>NC_068546.1:1200000-1557829 GCF_026212275.2 Microplitis demolitor | reverse complement strand
TAAAAGTGTTTTTGATATTTTTTATCGAAAAGATAACTAAAGACAAACATTTTTTGACTCTTTGAAAATTTTGTTTAAACCACTTTTCGCAAAGTTACAGACATTTAAAAGAAAAATCTCTTCCTTTTTAAAAATTCGATATTTCGAAAACGATTAGAGGAAAAAATTAGAAAAAAATCATGAAGGCCTATTTCAACCTTTGCTAAAAGTTAAGAAAGTTACAAAAAAATCCGAGGTTTAAAAGCTAAATGGTGTCTGATTTGGCGTGGAACGCCTCATAGATAGCCCGAATTGGGAATCGAACCCAGATTATGTCGATATCGCGCCGAGTGCTCTACCAGCTGAAATATTTGGCACTGTATTATATTTCTTTTAATTTGATCTATAACTTATAGAGCTACCCCGTCCATGGTACGATAATACACCAATTTTATATAGTGGAAACCTAAGCAGAGTTGATTTTTTTTATTTTGCTCTACAATCGATTGAGGCAGTACGAAGTCTGCCGGGTCAGCTAGTATATATATATATATATATATATATATATATATATATATATATATATATATATATATATATATATATATATATATATATAAGGGTGATTAAAAAATAATAAAATTTTTTTTTCGCAAACAGGTTCAAAAGTTTCATTTAGATAAAAAAAAAGACGCCTGTAAAAATTAGAGCTCTTAATATTAACATTGAGAGGTTTCGCATTGCACTTTTCCATTTTCCATATGAATAACATGAAAAAAAATTTTTTTTCGTCTTCTAATTTTTATAAGTAACTAACGATGCGTCATAGGAATAATTGGCAGGTATATTTTTGTAGGTAATTGAATGCTCTACAAAAAAAGTTTCTTATCATTTTTTGATAAATCTATTTGTTCAAAAGGTATTTGAGGTTGAAGTCGAATTCATATTAAATTTTAAGATCTTTTTACATTTCCGGCAAAACTATCAGACATATTACAGAATATCATGGGATCTTTTTTGTAGACAATTTTATTCCCTAGAAGTTATTCTTATAAAGGTTTTCCGAATTCCGCATTGTTTTCTAGTTATTTTTATTTTAATGTCAAGCTTTTAAAATCGATCAGAAAACTATTTCTTTTATGAGCTTGACAATAAAATAAAAATAACTAGAAAACAATGTGGAATTCGAAAAAAACTTTATACGAATAACTTCTAGGGAATAAAATTGTCTCCAAAAAAGGTCCCACGATATTTTGTAATAGTCTAAGAGCCGGACCTACTTCGACCTCTACCATTCCTGCCTATTGAGATATATTTTTTAGAACGCTTAGATAATAGATAAATACGCCTATAATAGCTTTCCTATCAAAATCCTGACCAAGCTATTTTTAAATAAATTAATAAAAATTAAATTTTTTTTAATTTTTTACCGTACTTGCAACCTGCCAAATTATACTTTAACCGACAGCAAATAATGCATAGAATATGCCGCGGTAGTCTTGCCTATCCATTTTTTGACCAAACTACCTGGCAAGCAGGTATAAACAGGTAAGTCAACATAAAAAAACTCCACCGATCTATGGAACGCTTTAATTTTACACCAAAATGTAGTTAATTTTATAACAATCACGATGGTATAGGATTGCCTACGAAAACCCGGTCATTAATATCCATTGTCAGGCTTTGAAGTTTAAAAATCGGAGCAAACAGTGATGCGCGAGAGAGAAAGTCGAGCGGCAAAAGTCTGTGCGTTAGAAGAAGACATAACATGACAGTTATGCGCGCTATATTCCCGAGATGTAGGCTACTACGCATGCTCTGTATCATACCTCTTATTATTACTCGGAATTATTTTGGAGCAATCGACAATAAAATTTATTTATTTTATAATTATAGATTATTATACATATATTTATAGATTATTTTACTTATATTTATAATTATATTAATTATATCTATAATTATAATAATGTTAGTATATGCATAATAAAAAATATATCCTAATTATAAATGAGAATATATACATTCATTTCTTATAATTTAACTTTTAACTAAGAAAACTTAAGTATAAGCAAAGGAAATTGAAAATTAATGAAAAAAAAAAAAAATATTAATATTTATTACATTTGTAATTTGTAAAAATATTTATTAAATATTATTTTATTTTTTTTTTTTTTTTTTTCATTAATTTTCTATTTCCTTTGCTTATACTTAAGTTTTCTTAGTTAAAAGTTAAATTATAAAAAATGAATATATATATTCTCATTTATAATTAGGATATATTTTTTATTATGCATATACTAACATTATTATAATTATAGATATAATTAATATAATTATAAATATGAGTAAAATAATCTATAAATATAAGTATAATAATCTATAATTATAAAATAAATAAATTTTATTGTCGATTGCTCCAAAATAATTCCGAGTAATCATAAGAGGTATGAGACAGAGCATGCGCAGTAGCCTATATCTCGGGAATATAGCGCGCACAACTGTCATGGTATGTCTTCTTCTAACGCACAGACTTTTGCCGCTCGACTTTCTCTCTCGCGCATCACTGTTTGCTCCGATTTTTAAACTTCAAAGCCTGACAATGGATATTAATGACCGGGTTTTCGTAGGCAATCTTATACCATCGTGATTGTTATAAAATTAACTACATTTTGGTGTAAAATTAAAGCGGTCCATAGATCGGTGGAGTTTTTTTATATTGACTTACCTGTTTATACCCGCTTGCCAGTTTAGTCAAAAAATGGTTAAGCAAGGCTACCGTGGCATATTCTATGCATTATTTGCTGTCGGTTAGAGTATAATTTGGCAGGTTGCGAGTACGGTAAAAAATTTAAAAAAATTTAATTTTTATTAATTTATTTAAAAATAGCTTGGTCAGGATTTTGATAGGAAATCTATTATAGGCGTATTTATCTATTATCTAAGCGTTTTAAAAAATATATTTCATTAGGTTGCAGGATCGGTGAAGGTCGAAGTAGGTCCGGCTCTTAGACTATAATAGGTCTGATAGTTTTTTAGTTACATTTATTTCACTAGAGGCGCTTGCGCATTACCATCCTAGTACAGCTGTTTTTTTTTGCTAATTGGTAAGCCTGAATTTTTTCAATTCAATTTTTTTTTTATTTATATCAATTTTTTTGTTATCAATCGAGATATTTTAAGTAGATTCTTTTATGATTATAAAATAAATACTAATATAATTATAAAAAAAAAAAAAAAAAAAAAACAACAAATTTTAATGAACGAAAATTTTAAATATTTTATATTTATTTCTGCTTCCCGCCATTTTTTCATTATTTTTTTATTATTTCATAATAAATGAGCATTATGAGTCGTGCACTTTCGGATTTTCCAAATTTTTTTTACAATTCGTTTCAACAACAGGGACTCAAATTTTGTGATCCCTGTTCTAAAATAATTAGGGAACGGTTGAGAGCAGCCTTGACCAACAAAATGTATACAGGCTCTCCTTTTCATTCGAAGGACTACATCGAGTCTTCGATATTTATCAACAATTATGTTTTTTCACGTCAACTTGATTTTCATAAAAATTTCTACATAAATGATATTAAAATAAAATTAATTGTAAATATCGGAAACGATCGATCGGTTCACGCTTGATTCCTTGGAATTCAAAGAGATTAGACTTTCCTTTCTTAGTGTTGAGAAAAAAGGCTTCTAACTACAAAAACGTAATGATCTTACCAATGTAATAATTTGATCATAAAAATTATAAATTTACCAAATCTTAAAAGTTTAAAATTATAATTAAAGAAAAACCAACTGAATTTTTTTTCTTTTCTTAAGTATCGATTATAATTTTACTTAAGTTATACTTGACAGCAAAAGTTACAATATAACCAAATTACAAATAACAAATTTATAAATTTAATAAGTTTCTATTAATAAAAACAAATGTATTCCTAAAGTCATTTTAAACATATCGTTGATTTACTGTTTGAATATTACCTAGAATAATATTTTATTTTTCTTAATTTAATTTAAACTATTTATAATATTTATCGTTTATAATATTGTATTTCTTAGAAATATCATTCTTAGAACATTTATGCATTTGTGAAACAGAGAGCGTTGTAAAATTACACTTAAAAGTATGTGACAGTGTGCTACCTGTAGGTTCTTCTCTTTCTATCATAAGATACTAGTGAAATAATCGACAATCTGTGGCGACAATTAGTAAAATAAAAAAAAAAAAAAAACATCGAGTCATTGTGTAAAATCGTATCTCACTTGGTGGATAATCGTTGCGGTGAACACTTCATCAAAAAAAAGTATCCTAAGTAAGTACGAAAATTTTTTTTTATACTTGAATGCATAATATTGTTCGTTAAGTTTTATATAAATCGGGAAATGAAAGCCGCGGACAATATTATTTGGAAATGTAAGTCTGGTTATATTAATAAAAAAAAAAAAAGAAAACGAAAATAGGGAAAAAAAAAATCAAATTAAAAATTATTGTCAAAAAAATTTTATTTATTTATAAAATTAAACTTTGTAAGAATATAGCAGCGGTTATTATTTAGCAATGTATGTCCGGTTCTATTGATGAAAAAAATTTGATGATTGAAAATTGGGTTAAAAATTTCAGCCAAACCAAAATTTATTCATTTTTAAAAATTAGCATTTTAAGAAACGTACAGCGAATATTATTTAACAATGTTAGTCCGGTACTATTGAAAAAAAAAATTAAAAAAAAAATTTGATAATTAAATATTAAGTTAATAATTATTGGCGAAAAAGAAATTTATTTATTTTTAAAATATAGCGTTGTAAAAAAAGTCAAGCGAATATTATCTAGCAACGTCAGAGCGGTTCTATTGATAAAAAAAAAAATAAAAAAAAAATTTGATAATTAGAAATTGGGTTGAAAATAATCGGCAAAAAAAAAATTAATTTATTTTTAAAAATTAGCGTTTTAAGAAAGGTACAGCAATATTATTTAGCAATGTAAGTTCGGTTCTATTGTGAAAAAAAAAAAATTAAAAAAAAATTTGTTAATTAAAAATTACGTTAAAAATAATCGGCAAAAAAAAATTTACTTATTTTTAAAATATAGCGTTGTAAAAAAAGTCAAGCGAATGTTATTTAGCAATGTATGTCCGGTTCTATTGATGAAAAAAAAATAAAAAAAAATTTGGTAATTAAAAATTAAGTTAAAAATTATCGGCGAAAAAGAAATTTATTTATTTTTAAAATATAGCGTTGTAAAAAAAGTCAAGCGAATATTATCTAGCAACGTCAGTGCGGTTCTATTGATAAAAAAAAAATAAAAAAAAAATTTGATAATTAAAAATTGGGTTGAAAATAATCGGCAAAAAAAAAATTAATTTATTTTTAAAAATTAGCGTTTTAAGAAAGGTACAGCAATATTATTTAGCAATGTAAGTTCGGTTTTATTGTGAAAAAAAAAAAATTAAAAAAAAATTTGTTAATTAAAAATTACGTTAAAAATAATCGGCAAAAAAAAATTTATTTATTTTTAAAATATAGCGTTGTAAAAAAAGTCAAGCGAATATTATTTAGCAACGTCAGTGCGGTTCTATTGATAAAAAAAAAATAAAAAAAAAATTTGATAATTAAAAATTGGGTTGAAAATAATCGGCAAAAAAAAAATTAATTTATTTTTAAAAATTAGCGTTTTAAGAAAGGTACAGCAATATTATTTAGCAATGTAAGTTCGGTTCTATTGTGAAAAAAAAAAAATTAAAAAAAAATTTGTTAATTAAAAATTACGTTAAAAATAATCGGCAAAAAAAAATTTATTTATTTTTAAAATATAGCGTTGTAAAAAAAGTCAAGCGAATGTTATTTAGCAATGTATGTCCGGTTCTATTGATGAAAAAAAAATAAAAAAAAATTTGGTAATTAAAAATTAAGTTAAAAATTATCGGCGAAAAAGAAATTTATTTATTTTTAAAATATAGCGTTGTAAAAAAAGTCAAGCGAATATTATCTAGCAACGTCAGTGCGGTTCTATTGATAAAAAAAAAAATAAAAAAAAAATTTGATAATTAAAAATTGGGTTGAAAATAATCGGCAAAAAAAAAATTAATTTATTTTTAAAAATTAGCGTTTTAAGAAAGGTACAGCAATATTATTTAGCAATGTAAGTTCGGTTCTATTGTGAAAAAAAAAAAATTAAAAAAAAATTTGTTAATTAAAAATTACGTTAAAAATAATCGGCAAAAAAAAATTTATTTATTTTTAAAATATAGCGTTGTAAAAAAAGTCAAGCGAATATTATTTAGCAATGTATGTCCGGTTCTATTGATGAAAAAAAAATAAAAAAAAATTTGGTATTAAAAAATTAAGTTAAAAATTATCGGCGAAAAAGAAATTTATTTATTTTTAAAATATAGCGTTGTAAAAAAAGTCAAGCGAATATTATCTAGCAACGTCAGAGCGGTTCTATTGATAAAAAAAAAAATAAAAAAAAAATTTGATAATTAAAAATTGGGTTGAAAATAATCGGCAAAAAAAAAATTAATTTATTTTTAAAAATTAGCGTTTTAAGAAAGGTACAGCAATATTATTTAGCAATGTAAGTTCGGTTCTATTGATGAAAAAAAAATAAAAAAAAATTTGGTAATTAAAAATTAAGTTAAAAATTATCGGCGAAAAAGAAATTTATTTATTTTTAAAATATAGCGTTGTAAAAAAAGTCAAGCGAATATCATCTAGCAACGTCAGTGCGGTTCTATTGATAAAAAAAAAAATAAAAAAAAAATTTGATAATTAAAAATTGGGTTGAAAATAATCGGCAAAAAAAAAATTAATTTATTTTTAAAAATTAGCGTTTTAAGAAAGGTACAGCAATATTATTTAGCAATGTAAGTTCGGTTCTATTGTGAAAAAAAAAAAATTAAAAAAAAATTTGTTAATTAAAAATTACGTTAAAAATAATCGGCAAAAAAAAATTTATTTATTTTTAAAATATAGCGTTGTAAAAAAAGTCAAGCGAATGTTATTTAGCAATGTATGTCCGGTTCTATTGATGAAAAAAAATAAAAAAAAAATTTGATAATTAAAAATTGGGTTGAAAATAATCGGCAAAAAAAAAATTAATTTATTTTTAAAAATTAGCGTTTTAAGAAAGGTACAGCAATATTATTTAGCAATGTAAGTTCGGTTCTATTGTGAAAAAAAAAAAATTAAAAAAAAATTTGTTAATTAAAAATTACGTTAAAAATAATCGGCAAAAAAAAATTTATTTATTTTTAAAATATAGCGTTGTAAAAAAAGTCAAGCGAATGTTATTTAGCAATGTATGTCCGGTTCTATTGATGAAAAAAAAATAAAAAAAAATTTGGTAATTAAAAATTAAGTTAAAAATTATCGGCGAAAAAGAAATTTATTTATTTTTAAAATATAGCGTTGTAAAAAAAGTCAAGCGAATATTATCTAGCAACGTCAGTGCGGTTCTATTGATAAAAAAAAAAATAAAAAAAAAATTTGATAATTAAAAATTGGGTTGAAAATAATCGGCAAAAAAAAAATTAATTTATTTTTAAAAATTAGCGTTTTAAGAAAGGTACAGCAATATTATTTAGCAATGTAAGTTCGGTTTTATTGTGAAAAAAAAAAAATTAAAAAAAAATTTGTTAATTAAAAATTACGTTAAAAATAATCGGCAAAAAAAAATTTATTTATTTTTAAAATATAGCGTTGTAAAAAAAGTCAAGCGAATATTATTTAGCAACGTCAGTGCGGTTCTATTGATAAAAAAAAAATAAAAAAAAAATTTGATAATTAAAAATTGGGTTGAAAATAATCGGCAAAAAAAAAATTAATTTATTTTTAAAAATTAGCGTTTTAAGAAAGGTACAGCAATATTATTTAGCAATGTAAGTTCGGTTCTATTGTGAAAAAAAAAAAATTAAAAAAAAATTTGTTAATTAAAAATTACGTTAAAAATAATCGGCAAAAAAAAATTTATTTATTTTTAAAATATAGCGTTGTAAAAAAAGTCAAGCGAATGTTATTTAGCAATGTATGTCCGGTTCTATTGATGAAAAAAAAATAAAAAAAAATTTGGTAATTAAAAATTAAGTTAAAAATTATCGGCGAAAAAGAAATTTATTTATTTTTAAAATATAGCGTTGTAAAAAAAGTCAAGCGAATATTATCTAGCAACGTCAGTGCGGTTCTATTGATAAAAAAAAAAATAAAAAAAAAATTTGATAATTAAAAATTGGGTTGAAAATAATCGGCAAAAAAAAAATTAATTTATTTTTAAAAATTAGCGTTTTAAGAAAGGTACAGCAATATTATTTAGCAATGTAAGTTCGGTTCTATTGTGAAAAAAAAAAAATTAAAAAAAAATTTGTTAATTAAAAATTACGTTAAAAATAATCGGCAAAAAAAAATTTATTTATTTTTAAAATATAGCGTTGTAAAAAAAGTCAAGCGAATATTATTTAGCAATGTATGTCCGGTTCTATTGATGAAAAAAAAATGAAAAAAAAATTTGGTATTAAAAAATTAAGTTAAAAATTATCGGCGAAAAAGAAATTTATTTATTTTTAAAATATAGCGTTGTAAAAAAAGTCAAGCGAATATTATCTAGCAACGTCAGAGCGGTTCTATTGATAAAAAAAAAAATAAAAAAAAAATTTGATAATTAAAAATTGGGTTGAAAATAATCGGCAAAAAAAAAATTAATTTATTTTTAAAAATTAGCGTTTTAAGAAAGGTACAGCAATATTATTTAGCAATGTAAGTTCGGTTCTATTGATGAAAAAAAAATAAAAAAAAATTTGGTAATTAAAAATTAAGTTAAAAATTATCGGCGAAAAAGAAATTTATTTATTTTTAAAATATAGCGTTGTAAAAAAAGTCAAGCGAATATCATCTAGCAACGTCAGTGCGGTTCTATTGATAAAAAAAAAAATAAAAAAAAAATTTGATAATTAAAAATTGGGTTGAAAATAATCGGCAAAAAAAAAATTAATTTATTTTTAAAAATTAGCGTTTTAAGAAAGGTACAGCAATATTATTTAGCAATGTAAGTTCGGTTCTATTGTGAAAAAAAAAAAATTAAAAAAAAATTTGTTAATTAAAAATTACGTTAAAAATAATCGGCAAAAAAAAATTTATTTATTTTTAAAATATAGCGTTGTAAAAAAAGTCAAGCGAATGTTATTTAGCAATGTATGTCCGGTTCTATTGATGAAAAAAAATAAAAAAAAAATTTGATAATTAAAAATTGGGTTGAAAATAATCGGCAAAAAAAAAATTAATTTATTTTTAAAAATTAGCGTTTTAAGAAAGGTACAGCAATATTATTTAGCAATGTAAGTTCGGTTCTATTGTGAAAAAAAAAAAATTAAAAAAAAATTTGTTAATTAAAAATTACGTTAAAAATAATCGGCAAAAAAAAATTTATTTATTTTTAAAATATAGCGTTGTAAAAAAAGTCAAGCGAATGTTATTTAGCAATGTATGTCCGGTTCTATTGATGAAAAAAAAATAAAAAAAAATTTGGTAATTAAAAATTAAGTTAAAAATTATCGGCGAAAAAGAAATTTATTTATTTTTAAAATATAGCGTTGTAAAAAAAGTCAAGCGAATATTATCTAGCAACGTCAGTGCGGTTCTATTGATAAAAAAAAAAATAAAAAAAAAATTTGATAATTAAAAATTGGGTTGAAAATAATCGGCAAAAAAAAAATTAATTTATTTTTAAAAATTAGCGTTTTAAGAAAGGTACAGCAATATTATTTAGCAATGTAAGTTCGGTTTTATTGTGAAAAAAAAAAAATTAAAAAAAAATTTGTTAATTAAAAATTACGTTAAAAATAATCGGCAAAAAAAAATTTATTTATTTTTAAAATATAGCGTTGTAAAAAAAGTCAAGCGAATATTATTTAGCAACGTCAGTGCGGTTCTATTGATAAAAAAAAAATAAAAAAAAAATTTGATAATTAAAAATTGGGTTGAAAATAATCGGCAAAAAAAAAATTAATTTATTTTTAAAAATTAGCGTTTTAAGAAAGGTACAGCAATATTATTTAGCAATGTAAGTTCGGTTCTATTGTGAAAAAAAAAAAATTAAAAAAAAATTTGTTAATTAAAAATTACGTTAAAAATAATCGGCAAAAAAAAATTTATTTATTTTTAAAATATAGCGTTGTAAAAAAAGTCAAGCGAATGTTATTTAGCAATGTATGTCCGGTTCTATTGATGAAAAAAAAATAAAAAAAAATTTGGTAATTAAAAATTAAGTTAAAAATTATCGGCGAAAAAGAAATTTATTTATTTTTAAAATATAGCGTTGTAAAAAAAGTCAAGCGAATATTATCTAGCAACGTCAGTGCGGTTCTATTGATAAAAAAAAAAATAAAAAAAAAATTTGATAATTAAAAATTGGGTTGAAAATAATCGGCAAAAAAAAAATTAATTTATTTTTAAAAATTAGCGTTTTAAGAAAGGTACAGCAATATTATTTAGCAATGTAAGTTCGGTTCTATTGTGAAAAAAAAAAAATTAAAAAAAAATTTGTTAATTAAAAATTACGTTAAAAATAATCGGCAAAAAAAAATTTATTTATTTTTAAAATATAGCGTTGTAAAAAAAGTCAAGCGAATATTATTTAGCAATGTATGTCCGGTTCTATTGATGAAAAAAAAATGAAAAAAAAATTTGGTATTAAAAAATTAAGTTAAAAATTATCGGCGAAAAAGAAATTTATTTATTTTTAAAATATAGCGTTGTAAAAAAAGTCAAGCGAATATTATCTAGCAACGTCAGAGCGGTTCTATTGATAAAAAAAAAAATAAAAAAAAAATTTGATAATTAAAAATTGGGTTGAAAATAATCGGCAAAAAAAAAATTAATTTATTTTTAAAAATTAGCGTTTTAAGAAAGGTACAGCAATATTATTTAGCAATGTAAGTTCGGTTCTATTGATGAAAAAAAAATAAAAAAAAATTTGGTAATTAAAAATTAAGTTAAAAATTATCGGCGAAAAAGAAATTTATTTATTTTTAAAATATAGCGTTGTAAAAAAAGTCAAGCGAATATCATCTAGCAACGTCAGTGCGGTTCTATTGATAAAAAAAAAAATAAAAAAAAAATTTGATAATTAAAAATTGGGTTGAAAATAATCGGCAAAAAAAAAATTAATTTATTTTTAAAAATTAGCGTTTTAAGAAAGGTACAGCAATATTATTTAGCAATGTAAGTTCGGTTCTATTGTGAAAAAAAAAAAATTAAAAAAAAATTTGTTAATTAAAAATTACGTTAAAAATAATCGGCAAAAAAAAATTTATTTATTTTTAAAATATAGCGTTGTAAAAAAAGTCAAGCGAATGTTATTTAGCAATGTATGTCCGGTTCTATTGATGAAAAAAAAATAAAAAAAAAATTTGATAATTAAAAATTGGGTTGAAAATAATCGGCAAAAAAAAAATTAATTTATTTTTAAAAATTAGCGTTTTAAGAAAGGTACAGCAATATTATTTAGCAATGTAAGTTCGGTTCTATTGTGAAAAAAAAAAAATTAAAAAAAAATTTGTTAATTAAAAATTACGTTAAAAATAATCGGCAAAAAAAAATTTATTTATTTTTAAAATATAGCGTTGTAAAAAAAGTCAAGCGAATGTTATTTAGCAATGTATGTCCGGTTCTATTGATGAAAAAAAAATAAAAAAAAATTTGGTAATTAAAAATTAAGTTAAAAATTATCGGCGAAAAAGAAATTTATTTATTTTTAAAATATAGCGTTGTAAAAAAAGTCAAGCGAATATTATCTAGCAACGTCAGTGCGGTTCTATTGATAAAAAAAAAAATAAAAAAAAAATTTGATAATTAAAAATTGGGTTGAAAATAATCGGCAAAAAAAAAATTAATTTATTTTTAAAAATTAGCGTTTTAAGAAAGGTACAGCAATATTATTTAGCAATGTAAGTTCGGTTCTATTGTGAAAAAAAAAAAATTAAAAAAAAATTTGTTAATTAAAAATTACGTTAAAAATAATCGGCAAAAAAAAATTTATTTATTTTTAAAATATAGCGTTGTAAAAAAAGTCAAGCGAATATTATTTAGCAATGTATGTCCGGTTCTATTGATGAAAAAAAAATAAAAAAAAATTTGGTATTAAAAAATTAAGTTAAAAATTATCGGCGAAAAAGAAATTTATTTATTTTTAAAATATAGCGTTGTAAAAAAAGTCAAGCGAATATTATCTAGCAACGTCAGAGCGGTTCTATTGATAAAAAAAAAAATAAAAAAAAAATTTGATAATTAAAAATTGGGTTGAAAATAATCGGCAAAAAAAAAATTAATTTATTTTTAAAAATTAGCGTTTTAAGAAAGGTACAGCAATATTATTTAGCAATGTAAGTTCGGTTCTATTGTGAAAAAAAAAAAATTAAAAAAAAATTTGTTAATTAAAAATTACGTTAAAAATAATCGGCAAAAAAAAATTTATTTATTTTTAAAATATAGCGTTGTAAAAAAAGTCAAGCGAATATTATTTAGCAATGTATGTCCGGTTCTATTGATGAAAAAAAAATAAAAAAAAATTTGGTAATTAAAAATTAAGTTAAAAATTATCGGCGAAAAAGAAATTTATTTATTTTTAAAATATAGCGTTGTAAAAAAAGTCAAGCGAATATCATCTAGCAACGTCAGTGCGGTTCTATTGATAAAAAAAAAAATAAAAAAAAAATTTGATAATTAAAAATTGGGTTGAAAATAATCGGCAAAAAAAAAATTAATTTATTTTTAAAAATTAGCGTTTTAAGAAAGGTACAGCAATATTATTTAGCAATGTAAGTTCGGTTCTATTGTGAAAAAAAAAAAATTAAAAAAAAATTTGTTAATTAAAAATTACGTTAAAAATAATCGGCAAAAAAAAATTTATTTATTTTTAAAATATAGCGTTGTAAAAAAAGTCAAGCGAATGTTATTTAGCAATGTATGTCCGGTTCTATTGATGAAAAAAAAATAAAAAAAAAATTTGATAATTAAAAATTGGGTTGAAAATAATCGGCAAAAAAAAAATTAATTTATTTTTAAAAATTAGCGTTTTAAGAAAGGTACAGCAATATTATTTAGCAATGTAAGTTCGGTTCTATTGTGAAAAAAAAAAAATTAAAAAAAAATTTGTTAATTAAAAATTACGTTAAAAATAATCGGCAAAAAAAAATTTATTTATTTTTAAAATATAGCGTTGTAAAAAAAGTCAAGCGAATGTTATTTAGCAATGTATGTCCGGTTCTATTGATGAAAAAAAAATAAAAAAAAATTTGGTAATTAAAAATTAAGTTAAAAATTATCGGCGAAAAAGAAATTTATTTATTTTTAAAATATAGCGTTGTAAAAAAAGTCAAGCGAATATTATCTAGCAACGTCAGTGCGGTTCTATTGATAAAAAAAAAAATAAAAAAAAAATTTGATAATTAAAAATTGGGTTGAAAATAATCGGCAAAAAAAAAATTAATTTATTTTTAAAAATTAGCGTTTTAAGAAAGGTACAGCAATATTATTTAGCAATGTAAGTTCGGTTCTATTGTGAAAAAAAAAAAATTAAAAAAAAATTTGTTAATTAAAAATTACGTTAAAAATAATCGGCAAAAAAAAATTTATTTATTTTTAAAATATAGCGTTGTAAAAAAAGTCAAGCGAATATTATTTAGCAATGTATGTCCGGTTCTATTGATGAAAAAAAAATAAAAAAAAATTTGATAATTAAAAATTGGGTTGAAAATAATCGGCAAAAAAAAAATTAATTTATTTTTAAAAATTAGCGTTTTAAGAAAGGTACAGCAATATTATTTAGCAATGTAAGTTCGGTTCTATTGTGAAAAAAAAAAAATTAAAAAAAAATTTGTTAATTAAAAATTACGTTAAAAATAATCGGCAAAAAAAAATTTATTTATTTTTAAAATATAGCGTTGTAAAAAAAGTCAAGCGAATGTTATTTAGCAATGTATGTCCGGTTCTATTGATGAAAAAAAAATAAAAAAAAAATTTGATAATTAAAAATTGGGTTGAAAATAATCGGCAAAAAAAAAATTAATTTATTTTTAAAAATTAGCGTTTTAAGAAAGGTATAGCGAATATTATTTAGCAATGTAAGTTCGGTTCTATCGCAAAAAAAAAAATTTTTTAAAAATTTGTTAATTAAAAATTAGGTTAAAAATTATCGGCAAAAAAAAATTTATTTATTTTTAAAAATTAGCGTTTTAAGAAAGGTACAGGGAATATTATTTAGGAATGTATAACCGGTTCTATGGATAAAAAAAAATAAAAAAAAATTTGATAATTAAAAATTAAGTTAAAAATTATCGGCGAAAAAAAATTTATTTATTTTTAAAAATTAGCGTTTTAAGAAAGGTACAACGAATATTATTTAGCAATGTTAGTCCGGTTCTATTGCAAAAAAAAATAAAAAAAAAATTTGTGAATTAAAAATTGGGTTAAAAATTATCGGCAAAAAAAATATTTATTTATTTTTAAAATATAGCGTTGTAAAAAAATTCAAGCGAATATTATTTAGCAACGTCAGTGCGGTTCTATTGATAAAAAAAAAAATAAAAAAAAAATTTGGTAATTAAAAATTAAGTTAAAAATTATCAGCAAAAAAAAACTTATTTATTTTTAAAAATTAGCGTTTTACGAAAGGTACAGGGAATATTATTTAGGAATGTAAGTCCGGTTCTATTGATAAAAAAAAATGTATTTTTAAAGTCATTTTAAACATATTGTTGATTTCCAGTTTAAATATTACCTAAAATAATTTTTTTTTTTCTTAATTTAATTTAAACTATTAATAATATTTGTCGTTCATAATGTCGTATTTCTTAGAAATATCATTCTTAGAACATTTATGAATTTGTGAGACAGAGAGCGTTGTAAAATTACACTTAAAAGTGTGTGACAGTATGCTACCTGTAGGTTCTTCTCTTTCTATCATAAGATACTAGTGAAATAATCGACAATCTGTGGCGACAATTAGTAAAATAAAAAAAAAAAAAAAACATCGAGTCATTGTGTAAAATCGTATCTCACTTGGTGGATAATCGTTGCGGTGAACACTTCATCAAAAAAAAGTATCCTAAGTAAGTACGAAAATTTTTTTTTATACTTGAATGCATAATATTGTTCGTTAAGTTTTATATAAATCGGGAAATGAAAGTCGCGGACAATATTATTTGGAAATGTAAGTCTGGTTATATTAATAAAAAAAAAAAAGAAAACGAAAATAGGGAAAAAAAACTCAAATTAAAAATTATTGTCAAAAAAATTTTATTTATTTATAAAATTAAACTTTGTAAGAATATAGCAGCGGTTATTATTTAGCAATGTATGTCCGGTTCTATTGATGAAAAAAAAATAAAAAAAAATTTGGTAATTAAAAATTAAGTTAAAAATTATCAGCAAAATAAAACTTATTTATTTTTAAAAATTAGCGTTTTAAGAAAGGTATAGCGAATATTATTTAGCAATGTAAGTTCGGTTCTGTCGAAAAAAAAAAAATTTTTTTAAAATTTGATAATTAAAAATTAGGTTAAAAATTATCGGCAAAAAAAAACTTATTTCTTTTTAAAAATTAGCGTTTTAAGAAAGGTACAGGGAATATTATTTAGGAATGTATAACCGGTTCTATGGATAAAAAAAAATAAAAAAAAAATTTGATAATTAAAAATTAAGTTAAAAATTATCGGCAAAAAAAAATTTATTTATTTTTAAAATATAGCGTTGTAAAAAAAGTCAAGCGAATGTTATTTAGCAATGTATGTCCGGTTCTATTGATGAAAAAAAAATAAAAAAAAATTTGGTAATTAAAAATTAAGTTAAAAATTATCGGCGAAAAAGAAATTTATTTATTTTTAAAATATAGCGTTGTAAAAAAAGTCAAGCGAATGTTATTTAGCAATGTATGTCCGGTTCTATTGTGAAAAAAAAAAAATTAAAAAAAAATTTGTTAATTAAAAATTACGTTAAAAATTATCGGCAAAAAAAAATTTATTTATTTTTAAAATATAGCGTTGTAAAAAAAGTCAAGCGAATGTTATTTAGCAATGTATGTCCGGTTCTATTGATGAAAAAAAAATAAAAAAAAATTTGGTAATTAAAAATTAAGTTAAAAATCATCGGCGAAAAAGAAATTTATTTATTTTTAAAATATAGCGTTGTAAAAAAAGTCAAGCGAATATTATCTAGCAACGTCAGTGCGGTTCTATTGATAAAAAAAAAAAATAAAAAAAAAATTTGGTAATTAAAAATTGGGTTACAAATTATCGGAAACAAAAAATTTATTTATTTTCAAAATATAGCGTTGTAAAAAAAGTAAAGGGAATAATATTTAGGAATGTAAGTCCGGTTTTATTGATAAAAAAAAATTAAAAAATAACTTGGTAATTAAAAAGTGATTAAAACATTATCGGTGGGGAAAAATTTTTCCACTTTGAAACATTAGATTCGCAAAAAAAAGGCTGTAAATATTACATAAGGATGTAGGTCCAGTTCTATTGCTAAAAAAAAACAATATCTATCTTTTGCAGATTCATCCAATATCTCACAACAGTATAAGCCAAACAATGAATGGGTTTCGAGGCAAAACTAAAGGTGAATGAGAAAATATAATATTAAAATGTATATTATGATAATGAATAATGGGTACAAAAAAAATGATATAAATTTTTCAGTTGTTAGCTTTATTTGGACAATAATAAAGAAAACGAGTACGATGTTAATTGCAGTATGATTTTATTTGATAAGTTTAAGTTAAATCTTTAAAGTTAAATAAAATTTAATTTTCTGAATCTTACAGGGAGAGGAAGAAGAATGAAAGAAACGCGTGCCCGCCCAGCACTACAACGCGATGCCATCGCGCCAAACGGACCACGAACTCGACTTAGAACTGACCGAGGTGGACCAACCAACGAAGCGGGCACTCTCAACAACCCGCAGCTGCCCGGAGCTCAGCATCCGGCAGGCAATGCCAACCAGCTTCAACGACACCAGGAGCCAGGGGCTGTAAACAACCCGCAGCTGCCAAATGCTCAGCAACTAGATGACAATGTCAACCAGATGCCAAGACATCAGGAACCGGGGGCTGTTAACAACCCACAGCTGCCAAATGCTCAGCAACTAGATGACAATGTCAACCAGATGCCGAGACATCAGGAACCAGGGGCTGTTAACAACCCACAGCTGCCAAATGCTCAGCAACTAGCTAACAATGTCAACCAGATGCCGAGACATCAGGAACCGGGGGCTGTTAACAACCCACAGCTGCCAAATGCTCAGCAACTAGCTAACAATGTCAACCAGATGCCGAGACATCAGGAACCGGGGGCTGTTAACAACCCACAGCTGCCAAATGCTCAGCAACTAGCTAACAATGTCAACCAGATGCCGAGACATCAGGAACCGGGGGCTGTTAACAACCCACAGCTGCCAAATGCTCAGCAACTAGCTAACAATGTCAACCAGATGCCGAGACATCAGGAACCGGGGGCTGTTAACAACCCACAGCTGCCAAATGCTCAGCAACTAGCTAACAATGTCAACCAGAGGCCGAGACATCAGGAACCGGGGGCTGTAAACAACCCACAGCTGCCAAATGCTCAGCAACTAGCTAACAATGTCAACCAGATGCTGAGACATCAGGAACCGGGGGCTGTTAACAACCCACAGCTGCCAAATGCTCAGCAACTAGCTAACAATGTCAACCAGAGGCCGAGACATCAGGAACCGGGGGCTGTAAACAACCCACAGCTGCCAAATGCTCAGCAACTAGCTAACAATGTCAACCAGAGGCCGAGACATCAGGAACCGGGGGCTGTAAACAACCCACAGCTGCCAAATGCTCAGCAACTAGCTAACAATGTCAACCAGATGCTGAGACATCAGGAACCGGGGGCTGTTAACAACCCACAGCTGCCAAATGCTCAGCAACTAGCTAACAATGTCAACCAGATGCCGAGACATCAGGAACCGGGGGCTGTAAACAACCCACAGCTGCCAAATGCTCAGCAACTAGCTAACAATGTCAACCAGATGCCGAGACATCAGGAACCGGGGATTGTAAACAACTCACAGCTGCCAAATGCTCAGCAACTGATTGGCAATGCTAACCAGTTATCAAGATCCTTAATGCTGCCAAATTTTAGCATACCACCTCCAAAGATTGCGCAGCGACCGTCTTCTATCGAGCCCCATCTGCCATCAAAGCGCACAATGAAAGCCATTCAAAAGTTCAACCGCAATTACTCGAAGCTCTTGGAACAGGTTGGAAAAAATCAGCAGCAATCCCAAGAGTTGTCAGGATGGAATCAACTGCAGCAGCAACGATTGCAACCACAGAAGCAGCAATTGCAACTGCAGCAGCAGCAACTGATGCAGCAGCAATTGCAACCACAGCAGCAGCATTTGCAACCACAGCAGCAGCAATTGCAACCACAGCAGCAGCAATTGCAACCACAGCAGCAGCAATCACAACCACAGCAGCAGCAACTGCAACTACAGCAGCAGCAATTGCAACCACAGCAGCAGCAATTGCAACCACAGCAGCAGCAATCACAACCACAGCAGCAGCAACTGCAACTACAGCAGCAGCAATGGCTATCACAGCAGCAGCAATTCTTACTACTGCAGCAGCAAGTGCTACCTCAGCAGCAACAATTGCTCCTACAGCAGCAGCCGTTGCTACCACACCAGCTGCAATTGTTACCGCAACAGCAGCCACTTCTTCAACAGCAACCTGGGATCTTACTTCCTCCTAATTTAGCCCATCAGCACATTTATCCTCCATTTAATTTTCCTAATCATCCACCGAATTTCTCTACTCTTTTCTATCCGTACTTCTGCCTTCCTAATCAATACGCTCGTCCTTAGAGTTTACTGAGAAAAAAAATATTCTTTAACAATATATTCAAAGACAGTATCCGTCTACAGTATACTTCTCGTATTTGTATATCTATATTTAGTAAAATCTAGTAAATATAAATATACAAATACATGAATGGTTAGGTACTGGGTCTTTTACATTATGTTATAATAATAATAATAATATTATTAAAAAAAATATTTATAACATAAATTTTAATAAAAAAAATAATAATAATCATAACAATATTGATATCATTAATAATTAAAATTATAATAATTATTCACTTTTTTAAAAAGCTGTACGTTTTTCCAAAAAAAAAAAAATAATAAATCAACAATTTATAAAAATGTATTAAGTTATTAATAATATTATTCTTGAAAAAAAAACTGTGATTTATTCTATCCATGTGTTTAGTTTAAAAATTATAGTCAAAAAATATAAATAATTTAAAAAAAAAAAATTTCTTTTAACTATAACACTCAGAATTCAAATTTTCGCTCTCATTTTATAAAACAAAATGGCCGACATTAACCTATGGGTTGTTGACGTTAAAAGGTTTAAGTGAAAGTAGTGAGTCAAAGTAATGTCTGAATTATTTTGTTTACTTAATTTTCGTACATAAAAATTAATTATTTACATTTATAATAAAATAAAAAATTAAGGAATCAATAATTATTAAAAAAAAAAAATTCATTTCTTGCCTCGTTTCTCTTTTTAACATATTTCTATCTTGTCTTTGCTCTCAGCTGCCTCCGGTCGTTCCGTACCCTTTGATAATATTCATCTCTATCGATGATCGAGATGGAAACAATGGTTCAACTTTAATTATTTTAATAATTCAAAAGTGACGCTATATTGTTTTAATGTAATTTTACAAATATTAGCGTTAATAATATGTTGTTTTTTATTGGATTCACTAAAGCCTCCTTAGATAGTAAACGTCAATTAACGTAATTAAATTACGATGTATATCTAAAAAAATTTAATTGGACAACTAAATAAGGTAAATATGTTTGGAGATTAGAAGAATTAATTTAATCTTGATTAATGGATAAATAAATAAAATATCAGAAATGATCAACAATAATCTTCACTTAAATGATTTGAAGGTTAGAATACAAAGAAGAATACAACGATGAAAGGTACAAGCATAATAATCATGAGGAAATGATAATACTACGGAAGGAATAATGGAATTTTGTCATCGCTTACATACTGAAGATGTGAATTTTATAATACTAGGGACATGATTGATTATTTTACAATACTTACAAAAACAGGTAAATTTTATTCGATACAACAAACATGAAAGAGGCAAATATTTTAACACTACATAAATTAATTTCAGCAATGAATAAAAGATAAATTGGCATATTTGGAAACACGACAATTATCATAATTATTTATGGTCTGAAAATATAAACTAAAAAGTGAAAAAGTGATTGCAAAATTGTATAGGAATGAGGGGCCGGTACTGCTGACAAAAAAAATATTTGAAAAATGTATTAACAATTTGATCGCTAAAATTTGATGGCCAAACAAAAAAATTACCTAATTTCGAAGAATTTGTATTGTAAAAAAGCATAAGTGAAATTGTATACGGATGAAAGGGCCGGTACTGCTGATAAAAAAATATTTGAGAAATTTATTTACAAATTAATCGCTATAATCTGATGGCCAAAAAAGAAATTAATTTATTTTTAAGAATTTGTATTGTGAAAAAGTGTTTGTGAAATCGTATAGGGATGACGGGCCGGTACTGCTGATGAAAAAATATTTGAAACATTTTTTTACAAACTAATCGCTATAATTTGATGGCCAAAAAAATTAATTTATTTTTAAGAATTTGTATTGTAAAAAAGTGATTGCGAAATTGTATGGGGATGAGGGGCCGGTACTGCTGATAAAAAAATATTTGAGAAATTCATTTATAAATTAATACACAATATCGCTCACTTTTTTACAATTCAAATTCTTGAAAATTAACTAATTTTTTTTGTTGACCATCAAATTATAGCATTTAATTTGTAAATAAATTTTTCAAAAATTTTTTTATCAGCAGTATCGGCCCCTCATCCCCATAAAATTTTGCAATCACTTTTTTTGTAGAATTTGTATTATGGAAAAGCATAAGCGAAATTGTATAGGGATGAGGAGCCGGTATTGTTGATAAAAAAATATTTGAGAAATTTATTTACAAATCAATTGCTATAATTTGAAGGCCAAGAAAAAAAATTAATCAATTTTTAACAATTTGCATTGTGAAACAGTGCGAGCGAAATTGTATAAAGATGAGGGGCCGGAACTGCTGATGAAAGAATATTTGAAAAATTTATTTTCAAATTAATTGCTATAATTTGAAGGCAAAAAAAAAATTAATTTATTTTTGAGAATTTGTATTGTGAGAAACTGTTTGCAAAATCGTATAGGGATGAGGGGCCGGTACTGCTGAAAAAAAAATATTTGAGAAATTTTTTTACATATTAATCGCTATAATCTAATGGCAAAAAAAAAAATTAATTTATTTTAAAGAATTAGTATTGTGAAAAAGTGTTTGTGAAATCGTATAGGGATGACGGGCCGGTACTGCGGATAAAAAAAATATTTGAGAAATTTTTTTACATATTAATCGCTATAATCTAATGGCAAAAAAAAAAATTAATTTATTTTAAAGAATTAGTATTGTGAAAAAGTGTTTGTGAAATCGTATAGGGATGACGGGCCGGTACTGCGGATAAAAAAAATATTTGAGAAATTTTTTTACATATTAATCGCTATAATCTGATGGCAAAAAAAAAAATTAATTTATTTGAAAAAATTTGTCTTGTGAAAAAGTGATTGCGAAATTGTATAGGGATGAGGGACCGGTACTGCTGATGAAAAAATATTTGAGTAATTCGTTTATAAATTAATACATAATGTAGCTCTCGCTTTTTCACAATACAAATTCTTCAAAATTAACTAATTTTTCTTTTTGGCCATCAGGTTATAGCAATTAATTTGTAAATAAATTTTTTTAATATTTTTTCATCAGCAGTACCGGCCCCTTATCCGTATACAATTTCGCAATCACTTATTCACAATACAAATTCTTAAAAATAAATTAATTTTTTTTTGACCATCAAATTATAGCAATTGATTTGTAAATAAATTTCTCAAATATTTTTTTATCAAAAATACTGGCTCCTCATCCCTATACTATTTCGCAAATACTTTTTTTGTAGAATTTGTATTGTAAAAAAGCATAAGCGAAATTGTATAGGAATGAGGAGCCGGTACTGCTGATAAAAAAATATTTGAAAAATTTATTTACAAATTGATGCTCTTAAAGTGATGGCCAAAAAAAAAAATTAATTTATTTTTGATAATCTGTATTGTGAAAAAGTGAGAGCGACATTGTAAAGGGATGAGGGGTTAGTACTGCTGATAAAAAAATATTTGAAAAATTTTTTTACAAATTAATCGCTATAATTTGATGGCCAACAAAAAAATTAATTAATTTCTAAGAATTTGTATTGTGAAATAACCTAAGTGAAATTGTTGAGGGATAAGAGGCTGGTACTGCTGATAAAAAAATATTTGAAAAATTTTTTTACAAATTAATTGCTATAGTTTGATGGCTAAAAAAAAAAATTTATTTATTTTTAAGAATCTGTATTGTGAAAAAGTGAGAGCGACATTGTGTAGGGATTAAGGGCCGGTTCTGCTGATAAAAAAATATTTGAGAAATTTATTAACAAATTAATGTTTTTAAATTGATGGCCAAAAAAAAAATTTATTTATTTTTAAGAATCTGTATTGTGAAAAAGTGAGAGCGACATTGTATAGGGATGAGGGGTCAGTACTGCTGATAAAAAAATATTTGAAAAATTTTTTTACATATTAATCGCTATAATTTGATGGCCAAAAAAAAAATTAATTTATTTTAAAGAATTTGTATTGTGAAAACCCCGTATAGGGATGACGGGCCGGTACTGCTGAGGAAAAAATATTTGAGTAATTCATTTATAAATTAATACCCAATGTAGCTCTCACTTTTTCACAATACAAATTCGTCAAAATTAACTAATTTTTTTTTTCGGCCATCAAATTATAGCAATTTATTTGTAAAAAACTTTTTCAAATATTTTTTTATCAGCAGTAGCGGCCCCTCATCCCTATACAACTTCGCTTACACTTTTTCGCAATACAAATTGTTAAAAATTAATTAATATTTTTTTTGGCCATCAAATTATAGCAATTGATTTGTAAATAAATTTCATAAATATTTTTTTATCAAAAATACTGGCTCCTCATCCCTATACTATTTCGCAAATACCTTTTTTTGTAGAATTTGTATTGTGAAAAAGCATAAGCGAAATTGTATAGGGATGAGGAGCCGGTATTGTTGATAAAAAAATATTTGAGAAATTTATTTACAAATTAATTGCTATAATTTTATGGCCAAAAACAAAATTAATTTATTTGAAAAAATTTGTATTGTGAAAAAGTGAGAGCGACATTGTATAGGGATGAGGGGTCAGTACTACTGATAAAAAAATATTTGAAAAATGTTTTTACAAATAAATCGCTATAATTTGATGGCCAAAAAAAAATTAATTAATTTCGAAGAATTTGTATTGTGAAATAACCTAAGTGAAATTGTATAGGGATAAGCGGCCGGTACTGCTGATAAAAAAATATTTGAGAAATTTATTTACAAATTAATGGTGTTAAATTGATGGCCAAAAAAAAAATTAATTTATTTTTAATAATCTGTATTGTGAAAAAGTGAGAGCGGCATTGTAAAGGGATAAGGGGTCAAGACTGCTGATAAAATCATATTTGATAATGTTTTACAAATCAATTGCTATAATTTGATGGCCAAAAAAAAAAATTTATTTATTTCTAAGAATCTGTATTATAAAAAAGTGAGAGCCACATTGTGTAGGGATTAAGGGCCGGTTCTGCTGATAAAAAAATATTTGAGAAATTTATTAACAAATTAATGTTTTTAAATTTATGGCCGAAAAAAAAAAATTATTTATTTTTAATAATCTGTACTGTGAAAAAGTGAGAGCGACATTGTATAGGGATGAGGGGTCAGTACTGCTGATGAAAAAATATTTGAGAAATTTATTAACAAATTAATTGCTATAATTTAGTGGCTAAAAAAAAAAATTAATTAATTTGGAAGAATTTGTATTGTGAAAAAGTGTGAGTGAATATTGTACAACGATATTGGCTCGTTTCTGGTGATGAATTATCTCTAAAAAATACATGATGGGAAAATATTGGTAAAAATCGTTCGAATAGAGCAATATTACAATTTGGTTAAATTGAAATCGTTAATATTCATCTATAAATCGTTTTTTATTATTAATAATTTTTAGTTTTTTGACATGCTTATTTGCTTGTAGCTAGAAATCATCTAACTGCTGCTTAGTTTTATTCTTTTACTTACTAAATTTTT
Source organism: Microplitis demolitor (assembly GCF_026212275.2). Lineage (NCBI taxonomy): Eukaryota > Metazoa > Arthropoda > Insecta > Hymenoptera > Braconidae > Microplitis > Microplitis demolitor. The sequence continues at coordinate 1,533,512 of NC_068546.1, read as the reverse complement.
TACCGAGCACTTTTTGAGATACTAAAAATGCGTTTTGATAAGAATTACAGCGATTTGTTCGAATCGTGATTATTATTAATTTTGTAAGTTTTGATGATTTCTATTCGAACTTACGAATGCGTCTTACGCCAGGAGCATTGGCTTTTTAATGATTAAAAATTATTTAAATGTTGCTTAGTTTTACTATCTTACTTACAAAATTTTTTACTGTACACCTTTTAGGAAACTAAAAGGTCGTTTCGATAAGAATCACAACCCCGCTTAAAAAATTCGTTAGATTCTTATAGTTGTATACATAAGGCCTTATACTTAACTATGGCACTTCTCATAGAACTTAATTATTCCTAAGAAATCTCTATGATAATATATGAGAATCTATTGAATTCCATGAGTTTTTCTATACAGGGCACGATTCGTCTGAAATGTGGTTGTAAATAATTTTGTAAGTCAGGGATGATTTCCATTCGAACATAAGAATGCGTCTTATGCTAGGAGCATTGACGTTTTAATAATTAGAAACTATTTAACGGTTGCTTAGATTTATTATTTTATTTATAAAATTGTTAATTGAACACCTTTTAGGAAACTAAAAGTGCATTTTCATAAGAATCTTCAAGATTCGTCTGAAATGCCGTTCTTAACATTTTTCTAACTTCAAAGCACTAATAATTTGATGGCTTTGCAGAATTTCATTTTTTGCTATTTTTTAGGCAATTACTATAGAATCTAGGTGAAAACGACATGTTTGAAAAGAGCCTGGTTTTTAATGAATTTCTGCTTGTAGTTATATGTCTATATAATGTACAATATTGGCCATAAATTCACGACGGGTGGCGTTCAAATCGGTAAAATAAACTAAAGATAAATAAACATTTAGAAAAATTAAATTTAAATAGATAAAAAAGTAGATAATATAAAAATTTTATAAAAAAAACAAACAGTAAAAAAATACTTAGGTAATAATTTAAATGGATAAAAAAATATATCGGTAATAAAAATAACAGAAAAATGAAAACTACTCTAAAAAAAAAAAATTAGCCAATTAAAACTGAGGATAAAAAAATAGCGCGCATTTTTAAAATCGGCTAACAAAAAATTGGTATAATTATAAATATTGATATATGAAAAAAACAATAAAAAAAATACATAATAAAAAAAACATATGGTAAACAAAAAAACGGATAATTTAATTTAAGAAAAAAAAAAATTTACAAATAAAAAAAAAGATAAATATACATTAATCTATTCGATTAAGCTAATAATTATAAAAAATTGCAAAAACAAAAATTTATAATTATATAAATTGATAAAAAAAATTCTGTATAATTAAAAATATAGATGAAAAAAAAAAAAAATAATCAATTTCCTGAGTAAAAAAAATTGCGGATAAATATAAATAAGAATTAATATAATATAGATAAATAAATAAAAGAATAAATATATAATTGTAAAAAAAACACACCAATTTTTAAACATTTGGATGAATATAATTATCTATATTTAAACATATAGATAAATAAACAATTGCACAAAAGATTTGATTTCAAAATAAATATACTTGTTATCGGAAGGACACAGATTCCAAGCCCAGCAGATTAATTTTATAAATATTTATTTTGAAATCATATCTATTTAAATTTAATTTTCTAAATGTTTATTTATCTTTAGTTTATTTTACCGATTTGAACGCCACCCATCGTGAATTTATGGCCAATATTGTAAGTCATGTCATATTTTTATATAAACAGTGATGACATCACTTTTACAATACGTAAATTCCGACTTCTGTAATTTAAATTGAGTAAATTCTTATATATAAATATTTTGGCAATCACTATCTTTGTCAAAGAAGGGGAATTAAAAATTTGTAGATGTCACTGTTCTACCATTCCCTCTAAGTCGATAGAATAGTTTGTCATATGTATATCTACTTCTCACCACTAGATGGTGCTCGCTACTGTCGGTAAGGACCCTTTTTATCGACGAAAAACCCTCCAACATCTTCTTAAATAAATATTTGTCCATATAAATTAAAGTGTGGAGTGATAATTTTTATTACCCTGGCAATTTCTTTTCTTACTCTTACCTGTAATTGATAATAAATCGAAAAAACAGTATACGCCCTTATGATTTTAAAAAAATTTTTTCTTAAAACCAAAAAGGCGTAAAACAAAAAAAAATTTTTTCGTTTTTTCCATAGATTTTAATGTTGTCAACATTGTTGCATTAATTGGAGCAAAAAAGTTTTTTTATACGCCCTTTTGGTTCTGCAGAACCAAAAGGGCGTATATTTTGAGATACGCCCTTATGGTTTTAGTAACGCGAAATATTCAATAACAAATAACATTTTAATATTTTTTTTTTATTCTTTTAATGAAATTATTTTCCACTTTTATAGCAAAGAAAAAAAAATTAGTAGCTCTTTTGATCTCGTCTTGGTTTTTACGTCAACTTTTTCAAAGCTAGAACATCTTTTAGATTCGTTCCCGCCTTGAACTCTTTGCAACTTTCAATAATATAGTCTTACACAACCCCAAGGAGTTTATAACTCCAGAAAATATAAAATTAACCAAACTAATTGTAAGGACAATTATTAATTAAAAAAAAAAAAATTTTTATATTCAATTCAAAAATTTACACAACAGAAAATATTTCTGCTATGAGAAAGGAAAAGTTTAGAAAAAAAATTTGTCGGTCTTTTTGGGTCACCCTAATAAACATAAATTAAAATACAAAGAAAAACAAAAACTTTATGAAATGGTAGACAATATTTGTTACAAGTATATTTTTTCCGCAATTATGATGAGCTTATAAAATTCTTATTTCTTTACAATCAACTTATGCTCGAGCCAGCTCTTTTCTCCTTGTATTTACAATCGGTTACCCAATGTTTAATCCGATGAAGAAGGGCGAGAAGGAGCCTTATGTACTCGGTCTTGGGTCTCAGGCTTTTCTTCAATAAGATACCGAACAACTTTTGAAAGCTGAAGCTTTCAAAAGAATCAACTTTCTCCGAGTTTCAAATCTCTTTGGAATAGAGCTTACGCTTTAGCACTTGAAAAATATCTTTTATAAAGTATTTTATATATTTATATATATAATAAAAAATTAATCCCCCCTAAAAATCAAGTTTTAAACAAAAGAAACTTTTAATTTCAAATAAAAAAAAAAAAAAAAAAAAAATACCAGTCCGTATCATCAGAGCGTCATCATTTCAATGATAATATCAGTAAATTTTATGAGGTCTTTAATTTTCTCATAAATATTCAAAGCAAGGAAACGGCCATACCAGCAAGTCGTTCTCGAAGACGTGCGAAGGAATTTTCGTAAACTTAATCGTCGTACATTTAAACTGGGGTTATTATTATTATTTCCATATACTATTTAAAAGTAAATAATAAAAAATAACATCAATTTGAGATTTTTAAAATTAAAAATGCGTAAAACAAATTTTTATCTATCTATGCCTTTTTTAAATATTTTTTTTTTTTATGTCTGTCTGTGTTTAAGTTTATGGTTACATAAGTGCGTGAAAAAAGCTCTTGGTGAAATCGTAAAAGCGGCAGGTCGCAAACGTTTTTTCACGCATGTGTCACAGGAATGTCGACAGCTGCAATGTGAGTTGTAAAATAAAAAACATAGACAACATTTAAATTTTAAAAAATACTAACCCTGACAAAAATAATTAAATCTCTCTTTTTTTTTTTTTTTTGTTTAACTTAATTATTTATTACAGAGACGGCGGTAGTTTTAAAATTTTCCAGTCTAGAGGAATAAATTTAATAGATTATTGTATTAAACTTTTAGCGTCATCATCAAGAGATGAAGGCTGAGTAGGAAATATATTAAACTGTACAACTACGACTTGTATTGCACCTCTCTGCATCACGCGAGCGTGTTAAATTAAAGCTTTTGTAATGTATTCTGAGGTTCAATGTAACCACATGCTTGTTACACCCTCAATTCAATTACCCATTACATTACTGTGACTTTACCGTTTAACTGATGATGTTTCCTCATTTCAGTTAAATATTTACACCTAAACAATTTAATTTTACCATAATCGTATTATAATTTCGTTTATTCAATTCTCGATACTAAAAAAAAATAAATTCTTCATTAAATAATAGATTAATTATATGAACAAATATAAATATAAAAAAAAAATAATAAATAAATAATATGAGGTCCGGATAGCTGTCACGTTTTTCATTGACAGGGTTTGAAAGTTTGTGGATAGACAATGACAGGAGAGAGTGATATCATCCAACACGAAGGGTGTATTATCAGGATGAGTGTGGTGGTGCGACGTGATATCGTAAAGTAATGTGAAACGGTCGGCAACGCGTGACACTACCAAATCCTCACTGTCGAACAAAAAGCACGATTGGCAAAGCTTTGCCCGATGAGCCGCCTCTCTCTGTATATAGAGTGCGTGTGTCTGTGTGTGTTTGTTTCAAACAGAGCTGAGAACTCGGATATGATATGATATACCAACGGATACCCGTACCCACTGACTGCTTCTATGCCGGATATCATCCTCCCGAATAGAGAGAGAAAACAAAAATATAATCAAAAGACATATATGTTATAAAAAAAAACTGAGTTATCACACAATAAGTTGGATCGTTTTTTTCCTACTCTATTTTAAAACTGAATAAATTACAATACATGCTTTGATTAACAAAACTTGTTTGCGTTATTTATAATCAATGGATAAATAAAAAAAAAAAAAAAAATAAAGTAAAGAATAAGAGATGATGAGATTTAGTTAAAAAGTATCGATAATGAACAATGAAATGGTGGTGTAGAGAATAAAGAAGACTGATACTGGTATACAGTACTAGTGACAGTGATAGTGATAGTGATAGTGCTGTCAACCCTTGAGCAATTTTAAATGTAAATTAAAGTATTGGCCCGGTTGACTGGTGTCTAGCCTCGAGCAGTTGCGCCACTGGTAAATTTGCATGTTAAGTGGCAGCGACCCAATCACACCGTAACTCTACTCCTCCCTTTTACCAGTTTTACCTCCCATATTCAACTTTCAGAGTCTCATCGAGCGACCAATACCTTCACTTGCTTACAAACTTTAATGAATTTAAATATTATTATTTTATTACCGAGTAAAAATAAAACTCAACAATTCATACGAATCATTATTACGGCGTTCTATTCCTTTTTTAAAGGATTTAAAAGTTTATGTATGTTTATATTTATATAAATGCTGGATAAAATGTAATGTAAAAAAAATAAAAGTAAATGAAATAACGGAAAGCTCGCAGGGTTCAAGAGGTCCAGTAGGTGCGGAAAAGCCAGCATATATGGGCAGTCTTGCGTTACATTAGGGTTTTATAAAATACAAAGCTCTCGTTGTCCAAGTATTTCTAGAGCCCATCGGGCGGTTGTTCGGTTATTATTACGTGCGTTATTTCGGCTTATGGTATTTTTGCGTGCATCTACACTATTTTGTTTCTTTTTACTTTCAGACCACTGGCTAATGGACTCACCACCCGTTTTCGAGCACTCCGATACATAAATGTTAATCGCCTAGTACGTCCATTTACTCGTTTTTACTTTTATCTTATTTTTTATAACAAAATAAAAATATTATTATTACTATTTTATTAAATAATTTTACCTGGACAAAAAAACTTTACCCAGGATTTTTAATCTGAAACAAAAATAATTTTAACGTTGTTATTATTTTTATTATTAAAAATAAATAATTCAAACAAAAGGTTAATTTTATTATATAAAAAAAAATTATCTTTTATATCATGATTCTGTAAATAATAAAAATATAAAATATTAATGGATTTTACAATAAAAAGTAAACAAAAATAATGCATGTATGTTACGTATACACAAAAAAAATATTTTAATAAATACTGAAAAATATTTTGATATAGATTTTATATCCGCTGATGAATATACAAAAAATTCATGGCGTAAAAATTAATTATTATTTTATCTACTATAGGGCCATTCAAATTCCACTCAGCTCGCAACTGGTAGCTTTGATAACAGAAACAATGACAATTTTATAAACTTCTTATTTTTAGCGATGTGTTCGAAATAGGATTCTTTTTTAAATCCTTTTAATTTTTTGTCCCAAACAATGAGAATGAAATCTATTAAATTATATATTTCGCAACTTAATTTGATAACGTAAATGTATAGTAAACTAATTTACTTATTAAAGTACTGACTAAAATTAAATTTAATTTTGTTTGATTAATTAATTAAATTTTATCATTCAAATCTCCTGCGCTGGAAGTTTAAATTCCCGCCCTGTTTAGAGGTTAGAAAGTCGTTATTTTTTTTCATGATAAAACGAATGTTAAAAGTTATCGCATGCGAAAATCAGAGCAAAAATTCAAACTTTCAAATACGGGCATGATAAAAAAATTTGTATCTACACCTCATGGAAAAACTTGGGATTTCCCGATCAATGTGTTTGCCTTCGGCTCTGGCGATTACACTCACGGGTTACAATGTCTTACTTTTCTCCCATGGTCTGTAATGTACTATTTCTCAACAGGACTAGAATTTATACTTCCAATGCAGGTATGGTAAAAAATAAATTATCCAAAAGTGTAATGAATAATTAGTTATAGTGGATCCTTGTCTATTTACACATGTGCATTTGCATGTGAGAAATACATTATACATGTTATAATATCAAACGCATGAGCCTGTAAAAGATGTTGAAGCAGTGTAATATAAATAAAGAGGCAAAGGAAAGGAAAGCAGACCATATACATATATATCCCAGCTTGAGGCGAATCACTCGAATTTATAACCGAATATTAAGTACTGTTTAGACGCTGTTTGACTTAGCAGAAATTATTCCAATTAATGTAAATCACTCATTAATTTATACTGTATATAAAACAATGTTTTTCCAGTTAATTAATTTAATAATAATACACATTATAATAATGCATATCATTAAACAACTTTATTTGCTACTTAAAGAAAATATTAGTTTTTTAACTTCCCGCTAAGAAAATCGACGATTTTCAAAAATTTCGGGAAGTTATTGTTTTCACCCCGATTTTTGAAAATCGAGTTTTCATCAGATGTCGACGTTTTGAGGTCCTAGGAAGCTATTCTGACTATTTTCAGAATGATGTCCGAGTGTGTGTATGTATGTGTGTGTGTGTGTGTGTATGTATGTAAACTCTTTGTAACTTTTGAACTAATGAATCGATTTGGATGGTTGAGGTGGCAATCGAAAGAGCTTGTTGGCCTTCAACTTTCCTGAAAATTTCAGATTATTTGATCGAATAGACTCGAAAATATTGGCGAATTACGAAAAAAAAAAATTTTTTTTTAGTTTTTTATTGATTTCTCAAAAACGACTTATACGATCGACTTTAAAATCTAATCAGCTCTAGTACTCAATAAAACGCGTCGATTGCCACCTCAAACATCATAATCGGATAATTCGTTCGAGAGTTATCGCGGGAGAAAGAAATCGTGAAAAACGGTTTTTTCTAAATATTTTCGAAACGACTGACGCGATCGATTTCAAATTTTAATTAGCTCTAGAACTCAATAAAACGCGCCGATTGCCACGTCAACTATCAAAATCGATTGATTAGTTCAAAAGATATCGGCGTTGAAAAGTTAAAAAAATAGCATTTTATGTTATTTTTTCCGGATAAATCATAATATAACGTAACAAAATGTGCCTGATATCATACCAACTCATCTTTTTTATGGTTTCTTTCGATCATATAATGTCATCGAACTTGGTTTTTAGTTTAAATCATATTATCAACAAAAAAATCGATAAAACGTAGTTTTTAATATTTTTACCGGATATTCCATATTTTTTGTTTCTTACATGAGTCAAAATTTATTTAAATCTTGATTTTGACTCCGACATTGATTTCTGCCTCAATACACTTATTTTAGTGAACATAATCAGGAACTAAATTTTAAAAACCGCTTCACTGATGATTTTCGATTCTTAAATTTTCAAACTTCAGCATAACAGGTAACTTTTTAGAGCTTGAAAAGATCATAAAAAAACAATGGCATGTGATAGCATTTTCGAGCTCGCAAATATATCTACACTAATGTTTTCGAGCTCTTTGAGGTCGAAAACAGCGGGAAGTTTTGGGGCTGGCCCGCAGGGTCAACCGACAGACCGATTTTTTTCAAATGTTACGGTTACATTCCACAGATCGCAGACTTGTCATTTCCCAAGTTTATATTTACAAGTCTTACTCCATTAGAATTTTTTTATTTTATATTTTTTCATCTTCTGACGTTTCTGTATTCTCTTTGGCTTCTTCTCTATCTCCTTCTTATTTATATCTAAGCTTCCCTTACACTCAACTCGTACGACTTGTCTTCTTTTCCATTCAATCTCTTTTTTTATCATTACTTTTGTTTTGTTTTATTATTATTATTATTATTATTCTCAGAGAGACTGCAGCGAACTCTTTGCTTCACTTGGTTCGTCATGCTCAGCTATTTTTTTTTTTTTTTTTTTTTTTATTTCTTTTAATATTTTTTTTCATTCGTTTAAACCACCTTTACTACCTCATTACTCATTTCATATGCCACTAAACGCTTCAGGTTCCTTTTAATAAAAAATATTTATGCTATGTTCTCGCGACAAGTTTAAAACACAACAATTTTCTGATATTCATTGGAAAAAAAAGTAAATAAATTGCTTTTATTTCTATATAATTAATAATTTAGTATGAGAATTTTATATTGTAAATTTATGTATATAAATATTTTTTTCCATGGAAATATGGGTGTAGGATAAAAAAAAAATAAATTTGAAATAAAAAAGTGTAAGAAAGTTTTATGTGGTCGGGATGAATATCCAAAGTAGCAACAAATAAAGAAACCTAAATATATATATTTATATATATACATATTTTTCATGAATCTTAGATCTCAGAGTTTCTTTGATCCACTGGATTTTTACAAAGAAAAATATGGAAATTTTTGTATCGAAGCTTTTCATATATCGGATTATAGATTCGTACGTATCTGAAACCTCTTTCCCAAGACAAATCGTTCGTGACAAATTCTCTTTTATATGATTGACAATTTTTTTATTTGGAAAAAAATGATAAATTTTTTTAAAAATTATATTTTTTCTAATTATAAAATCCAAAAGTGCACATCTCAATCGCTCATAATTAGTATTATTTTATTTTTTTACTTTTTTAGGCTTCCAGTACTTTTTATTAAATTTTTTTTAAATATCCCGCCAGTTTTCTTAGATGACATTTTTTAAAATCTTTCTTACACGAGTGCTGCTGCCAATAGTTGAAGAAGAAAAAAGAGAAGTGAATAATGACAATAGTAAAATGGCTGCTAAATTTTTGGTGTATTAACAGTTAAGTTTCAAATAATTATAATTAAACCAGAAGGATTTGGATAATAAATATTTCTTCATAAATTTTCTTTCCAATGATATAAATTTAAACCTATCTTAGTGAACTGTACAAAATGCTGATTGTAAATGAAGTATCAGAAAAAATCGAGTGTCTATTGAGCACACGGCGCTTCGCGCTTGAAGTGCGTAAAAGAAATAAAAAATAAAATATAGTTGAGTTCAAAAGTTTACAAGGACTCCGTCGTCCTTTAAAATGTAAAGAACTTGTTAAAAACAAAAAAAAAGCTGTATAAATTCTATGTGGTCAGATAATATGCTAAAGTATTTTAATATTGAGTCCAGTGAGAAAGGATGTACACTTTTTATTTTGTCTAGGTAAAAATCCTATCTCTCTATCTCTTTATCTTTTGCACTCTTTTATTACAACTACTTTTACTACTTGTACTACTGGTATACACTTGAAGCATGTACCAATGGATAGGAATGTCAGTGAGCCTTTGTATGAAAAGCCTTTATTGTTTGACAACGTCCAATGCAGTGGTTATCACTTGGACATTGTCGTCAGTCTGGTTTAAACTCTTGAATCGTTCATATTTTTCATCAAATCCTTTATTACTCAATTTCTTCTTTTTTATTTTCCAGCGGCATGAAATTCTAATCGTATTGTTTATTTTAGTTTATTAATTATTACTTCAATATTTTATAATTAAAAAGTTATTCGCTGAACAATGGTTTTTACTTAAAAAATTTATTGTAATAAATTTAAAATACTTTATAGACATACTGAAAATAAATTACAAATTTTTTTAATTTATTTTTAATTTACCTGCTGTGCTTTTAATACACTTTGCAATATTTAATTAAATTAAGTTCTTTTATAATTTTTTAAATTGTTTCATATTGTACCTCGTAATTTGTTTTTAACTGAATATCAACTTTATAAATACAACAATAATAAATATTAAAAAATGAGACTATAAAATTTAAATATTATTTATATTAAAATAATAAGTAATTACGGTGATTTTAACCAACATAAGTAATTTGAACTTTTTGTTACTAAAATTAGGATTTTAAGTCTAAGTGCTTGTCAATAGACGTCAAGGATCATGTTACCGAAAACCGGAGAGAAGAGATAATGACATTATTCATAATTAAAACACCTATACTCTTAATTTTTTTTTTTTAAATATCCCGCCTTTTTGTCTCAGATGTCGCTTTTTTTTTTTTCGAAACTACTGCTACGCTAGTGCTGCTGCCAGTAGTTAATAGAGAGAAAAAATAATAATGGTAGATAAATTTTTCATGAATTATCGGTATAAAATTTTTTTTATTGATTACAAATAAATGAAGTGGATGTGAATAATGAATTTAAAAAGGGTTCTTGAGATGAATGGTACAAAACTGATAAAAAAATAATTTGGCTGATTAATTATGTGTACCGAAATTCATGATGTTTTAAAAAAGTGTATAAATTATTTAACACTCTTCGCGGTTGAGGTGTGCAAAAATAATTATTAAGTCCCTAAAACAAATTTGATGATTTGATTAGCATTATATTTATATTTGACTAATGTCATACAATACCACTGTTATATATTTAGTAGTTAGTTGTTACTGTATATACTTATACTTATATATATAAGAAAACAGAGAGATTTAATAAAGTGAGTTGTCTGGTACATAAACTTTTATACCAGCGCATCTTTAGATTATGTCTTTTGTTGTCAGTTGGCAGGTAACGAAGGATACTTTGTTCTTGGTGGAAATAGAGCTTACTATTACTTATACTATTACGGTTGTTTTGATGATACTATGTCCCTATAATGTTGACAATAACTGCCAGACTTGTGTACTGCCGTCTATGGCTCTATTACATTTACTTTTACTTCATTTAAACATTATATACTATGTTGTTGTTATTATTATTGTTATTAATTTTAAATCTAAACGATAAACACAATTTTGATTAGTGTACAAAGTTACTTTGTCTACTGCGACGTAATAAATAAGTATCCCAATAATGTTGAAAAATATGATATAAAGTTTTAAACAAATTAAACTATGATTATCAGGAAAATAAATTAGTAACTGGTAAAGTTATGCCAGAAATTTAATTCGTCATTTAATAAAATTCAATTTTGCCAGAATTTAATAAGAAGAAAATTTTTAATAAATAATTGAGTGAATAAAGAATAAAACAAGAGGTTTATTTTTCAGTTGACAAGACACGAATCTAAAATTTAAGAGATTGATCAAATGGATAAAAATTATTTTATATATTTATAGCGGAGAAAATGATGTATTATGAGTTAAAAGTTGATAGGAAATAAAAGTGGAAGGAAAAGGATATATGAAGAAATAAAAATGAAAATGTATAAAAGTATGGTGTAGAATGATGGAAGGCCGAGAGAAAGAGAGGAAAAGAGTTTTGCACGGTGCAAATTATAAGTTTTAATTACTCAAGGATGAGTGGATGGATTACTTGGTACTTCTTTCGCAACTTGGATTTAACAACCCCCTCGACGTACTTGACAGCTGTTATATATCATTCCTACAACTCTACCAATACTGATATATACATACATACATATATATTTTAAAATTTTATTATTACTATTTCAATTACTTCAAGTTTTATACGAATTACCAATCACCAATTGTACCGATTACTATGCAATTTATTACTGTCAAATACAACTTTATAAATTTTTAATTATTGATAATAAAATAAACTAACATTTTAGTTTTATATAAAAAAAAAAAAGAAAAAAGTCTTTAAAGTCTAATGGAAAAAGATTTAATGCATAAAAAAAGTTTTAAAAATAATATAACTAAAAGAACGTTTAAGAGTTGATTGGTACTAAAAGTGTAAGTAAATTGAAACGGGGAGTAGTATTTGAAGATAAAATGCCCTTAGCTAAAATAAAGACAGACTGAGATGGGTTAGATGCTGACTAAATTTTGACGACTATACTTAGGTGTAAATTTAATTTCATAATCGACCTAAAGATATCACATAAATTTATAATCTCGTCTTAAAGCTGGCCCGTACTACCCGAATTTCAAAATTTTAATTTATTAATTATTCAAGATGTCGACATAATTAGATAAGTGAAATTTAACAATTCGGTTCAAAGGATCGATTTTTTTTTCAGAAGGATCTGCACTTTTTTCTCTGTCAAACTCAAGTCATTGAACGGTACGATCCTTATTACACGTGCGCAGAATGAACATTTTTAAAAATATGAAAACCTCTTTCATAATTTTACGTTTGGAAATTTTGTTTGAAAGAAAAGCTTGGAGAAAAATTACTACTGACCTTCCTTAAGGTTCACATTTCAACAATTAGTGAATTAACTGACAAAGTTATAAATACAACAACAACAAGAGTGTAAGATATACATATAGATATATACTGTGAGCAAAGTTTATCGCACGCAGAAGCGTGACATATAACAATTACAATTTAATGATCTACCCACAAACCACAACGTGGTTTGTCGGAGGTTCGTTGAACAATTTCAGATCCAGGACATTCCCCAATCCAACTAGCTTCACCCATACAATTACTATTATTATTATTATTATTATTGTTTTGTCTTCAATCTATTATCATTTTAATAATCACGCATTATAATTGAATATATATTATGATTATAGTTCATAAATTATTATGAATTATAAGTTAGAATAAAAGCAGACCGAAATAAAGGTACTCTTGGTATCTCCAGACATAATAATATACTCGATCGCACACAGCTACTGCTATAATACTTCTCCAGATCAACTCGTTGCTGTTATATATATATATAAATATATATCACGAGTACTTGTTTTCAGTTTGCGAAGAGATGTTTTGCTTTACTTTTATAGTATACTACTGTCTTTTATTCTTATTTTCTTTTATTTTTTTTTTTTTTTAAACGTTTATATCACAGTAATATCTCCCTGCAGTAAATGAAAAAGTTATTGTTTTCCATTTTATTTCTGTATCAGGTATTCTTATACTTGTATACATATTTTTTTTTGTTCGTTTGATTTGATTTGAAATACAAATGAAAAAAAAAATATATAAATTTTGTTTGTAAGTAATAAATAAAATCAATAGTTATATTTATTAAATTAATTGATAATAAAAAATAATGAGTAATTTGTAAACATGAAACTGCATATGTTAGTGATGTAGCGGGGGGCGAGTGTATCTTTAAAATGGTAAACTAGTAGGATTCATGGGGCGTGTCAAAATGATATTCAGTAGAACGCACGTGCAGCACGTGAATATTGTTCATAGGATGTGTATATGTTAAACCACCCAGGTTTATATGATTGTGTTTGTTGAAATTTATGTATTTACATATATTGTAGTATCCAGTGAAACTACACAAACATTACTACTACAATATCATATCTCTCTATACACTTAACACACTCTACTGCAGTATGCTCCAGTCTACTCTCTCTCTCCAGCTGTACGTGTGTTTTGTGCTCTGTGTTTATCCGTACATATTTATATCAATCGTAAAATAATTCATATGTAAAGTGTAACGAATCAACTGGAAATCAAAACACAACAGATTTCATTTATTTATATTCTTTCAATTAATTGTTATTGTCAATATGAAAATTTTCATTGTTTGGTAAAATTTCTTTTATTGACACATATTTCGTGTTAATGCCATATTTGTCGCAAATAACATGTGTATCCTTATCATTGATATGTTGTTTATTTAATAAATGTTTCAGCTCTGAAGCTTATGTTCCCTAAGGGCCGTAAATACAAAAAATATACAAATAGTGAACTTGTATAAATATAATATAGACATCAGGTGATAGTAAATTTAATTGTTTTAATATTTCTGACTGTTGACGGAATCGAACTCGCGACCTTTGAATTAAAAGTTTCGTCTGCTAACTACTAGGCTGCCATTAGTGTTGTAACATCGAAGTCGATTAATCGAACAATCGATTGTTAAAGGTTCGATTGTAGATGTTTTGCAATCGATTGTGAAGGGTTCGATTAATGAAAAAAAATCGATTTTATTTTTTCAAAACGTTTTTTCAACATCGATTTTTTTGAAAAAATTATATTTATATAATTATTTTTTGCAAAATCTATTGCTTGATTTTTTAACAATAAAGGATCAATTTCGAATGAAATTTAAGTTAGCCGACATCTGGAAATTTTTAGAATTTTTTTTATTGACAAAATTGTTATAAAAAATTAAAAAATGAATATCATATACAGAAAAGAAAGTGATATTCACCCGTAAATAGCCATGTCCTTAATGATTATTTGTTACTTTAAACAATCGATTATTGTAGTTTCGATTGCCCAACTTAAACGTTGTACACAAAAAATCGATTGTTGTAGAAAAATTTTATTTTTGCAGTGTTTAGATGAAAAACATTGGTAAATTTTTCTTTATGCATAAGTAAATAGTATATGTAATTTGCAATATTAATAATAGTAATAATAATAAAATAAAAATGTAATAATATATTTTATATTAAAAATAAACATTTAAATTTAACAATTGGTTTAAACTACTAGTTAAAAATATATTTTTCCTCCAAAAATTATTTTTAAAAAATTAGATTGAGACATCTAAAATCGATTGTCAACATCGATTGTTGGATATTCGATTGTCCAACTATAAAGTTGATAATAAAAACAATCTAAAATTTTGAAAAAAAAAAATTGATTTTCCGATTAATCGATTGTTGAAAGACCGGTTTTTTATACAGTCGATTGTCGTCTATCAGTTATAGTCGATTGTAAACAATCGATTGTTCATGGTCGATTATTACAACACTAGCTGCCATACGTCCGAGAGTAGGTTTAAGGTTTATATAAATATTTATCGATAAAATTACAGTAGCATCCAGTTGTCTACATATTTTAATATCAAAAATTTTACATATATAAGAATGTATATGAATGAATAAAAAAATCAAACACGATTTTATTAAATAAATTTATTTTTAAATAAAAAATAATAATCGACAGCGAAATTAGTGATTGAGTAAATCCTGATGAAATTAAAACACATTTAACGTCATTTAATTAAAATTTTTTCTTTTCCATTACTGTCCGTCTATACGCACTCTCGGATGTTGAATAATCGTTTCAATAAGTGTCGAATCACTGTCCAGTCAAATTGCCACTTTACTTTGACTTTAATTCCAAATTAAAATAACGCCAAAGTAAAAGCCGAAAAAAGATAGATTTCAAAAAGGAGTTTATTTTTATTTAACTCAATTCACTTTATAGGAAAATAATTAAATTATTTAGCAAACATTGTAACAGAGATATATCGACTGACATATAGCAAGACAAAGGGATAAATCACCTCTATGCTTTGACACGTTTCATAAAACTTTTAGCATATATTTTTTCATTTAAATTTTAATGTAACAATGCTATAAAATGGAAACGTTACAACATAAAAAAAAAATTTACAACTGGATTTACGTGTAAATATCTAGTAAAAGTAAAATCCAATGAAGCATTTTGAATGGGTTTTTAATACCAGATAGATAAATGAAACAGACGGACAAAATAAAAACCACTTTTTTCCGGCTTTTAAAACATTTTAAATAAAAGTGTATATAGATATATGAGTAAAATACATTGAGATTAAAATAATTCATAGTTACGAGGGTGTAAGAAAAATAAAAAAGCTATTAAAGAAAACAGTTAAATGATTAAAATGTGTATCGTAAAAGGAGCCAACGACTTGACGTAAATGAATTCAAGTGTTTATGTTTGACGACCTAAAAAGAGTATTATTGTATAAAATAGTTATTAAAGATATTTTATTGGAATAGTTGGGAAAAAAAAACCCCTACATTAAATCTCTTTAACGGAATAATAATAGTTTCATGTGGTCTATAAATAAATAGCCCAGTTAAATATATATATATACCCGTTAAAAATTTAATATGTGTGAATTTGAAGAGTAGCCATTAAATAAGCAACGTCTAACAACATCGGCGACGTAAGTCTTGCTGATGTGAGAATATTGACGATTAAATATAAATTCCCTGTATTCTTATATATGTCAGCATTCTCTCGCTCCCAGCTATTTTATTTAAAATCCCACATTCCACACACTACTAAAATTCTATATGCATTCAACAAATGTTAAATATATGTAGCCAACGTCGTGCAAGTACCGTCGGAAATTTAGTACCCAAAATCTCGTTAGGCAAATCAAGATATAGATGTATGAGTGAGAAGTATTAACAAGAGTTTTACATTAACCATTTCTAATTAAACTTAAACTTTAAATTAAATTTTTTTATCCATTAAAACTATTTTAGTTGTTAAGAAAACCTGTGACATTTTTATGAGTTATTTTATAATATATATATATATAGCCCTGAAAAATATATTGGAAAGAAGTAAGTTATCAAGAGTATATTTATATATATATAAAAAGAGTGGTAGGTAAAGATGAAAGAAACAAGATTTGGTCAAAGGAGGATTGAGATGATGGATTGGTATATATATATATATTGAGGGTTGAAGTAGCAAGAGTTAAGTTAATCCAAGATGGTGAGACTAAGAAAACCCTAGACTGAGAAAACACCCTTCGGGTTGTACGGGTTACAGCTCACTGCCACTGATTCGAATTATATTCTAATTATTCCACTTTGTATCACCAACAACTTGAGTTATTACGACTTCCTCCAGCTCTCTGTCATACCCCAGCAGACGTCAATTTTACCTCCCCCAGCCCTAACGAAAATTATTCGTCTTTTTGAGTAACCTGAGAAATGTTATCGTTTTCCCTTGAGTAATTATTCTTGTGGATTACATTTTAAATATTTTATTAATTATATATACTGTGTTATTATTATTATTATTATTGTTATTATCATCATGTATACTATAGTTAATTAGTTGCCGGAGAAAATGGAATGAAATAAAATTCCAAATGGTAGACAATAAAAATAATAATACGTATGACAATTACATTAACGCCGTAAAAAAAATTTTAAAAAAAGTGTAGCAGCAGAGAGAAAAAAAATGTAGTCGTGGTTTAATAAGCCGGCGGCGATATCTAAAGTGTTAGTCGAGGGTAGTTTTAGTCATTTCAACTGCTCTGACTGTTATACCCAGTAGAAGCCACACGAAAATTCTCTCCTTATTCGTTCAATAATTTAGAATTTTCCGGTGTGGTGAAATTAACTTTTTGTTGCTTACTACCTTTGCTATAGACAAACTTTTAATTCAATTAAATATATATGCTTTATAATTTATATAATTATTGATATTTTAAATTTTTAATAAATTTATATTTACAATAAAGTTGAGTTTAAAATTATAGAGTTTGTTTGATTGTTGGTTTGAGGAATTTTATGTATGTAAAGAATGTGATATTATATATGTATATATATTTTCTCATTTGAAATTTACCGAGTGATGAAAGGTATAAAATCAAACATGTAGTTTAACAGAATAATGTTGTGGGTAACAGAAGTATGAAGTAATTCGAGATGCGGGTGAGCTTCCAATTTTGAATTTGATAGATACATACCAACTTCCCGGAGTTGATTATTAATATACTGACAAAAGCATTTACCACAAATTGATATGGAAGTACACAATTATTGTCAATACTTTACCCTATCACATTATTAAATTAGAAAAATTTTTAAAAATGGTTCACCCTGCGGGCTGATTATAAAGTTTTTCGCTATTTTCGGACTCAAAAAACGCTTGGACCAAAAAAAATTGAATTTTCGTCCGATTTTTGGTAATCGACTGACTTCTACCTGTTTTGCGGCAATGGAAAGGAAATTTTGATTTCTAAATTCAATCAACTAAGTGTTGATGAACCCTTTCAATTGCCAAAAGGAAGTTCAAATCTGTTGATTCGTTCCAAAGAAATCATACGACAAAATTTAATTAACACGCACACGTATGTCCATCTGAAAATATTAAGCTTTCTGAAACCTCAAAACATCGGCATCTGATGAAAACTCAATTTTCAAAAATCGCAACGAAACCAATAATGAGTTTGTTTTAAATTTAAATTTTCATCGCGGGAAATTAAAAAAAAAAAAAAAAAAAAAAAAAAAAAAACAATTAATATAATAAAACTCAGTGACTCAATTAGTAAAAATGAAATTAGGTGAAAATATAATAAAATAAAAAATGTTGGTGGTTAAATTTACAGTGAAATATCACGCGGTTTTTAGTACAGCTGTTGCTCGCTCATAGCTGGTGGAAGCTTCCCAGCACACTGGCTTAACAGGGATTTTCTAACAGAATATTTCGGAGAGACAGAGACTTTGTGAGCAGAGAACCTTGAGTTTACCAGGTTCAATTTGACTTTATATACATCTATATCTATATTTATATCAAGTTTGTCTGGGAGGATAAAAGAGAATCACTTGGATTTAAAGGATTTTTGGTTCATCACAAGTTCAAACCAATTTGTTTTCAAATATAATTTATATTTATAAATTAATAATAATATTAGTTCATAAGAATTGTCGTCAATAAATTTCTGTATAGTTTCTGTGGTCTATTGTAAAGCGCATCGATGAATAAAGTCCGACAGGAGGAATGTTGATACTACTGAGACATCATATACAGAATGAAATAATAATTAAGATCAATAAGATTAATAATTTGGTTTGAATATATATAAATATATAAATTTAAGAGACAGTACTGAGTGGAATTAAATAAAGTGTAGATGCATTTGACAGGTGTAATACACATAAATTCTTGCACAAAAACAAAGAGAGGAAGCAAATTCGAGTATGAAAGGAAAATCAAGAGGGTGAGTTTCAAACACGTACGTACATCGGTATATATATACAGATGTTATGTAAAGGGATAAGGAGAAGTTTTAGAGGACTGGAGAGAGAGAAAGAGAGAAAGATGTACATAGAAACTCATCGGCGCGTCAAAGTGGTTCCAGCCAATTTCATAGAGAGCTGAGCAAACAGCGGCTCTCACTCAAATACCTCTCAGGCATTTCTCATATTATTATCGGATTAAATCGCTATTATTATTATTACTACTACTAAAATTATGTTAGAAAAATATTTAATTAATTTATTTTTTTCATTATTAAATGGTAAAAACATAGAACCCCATGTTTTACGCTTACATTTAAAAATATGTATATATATATATATATATTCACCAATAAAATGGGCAACGACTAAGATTATGCAAATGTTTAATCGCGAAGGAGCCGTTTAATGGGAAGAAATTGCAACGCAGGCGGTAGATTAACCAGCCACGTCGAACAACTGCTACCCCAACTGAAAGATACTTTTTATTTTAGGGTGAATTTTATCCTTTCTCATACCCCTGCTTCTTATATAATACTTATTCTTGCATCATCTCCTGTATATATATTTATTATATTTATCATCGTCATCATTTTTCACAGGACATTTTAAATAAATTATTATATGTACCCATACAAAAAAATATACTTCTAAAAATTTTCAAAAAAAAATCATAATCGTCATCTTCCAAATTTCCGACAATTTAAATCTCTAAACTTCGTTTTTTAAAAATTTTTACAAAAAATGATTTACTCAAAACTCAGGATTATATAAAAATTTTTGTAATTTAACGGATATAAACCAATTTATTACACGGACATATTAAAAATAAAATCATAGAAAGTCTTGAATAGTAAAGTTCATTTTTAATTACAAAACAATTATTTACATTGATATTATAATGAGAATTATGAAAACAATAGGCAGCATAATAGGAAAAGGATTACTGCGTTTAATAATATAATCGTCTTAGTGAATAATTCCTAAATGCTGTGTGATGAGGTAAATCTTGCTTGTGTTCGTGTGCGGAAATACAAATATTTAATATATATATATAATACTTTGATAAACTTTCTTTAGATAAAATTATTATATTATACGTGGATTATATTCTCATTGATCAATGTCAAATAACTTTTCGAGTTTATAAAATAGATTAAAATTTATTGATTACTTTATTTTATTAACTCATTAAACTTAAACTTAAATAAATAATTTTGTAAAATTTAAGGTAGTCTTTAATTATAATAATTATGATAATAATAATATTGATTTTGATAATCTATAGAATTTCATTTAGTTATTTGATATTACGAAATAAACATTTGATTGACCAAATTCAAAGGAAAAAAAAAATAAATAATTGACAGTGAGACGAATTTCCCACGAGCCAAAATAATTTTGATATTGACACGCATCGAATATCCAGATAGTATTTAAATAAATTTTTGATAATATAATGCTGATATATAATAATATTGTTGTGATCTAAAATTCGTAATGATAATAATAATAATAATGATAATGTTTGCGTAAGTAGAGATGGAGAAGAAGCAGGAAGGTGAAAAATATAATAAAAATATAGAAGGGGGTTGACATTAAATAACCAAGGTTTAAATCTGTTGAAATTCACGGAGCGTGTTATCTCGCGGATACAACAAAAATCTGAAAAGCTTGATGCCCGGTGGGCCAAGCGTAAAGCAATTTCCAGAGCGAGGGATCGAAAAGCAGCTTTCGCAATATAGATTAACCCCAGCTCGTAGTGCCAATGGACGATATCGTAATACAAAATGCTCAAGAGCGGATAAGTCGATTCTGCTCAAAAGTATGATAACGTCATCATATATTTCAATTGACCAACTATACACTTTATTCATATCATATATATGTACATTGTTTTGCCTTTTTTTTTTAAGAAAATAGATTAGCCTCAAAAATTTAGTTGGTACTAAATAAAAATTCAATATTTGAAAGCTAATCAGAATTTTTGAATTCGAACCGAAAGAAATTATCTAATTGTCTGATTCGATTCGAAAACGATTCGCCCACCCCTAAAATTAAGTTGTATTGTTTTGTTAAAAAAAGTTATTGTTGATAAAAAAGAAAAAAAAAATATTTAAAAAGTTTTATAAAGCCACTCAATTTTCACAACTAAAGCAGTCTAGACAAAACTGCGAACCGTTAAATTATCGAATAAATGTAATTGTAAATATTCTTTTAAATATAATTTGACCGGAGGGAAAAATAAGAGAAAAGACATTGAAGGTAATTTAACAAGAAGACCGAGGGCAAAATTCTCTTCTCTTATCTTCAAAGCAAGTAAGATGAATACATGAAGCAAATACTCATAACAGACTAGAGATAATTGAAAAAGAAATTGTAGAGTCAAGTTCTTTTCTATCTAGTCGAGTTTCAATTTCAGGTTTACATTTCTTCAGCTTTTTTTTTTTATCCTTGTATAAAATAATTAGGCTGAGCTTTACGTTATTTTTTATACTTTACTAACGAAAATTTGATTTTTTAAATTTTTGTTAAATAATTTGTAAATTGTTAATAATGCAATCGGTGATTAAGTATATCAAAGTTAATATTGACGATTAAATAAAGGAAAATTGAATTTTAAAGTTTAGCATTAAATTGGTATGATACTGGCAAGAGTAGTAGGATTTAATCGGTTTTGCATAACTGATCATCTTAACAAGCAATTATTTAAATGAGTCAGTTTAGTAAGGGGAAAATCTTGCTTTATTCGATTAGCTATTGGAAACTGAAACTTGGTTGAAAAGTCTGTCTCTTCATCATATATATATAATCGTAAATGTAATGAAGTATTGGTCATAATCGTATCAGCTGTGTTGAGAGGTTCCTGACATCCTCGATATAATTTACAAGAGATAAAATAAAGTTTCAGTAGTTACTTCCGACGCCAGTGACCCGCAACCAACGGTGGTTACTCGTGGTTTACCCTCAGGCGTTACTACTTCTCATCATTTATAAATCTTATTTATTCGACTCCAAGATTTACTATTTTTTTTCATTAAAAATTAAAAAAATTAATTTAAATTTTTAAAAAATGATTACCTTATTTGGAGATCCGCTGCTGGGATTTTTTTTCTCGATCTCACTCGTTTCATTTTTTATTCACTCCGTAAAAAAAATAAAAAAAAGGTTTAATGTCTGGACACTGAATTTAAAAAATAAAAATATGATTTTAAATAAATAAATAAAAATATATAAATCTATAAATTTTACGGGTTTTTTTCGTACACTGAACTAGTTTAATAAAACATGTATCACGTACGAGTAATTTGATGTGTATCGTAGCCTCAAATCAAGTTCAACGTGACGTCTTCTCGCCCGCACCCGCATGTACGATGGACAGGTGTCTGCCAGTTGTCTCTACCTACCGAATTAAATCGTCAAAACCAGTATTTGCTCGTAATCTATTCAGTCCACCACAAATTCTAATTCAAATACTACTTTATATTAAAATAAATAATAATTCATCATTTTTTTTTTTTTTCTATCAAACCCTTCGCTAACAAAAATAAATTCCTCTAATAAGTTTAATTATTATTTTACATAACAATTTTACTCTAAAAAAGTATAGTAATAATTACTTACTCTATTAACTAAAAAAACTATAAATTCACAAATTTCTGATTTAAAAAAAAAATAAAAAACATGAAACAAATAAATATTTTTTTATTAAATACTTAAAAATAATTACAAATAAAATAGTTATAATTGCAGTGAAAAATTTTATAAATAAATATAATTCTAAAGTAAATTATGTGATTAATAGTAAACACGTAAAAATAAATAAAAAATAAAAATGTAATATAAAATAAATTGATAAGAGTACCGGCGGATTAGCCGCCAAAGTTGAATAGTTAGAGGAGACAAGGGTTGTCGACTGTGCGGCTGCGGACGTGAGACTGATGTGTCCAAGAATCGCACGCACGTAATCTTGCAAGGGGATGCTTGTGCGCCGATCATCGGGAGTGGCTCTCTGCATATTTTCTTTTCCTTACGCATGCGTATTTATTTATAATTTAGAGTAAGGACATTTTTTTCCCACTCTTCATTACACTTTTATACTACACACTATATTCATTTTTTATTTATTTATTTATTTTATTCCCCCTTAATGATACTACACCCCTTTTTACACATCATTATAACCAAGATTTTCATTTTTTTATATCTTTACAGAACATATCCTTAAAACTCAAATTATTTTACTATATCTTTTATTGTATTACATACTAAAATAATAACAATAATTTAAATAAATAAATTTACTTTTATACATACCTTTATTTTTTTTTATTTTTCATGCATGATAAAAAAAATTGGATGAATTTTAATTTTAATTCACAGTCGATTGACTTAGTGATGTTGTGCTCTGGACACATGAATAAATTTAAATTTTTATTTGATGCTCTGAACATCAAAATAAATTTTACATTTTATTATCAATATGACCGACTAAAATAGTAGATAATTTATAAATCATACAAATTATGCGTAAATAATTAGGGCAAAATTACAAAAAAAAAAAAAAAAAAAAAAAAAAAAAAATTGTTTGCATATATATGCAGCAATGTTGATTTTGAAATGCCCACTAATTTATCAGAAACGATAATATAAAGCCCGACATTAAACATAATGATAGTATGTGTATCCGAAATATTCGAGAAATCAAATATAATACACCGTAATGACGAGCGAACGAACGAACATGAAATATTCTGCTATATACTGCCAAGTTACATGATCATTCACAGAATTGTAAATATACATATGAGAAGTACATATATATAGATATAAATAGAAACCACTATGGTTATTTGTGAGTCTATTTGATAGCAGTGTCATGTACACATATATTTATAAACATATGTACCCATGTGTATAATTTATCAAATAATCTTGTTAGATGTGTATTCATTTCTAATTACTAACCATCCTTATGTTACAATATACCCATTAGTAATAATTGTCTACAATTGAAAATATCCTTTTTAAGTCCTTTCTTTGATCATTCAATTTAATTATATTATCCTGCTGTAATTACCAATATTTATGTAAGTCTTAAAACTAAGCTCGGACGTATGTCAGCCTAGTGGCCAGTAGACGAAACATGTAATTCAAAGGACGCGAGTTCGATCCCATTAAGAGTCAAAAATTTTAAAACTGAACTACAAAGAAAATTCAATGCTTTTATATACGTTTTTATCAATCATCTAACGAACCAGAGTACGCGATAATTTACATCATGACAGTACTCTTGATCGAAATTTTTTTATAGTACTGTCTGTTAGTGATATTCTGATATCGAGACTTATATGTAGAATAGTGGCAATATATATAATAATTTTATTTTTTTTTTAATACAATAATTTATATACAAGTACACTATTTATATACTTTTTGTATTTTCAGCCCTTAAGGACATAAGCTTCAGGGCCGATAAGTCTATCAAATAAATAAATTATGCACTAAATATTAATAATTTAAAAATAAAAAAATATCTTTTGTTGATTAGAGGATAAAAAAAAGTAAAAGTTGATTATCAGTAGTAGAGGCATATTTTGTGCAGCCATTTGTAATCTGTCAAAACTATTATCACTAGTAGGCAGTTTTGACAAGCAAAGGGGAAAATTTAAATAAATTTAATCGTGTCACAGAATCATGCATACGTCAATAAATTATTCATTGCACGGTCGTTTTAACAATTTTCTATCTGCTTTAACTATTATATACATTTTATAGTTAAACTTTAATATCATCAGGGTCTTTTCAACTCTCGGCAATTGTTTGCCCACGCGTTTACTTTATTTCAAATTACAACAACAACAAACTGTGTTTATTAATAACTGTTACAAAATATAATTTTTTAACCGGAAGTCACATCAAAGTTGAATTATTTCTATTCGTTATTATTTTAGGGCACTTTCCATTTTATGTTAAAAATAAAAGATAAGAAACCACCAATTATTTGAGATTTTATATTAATTAGCGACTTAAATCAATTAATTTAATGAATAGAGCTAATCCATCTTGATAGAAATCAAGAGAATTTCAGTAAGCCGCTAATTAAAATCAAAAGCCAATTTTAAGTAGACTGTGGGTAGGTGAAAGAAGATAGTATTAAAGATATATATATATATATATATAAATTTAAAAGTACTTTTAAGTTCATATCTTGTATAATATTTATTGAAAGTTCGTCAACTTAAATTTCAAATATTATATAATTGCATAAAAATTCAAATGTTTAAGTAAACTATTGTTTGAAAACAAACAAAGGATAATTGCGAAGAAAGAATAAAAAAATAGAAGTGACATTATCTTTATAGTAGATGTGTTAACGTCATAGCTACCGCGTCAACAAAAGTTAAATTTAACGAAGCATCTAAGATCTTATGGCTGATAATACCCACAGATGTTTGGATCTTTACTTGTAGTACATACACATTTACCAGCGTTACGATGAATACTAATAGATGAGGGCAAGGCTAAAATTATTAACGTTAAAAATGTTGTAGCGAAATTATAGATACTATCTATGAATAATGACAAGAATTGAGGAAAAAAATAACTTTTAGAAATATTTAATTTTCTTCTTACAAGAAATTATGCTGTTGGAAATTTGCAATCTGATATATTTTTAGTAAAAAAATTTTGAAGATTTCATTTAAAACCATTTTGTTTAATCGAACAAATCTCACAGCTCAAAATATGCTGATCTTATTTTTACTTTAAAAAAACTGATTTTTTTTTATAAAGAAAATTATTTTTTAACTTAAATATGAAAATAATAATATAATCATATTTATTGACTTCTTTAGCAGATCCAAATTTTACCGTAAATGCCATAAAATACTGAATTTTAGGTAAAAACTCCGCAATTTACGGTAAATTTACAGTAAATTGCGGCACTTTACCGTAATTCGGATCTGCTAGGGTTACTACTCAAGAATTTTTTTTTTTTTTTCAATGAGAAAATGGTCATATATAATATTTTTATTTTATTATATTTTCCACACAATTAAAATAATAAATATATGTTGATTGTGTATCGAGTAAATTTGTACAATAATTATGTTGCATCAAGCAAACAGAGTAATTATGGTTCCGGAAGTTACGATTATGAATTACACATATTGTTAAATAAATTTGTTTAGCAAGCTGTCATTTGCAAACTACCTTTAATTTAGTAGTGATATGAAACTGGAAATTCTGATTTAGCCTCAAGGTACGTCCATCGTTCAAATATATGTACCAAGTTTTAATAAAATTCACCGTTAAATTTTATCCGATGTAACTTGTATTAATTATATAACGACTATTTTTAAAAATAATAAATTAGTTAGTTGGTTTGTTATAAATTAATTTTAGTAAATAAAATAAATTAAAAAGTTTAAATAAAATAAAAGTTTAATGTCCATTAAAGGGTTGTTTCTGACACATTTGTCTCGTGTGTAAAACCACTTTCCCATCTATTTCAGGGGTATGTTTAATAAATGTTCACCCAGCTCGCTTATCTACTATTTGCCTTACACTCCAGGTGCGCATACGTTGTTATAATCAACAGCTCACTCTAGATATTCTCCCTCAATTATTTTACCAAGCTATATCGACATTTTCGAACATTCAATTATATAACGATATCTGTACAACTTAATAAAAATTATTAATTATTGTTATACACTTATTTTTTCAACAATGACAATAAAAAAAAATTAGTTATAATTTTGGTCATCAAAAACCCGCATGTATATATTATACATATATATCCACTTCCTGGTGTGCATGTAATTTAATTCCAATTAATTTGAGCCGACAGAGAAGACTTGAGATGATCAGCAGGCGGTATGTGATCAATGATCAGTCGGCGTCCCGATCACAATCAATTCAATTAGGTTGTAGTGGAGACATAGACACATACATTAAGGAATATGTATATAGATGTATATAGATAGATATTGTGGGTGGAAGGTTGAAACGCCGGGTGGTAGATATGCAATGTAATGAGGGACAAGAGGGAATACGTTGGATCCATCAACAATTACCAAGGAGTAACAGTGTGAGATCATTGGACGACGTCACGGGTGTCCATCTCTCGTCTATCGTCTATCGTCTTGATATCTAGCACCCAACTCAACGTGTCCGACGTCTTTTCCATGTGTAATACACCAGATACGAATGTGTCTAAATGTCAACCCTCTTGGATCAGAATAGCTACGGGTGGGCCAGCTTATTGCGATGCAAACACGAATTTTCTCAGTGTCAACGACGAACTGGCGTCACACCTATAACCATTCTAATACTACTCCTCTATATCCTACTGCTATACGTTATTTAGTGTGGGGAAAATAAAAAAAAATAAATAAATAAAATAACGAATAGTAAGATAGAGAATAAAAGAACAAGTTTCAGTAGTGACAGCCGTCTGAGTAGTATTTATGGGTTCTCACTGCGTGGGCACCGACTGTGTCATTGGTTGCGCAACTCGATCGATTCCTTTAGGTCAGATACACTCTTTATGTCTACTTTTAATAAATTATTATTATTATCATGTCGTTAAATTATTATAATTTATAAATAGTCCACATGTCCTTTGTCCTTTATTTTATAAATATCTCAGTGGGAAATGCCGAAAATTCCCTAACACACTTGATAGATAACTAAAAATAAATATAGTCTTGAATTACTATTTGATAATATGATACTACGTGGTATTTATTTATTTATTTAAAATATACGATTGTTGTAAAAATTCTCTATTTATTTTCATCTCTTTCTCTCTACACTCGAAAAGATCAAATGAATTAAATTTCAACAGCGCCCCAACTATTTTTTACCATAATAGTGTTTTTTTTTTTTTTTAAGCTTAAATTCGTTTTCATCCTGTACAGGAAAAATATAAAAGATATGCAGAAAATAATTTAATTGAAATAGTATAAAATAAAATAATAAAATAAGGGTCTCGTTAGCGACGCCTGATTAGTTATGAACGATAAAACGTTTGATAACCCATGTCATACACTTAATCGCCTCCTCTTGTGTATCTCGTTCCCACGTGGATACTCTTGGCAATGGTAAAAGAGTAGGGTTGAATCTGCTGTTACTCCTACTACAGTACTATTATGCGACGACATATGTTGTAACATATCACAAAGGCGATGTATCTTATCTGCTAAAAGATAAACCAAACCAGATGCTACATTTATATGCATATACATCTAAAATCCTTTTTTCATTTTTACCTTTCATCACCTGCATTATTAGCTAAGTATTTATTTATATATATATATCAAAGTATATCGCAATAATATAATACATTTATTTATCAACGAGATAGATCGAACAGGACCCCCCCCCTCCCTTAAGCCGCTAATTATTTTTTAAAAATAGATTTTATTGTTGTGTAAAATAAAAAAAAAAATTAATTTTTTGAAATTTTGAAGCTTATAAACTCTGAATTACGAAACAATTTTTTTTTTCAAATTTGAAAATTATATATTTTGACACAAATAAAATACAATATGACTTAACATAAAAGTAAACTATGATTCAGATTTGTAATTTGAGTTTATTATTTTAGTAATCCCAATAATAACAATTTTGTTGATGAAAAATAGGGTGTAGTTGAGAACAGATATTAAAGTATAACTTTACTATTGTCCTTATAATTTAAATCCTTAAATAAATTAAATAGAGTGAACTTAATGGATAAACTTTGAATTTAAATGACTTTGATATATTACTTTCATATTCTGTTTCTGATATCTCGTATTACTATCCATTTATATAAGAATGAAAAGGTAAAAGCAATATTTTTAAATATATTACCAATTGTAAATAAATTATTTGTTGCCATTTAATAATAAGTTTACTAAATATTTATATATTTTATTATGAAAAGGACATTACTTGAGGTCGGTGATAAAGAAAATATTTCAGGATTAAGTTTAGGAGATGTTGGTAGCAATGTATTGGGTCGATCCGTTATCCTGGAAAACGAAACTTTTACCTTCATTAGAAAATAGTGAAATAATTACGTTTTCTTAAAATTTCAAACTTTTATAAAAATAACATAAGAAAAAAAAATAATTATGATTAACATTAAATTATTTATTAAACACCAGAAAACAATAATTAAAATATTTAAAATTGTCAGCACTACGTTGCATGTCTCAGTTGTTTTTCCACAATAATTTTTAATTGTTTTCGTAATTCCCGCTGAGGTGTTATCACTTGATAATCGATAAAAATTCCATCACTGCCTAACTTATGCCGTCTCATTATTTCTTCAACATCTTCTTCACTTTCCAATTTAACCAACAGCTCTCTTTCTTTATTTTTGTTCAATTGATATTTAGCAGCAATTGCCTTAATCTGAGTATTTAATTTTATTTCAATAAATTCATTAACATTATCAACGATATTGTTATCGTTTTCATCAACTTCAAGTCCCTTTATAATAATATTATTTTTTCTGTCTTCCTGTCTTTCTTTCCACGGCCAATCTTGAACAATTTTCATTTTACTAAATGATGTTTCTCTAGCTGAATTTTTATCATTATCTTCAATCGCTGAACATGAACTGCTGTCATCACTACTTCCAATTTGTTCAATAATATTTTTTTTATCAATCGAAGAGCTCTGGTAATATTTCGTTTCCTTTATTTTTGTGTCGTTAATTTTAAAATCTTCAATCAAAATATCCGAACAAGTAACAGTTTTTATTTGTGAAGTTGATTTTTTACTTTCTTCCGAAACAGTACAAATTTTTCTATTTCTCCATTTATAATTAACTTGCTCCATATAATTTATTTTATTTTTCATATCTTCTAATTTCGTATCGAACTCGCGTTCCCTTTTGTTGAATTTATCCTCCATTTTATTAATGCGTTCAAACATTAATTCCATTTGAAGTATATATTTTTCCTTTTCCTTTTTTTCTTCTACTAAACGATCTTCGGCTCGTCTTGTAGCTTCCAAAGCAGCTGCCAATTGATTTTTTATTTCTTTAACAGCTTTCCCATTCTTTTTATTTGATTTCTTCTCAACTCTTCCTATCGCTTCACCCAATTTCATCAGCTGTCCTTTAATTTCTTTTTTACTATCCATCACTTGTTTTTTAATGAGCTTTACTTCTTCTAATATAGAATCCACAGTACTTTGCGTCGTTACTTCAGAATCATCATCACTATCAACATCAAATTTATTTTCTTCTATTTCTTTTACTTTATCCCCCAATTCTTCCACTTTAAATTTTGTTTCTTCGGTTCCATGGTCCAAATCATCTCTTACTTTTTTAATTCCATTCAATATAGAAATTAATTTATTATGAATACCATCCATATAATCAGTCTCCATATTTTATTAAAAATTTTAAATATTTTTCACTTAAAATTAACACACGAGAAATCACAACTGCACTGACTGACGACGAATTTGAAATAGCAGTAGTAGAATTCAATGAGCTCTTGGTGTGTCTCGTCTTATCTTAGGTCACTAGTGTTAACTTACCCAAGAACCTTTCCAACAATTGTCCGAATTGCCCATTCATAGCATTCATAAACAGGCTAAAAATTTATCTATTTTCTTTTATTATATTTCTTATGTTATCGCATCTATACCTGGAGTTGCACCTGGCATTCAAAAACAATAGCAAGACAACGTCTATACTAATTTCTTGGAAATGACGTCATACATTACAAATAAAATTAAATCTGTCCATACTTTTACTTACCTGCAATTATTTTAAATTTAAAAATGAGTGTGAATGTAGCAGACATCAGAAAAATTTTAAATAATTAATAAAATGAAATTTTTTAAAAATGCCCATTTAAAAAATTAAAAAATTATTAAGTGCATTTTTTAAAATATTTACTCTATTTATCTATAATTTTTAATCTGTCTGCTACATTCACATTCATAACTCAAAATTTTGATATTTAAATTATAAAATTTTCTAAGATCGTAATTTTAAAATGTAATTCTAATTTTATCTTTTAGATGTCTCTAGTAGTTCAAGGTCACTGTCAATTTCCATGAAAATTAAATATTGCAAGCATTTACTTTATTCAAAAGTAAGATTTGTTTTTTTTTATTAACAATAACAACTTTTACTGTCAACTTGTATTGATTTATTATTAATAATTAAATATTTTTAAATTGATAAATAGTTAAGTTATCAATGAAATTTTTTAATTATTGAAATTATAACCTAATCTCATTATTTATTATTGCAATATTTAAAATTATTAAGTCATTTTTATTTATTCTTGACTTTGTTACAAATTTTATTACATAATTTTTAAGTTTAATTGCACAAAGTTGTATCATACTGACAAATAATTAATATTTTGAATTATTTTATTCAGAAATGGTTCGACACTGGAGCTCAGATATTATTGGAGTATTAAAAGGGGCTCAAATTGTTGGAAATGCACTTTTGAAACATCAAAAAGAAACAATTAAACAAATTGCTGATAATTCAAGTATTAAATCTGTTGCCGAAACAAATTTAAAAGATGCCGTTGAAAAATTAAAAGAAATTGATCCAAGTAAGCTGCCAGTAAGTTTTATTCTTTATTTTTTTAATTATAATTATTATTTAATTATAATTAAAATCACATCCAATTCATTTCAAATAAAAATTACTAATTTGAATGTAGCAAACATCAAACAAATTTAAAGTTATAAATAAATCGAGTATCACTTAATTTTATACTTGGTATAATTA
Source organism: Microplitis demolitor (assembly GCF_026212275.2). Lineage (NCBI taxonomy): Eukaryota > Metazoa > Arthropoda > Insecta > Hymenoptera > Braconidae > Microplitis > Microplitis demolitor. The sequence continues at coordinate 1,501,557 of NC_068546.1, read as the reverse complement.
TTATTATAATTAAAAATTAAAATACCTAATTATTTATTTAAGGAAAAAATATTCACGGAGACAAAAGAACTGATTGATAGAATTTCCGTTATTGAAAAAGGAATACGCGAATTAACAAAACAGACAACGTCAGAAATAACAGGTATTCCTTTGGCTGATAGAAATTTATCAGATAAAAAATTACAAGTCGTAAACCCGGCAAAAGATCCTAGAGAAATAAAAATAAATGAAAGAAAAAGTGTTGATAACTTTGAATCAGTTACAATTAATGAAGCAGAGCCAGAAAAAATAGTTGAAATTCCTCTAAAGTACAGCAGCGTCAAAGAAAAAATAGAAATAGTTGGATCAATAGACAAGACAATCCCTAAAATTGAATTGAGTGATAAAGATAAAAAATTATTGAGAAAATTAGAGCTTGAGTATGAGAAAAAAATAACCGATGTGACGAATAATACTCTTGAATATTCAAAATCAGATGAATCTTCGAAAAGTAGTCAATTTAATTCGATCGAACCGAAAATTAAACCAGTTATCAAACCACGAATTACAGTAAGTTTTATATGATTATTTGTTAATATATTTATTTAATTAAAGTATTTAAATTAGTTATCAACCGAAGCAAGAGAACGAAAAGTACCGAGCACCAGAATTGGGCGGATGACAAGTTTTGCAGCCCTAGGATTTGGATTAGGATTCGGGTCACTGGCAGAGTTGGGTCGCAGAACACTTGGTATCAAAGAACAACCGAGTGTTGGAAATACACTAGACAATATATTTTTAACAAAAGCCAATGCTGAAAGAATCGTTGCCACTCTGTGTAAAGTCAGAGGTTTGTTTGATTTTTTTATCTTTAAATAATTTATAATTTAACTTTTAAAAAATTTTTTCATTTAGGCGCTGCATTGAAAATTGGACAAATTTTAAGTATTCAAGACAATAATGTCATCAGTCCAGAGCTTCAAAAAGCTTTCGAAAGAGTTAGACAGAGTGCTGATTTTATGCCAACATGGCAAGTTCATGTATGTCTTTATATTTATTTTGTTTTTTTATTTATAATTTAATTAATAAAAATTATTATTGACTTTCAGAAAGTATTGATAAGTGAACTAGGTCCTGATTGGAGAAGTAAAGTATCAACTTTTGATGAAAAACCATTTGCAGCAGCGTCAATAGGTCAAGTTCATTTGGCAACACTTGAAAATGGACAATCTGTTGCTATGAAAATTCAATATCCTGGAGTAGCTGAAGGAATTCAAAGTGACATTGACAACTTAGTGGGTATATTAAAAGTATGGAACATTTTTCCGGACGGAATGTTCATAGATAATGTCGTTGAAGTTGCGAAACGTGAATTGTCAGGGGAAGTTGATTATGTCAGAGAAGCTGAATGTTCGAAAAAATTTAAAAATTTTTTAGCTCCTTATCCCGAGTATTATGTACCAACAGTAATAGGTAATTTAAATTCAAAAATATTCATTATTTATGATAATAACAATAGTAATATAATTTATTATTGACTTAGATGCGTTGAGCTCAAAACAAGTATTAACTACAGAGCTAATTGATGGTGTGCCAGTTGATAAATGTGCAGAAATGGATGAGGAGACACGTGAACATATTTGTAAACTTATAATGCACTTGTGTCTTAAAGAGTTATTTATATTTTATTACATGCAAACAGATCCCAATTGGGCAAACTTTTTTTATAATCCAGAGACTAAAAAAATGATTTTACTAGACTTTGGCGCTTGTAGATCTTATGATAAAAAATTTATGGATAATTATATTGAAATAATAAATGGAGCGAGTTATGGCGACCGTGACAAAGTATTAAAACTATCTCGAGAGATGAAATTTTTGACGGGATATGAGTCAAAATTAATGGAAAAAGCTCACGTTGATGCAGTTATGATTTTGGGAGAAATATTCAGTGAAAAAAATCAAGTTTATGATTTCGGTGGACAAAATGTTACTAAAAAGTAAGTTTATTTTTACTACTGTTATTATTAATATTCAATTTAATTATTTTATTTATTTTTTTCTAGAATGCAAGCACTAGTACCAACAATTATAACTCATCGTCTCTGTCCACCACCAGAAGAAATTTACAGTTTACATCGCAAACTCTCTGGTGTATTTCTTTTATGCGCAAAACTTAAAGTCAAAATAAATTGCCGCGATATGTTCCGTGACATATACAAAAATTATCGTTTTGGATAATTATTTTTATAAATATGTCTTTAATTTTTAAATGGTTGATTTGAAAGTTTAAATTATACAATAATTATAAATTGCTTATAAATGTTTTTTTATTTACCTTCCATACCTGTTTTTCCAATGTTTGGATAATAATAATTTTAAATTATTACTTGCGCGGTAAGTTTAAATATTTGAAGAATGAATTATTAGAAACTGTAGAAAAATTAAAAATCGTACGTCAAAAATAAAATAGCGGAATATGATAGAAAAATATTTAAAATATGAAAAAAAAAACACTTGAGTGTTTGAACAAACCTTGGCGGGGAAATAATATGCAGAAGGGTGTCCTAATACACTTGGAGATTTAAATTAAATAGCTCCAAGTGCTGCAGCTAAAAAAATGTCACTTGACTGCTATTTCCCACCAGACGATGCCAGATGATTTTGCTCAGGAACTAGGAAGTTGTCAGCATCAGCCATCAGCAACACTTTACACTACCACTGAACACTTGACACTTAACGACACCATAGACATTTTGCACAATTAACATTTTACAAACACTGCACAATTCAATTAAACAATAACTACGAACAACAAATTTAATGGATAATTACACGACGTAACTGCGATACTGTCTCTCAATTCAAACGTAAAGAAAGATCTAGACTACTGCTGCCATTTCGATGATACTGACTGCCGCTATTGGACCGCTAGTTGATACAAAACAATTGACTTTGCGATTCATCGACCGCCCCCACTTTAGCAAAAATTTGAACGTCAAGTACAGCGACGCGCAGTGGCACCAACGGCGCGAAATTTCAAAATTGAAATTTAATCATTTTATTCAAAATTATTAGTGTCAATAATTATATTAATTAGGATGCATTCAGAAATGATCTAGCTCTAAGATCCTTAGTATCGGTTATAGAGCGCGCCTATACGTAGCGCGTTCTGATGTGCAATAGAACATTTGAAAAAGTACCAGTTAATTGTAAATCAATATTTGAATAGAAACTCGCCTTAAAATACAATGACATCGTGCACAAACAGATAGATATATGTGACAAGTGATACGTCATGTGGTATTTTAATCGTTTAAAAAGTATAACAATTACATTTTATTGCGTTAACTTGATAAATAATTTGTTATCATTACCAATTGTATTATATTAGTCAATAAAAACGTGGCAGTATTAGATTTTTTTTTTATTTATAAAAATTGAAATTTTTAATTCAAGTCAAAAGTAAAAGTACATGACACTTGAACTAAATGGAGCAGCATAAGTAGTTGATAAAAAATTACAATTCATTAATTAACAATAACAATAATTGTTTTTTTAAATTTCAATTGAAATAAACAATTGATAAAATATTGAAAAATCCATTTTTTGTGTGAAACACAAATTCAAATATAAATAATCTAACATAATGGTAAGTATATTTTATTAAACAATTAAATATGAGTGTGAATGTGTCAGATATTAAACAAATTATAAATTTGAAATAAACAATAAAAAAAAATTAACACCGATTTCAAAATTCGGTGATTGCGCATTTTTTTATTTTCATTCAATTTACATTTTGTTGGTTTATTTCACAATTATAATAATTGCAAAATCTGGTCCACTTTCACAATCATTAAATAAATAATATGAATATATTTAATATAATTTATTTTAGATGAGGTGACATTTAATTCTGCAATGCGGAAAAAGTCAATTGGTTTATTGCTGATATCGTTATTGGTATGGGGTATCATTACATACTTCCTTTTTCTTAGCCGGACAACTGCCAATCGAGATAAGGTAATTTATTTATCATTGTTATCATATAATTTTATAATTTATTTATACATAAACACTTAATTATTTTTTTATTTATTATTTTATTACTATTTTATTTGTTAAAAACCGTTAATTGTAGAATGTACTCTCGAATCAGATAAACAGTTTAAAAACTCAAGTTCAAAGGAGGATTGCTGATAATCAGATACTTTTAAAACGTCTAATTGAATTGCAACAAAAAAGTAAGTAAATTTAATATCTATTATTTATTGATTATTAATTATTTTAATTTAATTTGTAAAGAATTAGATGAATTGCAAGCAGCTACGACAGTGAACAATTTACCTGATGACTCAATAAATAATTTAAATAGCAGTTATCTAGTGGGTTCGACTGTTAAATTAAAAACAGAGGTAATTATTATTGTTATTATTTTTAAATTTAAATATTTAATTTAAATATAAATTTTAGGAAGAAATAAAACGTGAAAAACTAAAAGCATTAGCAGCTAAAAAATCATTAGGGAAAGACTTGCCTATAATTGCTGTACTTGTTATTTCTTGTAACAGAATAACTGTTGAAAGATGTTTGAATCAATTAATAAAATTACGTACCAATGCTGAACAATTTCCGATAATTGTATCACAGGATTGTGAGCATAAACAGACCGCAGATATTATCAAGTCATTTGGAGATCAAGTTGTACATATACAAGTTAGTTTTTTAATATAATAATAATAATAAGATTTACTTTTTTTTATATATATAATTAATAAAATAATTATTTAGCAACCAGATCAATCAGATATTGATATACCACTTCGAGAAAAAAAATTCAAAGGTTATTTTAAAATAGCACGTCATTATGGTTGGGCATTAAATCAAATTTTCTTTGAATTTGGTTTTGATACTACGATTATTGTTGAAGGTAATTTAAAAATAACTTAAATATCCGATATTTTATTTAAATTTTATTATTTTTTAGACGACTTGGATGTGGCTCCAGATTTTTATGAATATTTTTTGGGAACTTATCCTCTGTTAGTAGCCGATAAATCATTATGGTGCGTCTCAGCATGGAATGATAATGGTAAATCTGGACTAGTTGACGAGACCGCAGCACATTTGCTTTATCGTACGGATTTTTTTCCTGGTCTTGGTTGGATGCTTACTAAAGATTTGTGGCAAGAATTATCAGTAAAATGGCCAAAAGCGTTAGTAATATTAATTATTATTATTTATCTATTTATTTATATTTAAATAATGTTATATATTTGGTAAATAGTTATTGGGATGATTGGATTCGTCAACCGGAGCAACGAAAAAATAGAGCTTGCATCAGACCAGAGCTTTCACGAACCAGAACGTTTGGAAAAGTTGGCGTCAGCAAGTAAGAAACAAATTATAATTTTTACTTGTTGATTATTATTATTATTAATTTAATTAAATAATTACAGTGGACTATTTTATGAAAAACATCTTAAATATATTAAACTCAATGATCAATTTGTGCCTTTTACTAAAATGAATTTAAGTTATTTATTAAAAGTAAGTATTTATTAAATAAATTTATGTTATTATTATTTATTAATCTCGAAATTTATTTAAGGATAATTATGACATTAACTTTGTAAATCAAGTCTATCATTCGACGGTTGTAAGTTATTCAGAATTAAAAAGTGGTAACATCGTGATACCTGGATCTGTTAGAATTCCATATCATACGAGACAGACATTTAAAAATACCGCTAAAATGCTCGGATTAATGGATGATTTTAGAGTATGTAATTTCTTGTTACTTATTTCCCTTATTTTCTTTTACTTAATTATAATTATTTTACAGAGTGGAGTACCAAGAACTGGTTATCGAGGTGTAATCACATTTTTCTACAATAACAGACGCGTACATCTCGCTCCAAATACTAATTGGAACGGTTACGATATAAGTTGGAACTAACACATGATTCCAAGTCACATTCAAGATCTTTAGATATATAATAACATTTTAAATTTTAATGTTTGTGTTTTTATTTTAATTTTTTTAGAGTGAATGACAACTAATGAATTTTTAAACTGTAAGAATATTTTAAAAATGAGAGACTGGATCTTGATTTATTCCTTTTGAAATCAAGTAATTAGTGATAGTTTAACAGAGTTGATTAAATTAAAAGAATAAAAGAGAAAGAGAGAATAGGAAAAAATAATAATTCACAATCAATTAATTCGTACCTGGCAAAGTTCTCCAATACTCCAATGTCCAGTTGGAAAAAGCCAAAGGGAAAAAACTTTGCCGTGATCGAAACTACCTCCCAACAATAAAAAAAAAAATGTAAAAAAAAGACTATCTAGTTAGATGAAAAAGAAGCAAGTCGATTCCACTATATAGTTTATTAAAAATAGTTGAAGCTTTTTTAAAAAATTTAATACAAGTCCAAAATCTTGTTTAAATTTATTTCATAATTTTATTTGAGCTTGTTAAATTTTAGATTTTTCAAATTTTTTTATTCACTGCTTATATGTAAATATATTTTAGTGCAGTTGTATAAAAAAAATATATTAATAAAAAGATTACAGTGAATTGATAAATTTTTTTTTTTTAAATTTATATTAATACTTAGCAATAAATACTAATATTTAAATTATAACCGGTTGTTATTATTTGTAAATTTTGCTAATTAGTTGACTTATTAATAGAAAATAAAATTTAAAACGCAACAAAATTTTAAAAAAATTAATTTAATTAAAAAGATCAAAATTAAAAACTATAATAATTTAGTCTTCCTGGCAACAGAAATAGCAAAAAAATAATGTTATTAAATTATATACTTGTCTACTTATGTTTTAATAATTGTGCAATATAATAAATATAATCACAATCAATTATATTATTTTTTAAATTATTTTATTCGCCTGTACAACTTGAATTCTCAATACACAAATATATACGATTACAATAATAGTAACGATAATAGATGATGTTAATTTCAAATAAAAATAAAATATAATATACAAACCTTGAATGTTGATAAATAATTGATATCAAGATGTACAGACTTAAGACTAACAATAATTGATTACTTGCAATAATTTTTTTATTTTTTCTAAATAATTAAAAACGATTATTTATTGTCCCCACCACCATCTGCTACCAAATCTAGCTGGTGGTTTCGGAACTCCTTCTGGTAATTTCGCCGCGATCGGTTCATATTCAGGCAACTGTTCAACGGGTTTAGGTCTTTTGGTATCATGAACTTTAACTTCACAAAAGTAACCATACGGTGGTCGTTCAATATTCATATGCTTGAAAACGCATTTATCCAAAACCTCTTGTGTATTACGACATCTAAAACATATATATATTTAAATTATGTTCATTTATGTCCATTCTTTGACATCAGCAAATGACTCACAGGTACCTGGACTCACTCCAGTATTTTCCTCATTTTATTTCTCAATTATTTAATTACAGTTCTGATACTTAATGCATAACTGAGGTAAATTACTTGTAATTTTAATTATTTTTTTTTTATCAACCATCTTGTAAAACAGTATCATATGAGAAATCAATTCTATTATCAGCAATTAAATTATGGAATCAATTGCCATAGGAAATAGATGTGAGTAATTTGCTGATGATAAAATATAAATTGATAAAATATTTACGGCATAAAAGAAACATTGGCACTTGATCGGTAGACACAATTGTAGTACTGATCAAATTCTTGATAGCAATTTTGTTTGAGTTTCCTCAAAAAATCAAGAGCACATGCTGTTACAGCTTTTCCTTCATTGACACATTGAACAGCATCCAATTCTTTGCGGCACAGCATAAATTCCTGTAAATAATTATTTGACATTACCCAATTTATTAAGGTTATGATTTAATTACGTAACTTATTATAAATAAAAATAAATAAATATAAATTATACTTTTTATATAAAATTTATAGTAATAAAAAACTTTTATAATTAATAAATAATGTTAATAATAATTAATAAAAATAATAAAAAATTAAATAAATACATTATTATGATCCTCGCAATATTTTCCCATATAAAAAGAAGCCGCATGAAGAACTGGCCATGACAAATTAATTTCTGGTACTGTCAATTCTTCTTCTGAAGGTATATAAGTTTTATTAGTTACTACCATTTTATTTATTACTATTTAATTAACAAATCTACTTGTTTTTTTTCTTTCTTTTTTTTTTAAAGCAAAAAAAATCCAGTGTGTGATCGCAGCTCCCCTACTTCGAGTTTCGATTATCGATTTCACTGTGTAATTCTACAAGTAACTTCACTTTACTTGACTTTAATCACAATTTGCCGTAAACTCATTCCAGAACGAGAATAAACTTCGAAAATCGCCCCCACTACCGGTCACTTTTAAAATTTACCGCGCAGAAGACAGAGTGAGGGTAAAACCGAAAACACCCGAAGCACTATCTCGTAGGGACACTTTTAGTAAAAAAAAAAAATAATAATAAACATAACCATATACTACAAGTAAAAATAAAAACCAAGTGTTGATAAAATAAAAAAATAATAATGGCATCTAATGATGATACTGAAATAAATTTATCCGAATTATTTGACAGTGGATTTTTACTGTTTAACAGTATAATGAAAAGTGATGAACCAACAAATAGTTTGACAGTTCAATTGGATGTTAAAAAATGTATAAGTATTTTTGAAAATGCGACAAAATTAGTTTCCATTGCTGATATTTTTAGTAAAAATGAAGACTACAATGAAATACCTACAGAACATCTTAAATATTTTTTATTACCAGCATTACTTGGTACTTTGGCAACTAAAATATGTGATCGTGACAATCGAATGCATTATTTAAAAGTATCACAGGTTTATTTTTATGATTTTCTTGAACGAGTTAAATCGTATGGTATCACCCAAGTTGAAATTCCAAAATTAAAGAGCGATGATGATTCCAATGATGATAATGATGATGATGATAAATGTAAACAAGTTAAAAAATCACAAACAAATACAGAAATGATTCAAGATATGATGACTGTACGTCGTTTAAAATTGCAGCGTTATAAAGAACAAAAAGATCTGAAAGAAAAATTAGAAATTTATCAAAAGAGTATGGACAATCCTAATATTGATGATGAAACCAAAAGAAATTACTTTATCACTTTAATAAAATTATATGTCCTCGAGTCTATTGATGAAATAAATTCATTGGCTGAAGAAAAAAACATATTGGAGCAGATGGCGATGATTAAAAAACATGATGGGGAAGAAAGTAAAAGTAAAAAAGAATACCGACCTCCTAAATTACAACCGATAATTATTACACGTAATGAGATGCAAAAGAGAGTACTTGGTGCTGGGTATCCAAGTCTACCGGTCATGACTGTTGAAGAGTTTTATGAGAAAAAAGTTGCTGATGGCGAATGGGCTGCCAACACTGGCCCTGGACAAACTCAAGTTGCTGGTAAAAGTCTTCAGGATATGGCGAATCAGAGTTCATCTGAAGATCCAGATGTTTTGAAGAAAGAAGAGTTAGTTGAAAAAGATGATGAAGAATATCTTGAACAGATGAGAGCTATGGATGAGTATAAAGATGATCATAAACGCGGCTGGGGAAATCGCTACAACAGAAGCTGAATTATTTATTATAAATTTATCCATGTATTGTAATATTTTTAGTATTAAAAACGATTTCATTATTATTATTATTTTTGTTTATTCATTTTCTAAAATGTATTTTTTTATATGTTTAATTTAAATTCATGTACAGATCAATTTAATAAAATAATAAATTCATAGAGAGGTAGACATCCTGATTAAAAGAAACAATTCGAAACGATTTGCAACCAATCCCTGGTTAAAAATACTGATTGAAAAGAATTGAGAAGCGGTCACTTCATGCAAACTGTATATATACAAACAAAAGAATTTAAATTATTTAAAAGAATTCAAATTTCATCATTTTTAATTCTTTTCAATCAATATTTTTAAACAGGGATAAGAAGGGTGATTCGAAAGCATTAAGATGTTTTTAAAATTCTGTTTTTGTTCATGAATTTATTAGAGTAAAGATAAGTGTAATTAATGTGACACTCAACTAGTGTATTTTTTTTATTTTAATATCAAAATATGTAAATTTTAACGAATTATCGAAAATTATGTTGATAATTGATATTTTACTTATCGATAGTTTAAATCTAGAGAGAGAAAGAGAGAGAGGGAAATAAGAATAGAAGCCAACTTCAGACATAAGAAATATTTTACTGAAAAAACGTGCGCCGGCAACACGCAATTTTTACAATTTCTTTCGTAATTAATTTTTTTATATTCACTAACTATTAAATAGTATAAATAATTAAAGAAAACATGGCGCAAAGTAAATTGAATGATTTAGCTGGAAAATTCAGTAGAAATCCCGGTGGTATGAATACTGGATTGAAAGTCTTAGCAGTGGCTGGAGCTGCGGTATATGGCATCTCACAGTCAATGTTCACAGGTTAGATATTTTTTTTATTGTTCTTATTATATATTTATCATCAGATTGCCACTAATTATATTAATTATTTACAAAATAGTTGAAGGAGGACACAGAGCCATTATTTTTTCACGACTTGGAGGAATTCAAAAAGACATTTTCACTGAAGGTTTACATTTTCGTATTCCCTGGTTCCAGTACCCGATAATCTATGACATCAGAAGTCGTCCAAGAAAAATATCATCACCAACAGGATCAAAGGATCTTCAGATGGTCAATATATCACTTCGTGTTCTATCACGACCTGACGCAATGGCATTGCCAATAATGTATCGTCAACTAGGATTAGATTACGATGAAAAAGTATTACATAATTTTTTATCTTTTTCTTAATTAAATTATTTCTCATTGTTTAATTATTTGATACTTTATTTTTCAGGTACTTCCGAGTATTTGCAACGAAGTGTTAAAATCAGTAGTTGCCAAATTCAATGCATCCCAATTGATAACGATGCGTCAGCAAGTATCAATGCTAGTACGTAGAGAATTGACAGAACGTGCTAAAGATTGGAATATTGTATTGGACGATGTGTCTATTACTGAATTGAGTTTTGGTAAAGAATATACGGCCGCTGTTGAAGCTAAACAAGTTGCGCAACAGGAAGCACAACGTGCTGCGTTTGTTGTTGAACGTGCAGTTCAAGAAAAACAACAAAAAATTGTTCAAGCTGAAGGAGAAGCTGAAGCCGCTAAAATGATATCCTTTTTATTTTTTTTTTTTAAATTCTAGGGAATTATCCCCGGTAGTCTGACTCTAATAAGGGCTGTTACTGCTTCGATGCTCTATTAACAAAATAATTAGCAACCCTATTCATCAGTTCCCATAAAATCCACTCAAATGAGAACGTTTGGATAGGGAAGTACAGCAGGACAAATTCTGTTGCCCAAATAAACGGAGAAATCCGATTATTTATTTATTTATTTAAATCCTTAACTCCTTTGCACTTAGGTATAGCCACTGGTATTAATCCAGGTTACTTAAAATTGAGGAAACTACGTGCAGCACAAAGCATTTCTCGCACAGTAATTATTTTTAATAATATAATTATAATTAAAATGCCTAAATTACATAAATTTATGTATTTAAATTATTTAAATTACAGATTGCTACTTCACAAAATCGTGTTTACCTTAATGCTAACAATTTGATGCTAAATATTCATGACGGAGCATTTGATGAAGCTGCTGACAAGTTAAAAAGTAAGAAGTAAAGCTGAAAAATTGATTATACATATAAATAATAATAATAATTATTGTTATTATTATAATTGAACCAATGTTTAATGTATTTAAGTAATTTCAAATTTCCGTTATTAATAATAATAATACTGATTATTATTATTATTATATTTATATTTTTAAATAAACTGGTGACGGAAATATTTGAAATTTCGCATTTGAATTTAAATTGTTAATCAATGTAGATCGTCAATAAGACAGAAAGAAAATGTGTTTAGATATAACTATTTATTTATATTTATTAATTCAAATCCTTTGTATATTTAAATTACAAGACAAGCACGTAATTTTTAAGTTAATTTATTTTATAGGTAAATCAAATTGGGATACATGGGACAGTGCAACTAATAATGCTATTGAGTCAATAATTCAAATAAAGCCAGCAATCAATCAAAATATTTTTAATAACTATAATAATTATCCAGCCGACATGACCGTCAATGATTCTTCAGTTACTTTATTAGAATCTGCTGTTGATGCTGCTAAACTTATTTTATAATTTATAACAAATAGATAACTATTAAGTTTAGATTTTTTATTTAAATCGTGCTTGTCTTGTCTCCCATCCTCATTAAATTTATTCTCCACTATAAATAATCCCAGTTGTTGTTATCTTATTATATATTTTTAGTACAAGAATTTACCGTTTTAAAGTTATCAGCGTGAGCACGTGTCACTCGGTACTTTTTTTATTTTTTTCAGCCATATCGTAATTTTATTGTTGGAAAATAAATTTTTTTTATAAAATATCAATTTGTTAACCAAAGGTAAATTTATTTTTTAACTCTTTTTTATTTATTTACTTTTAATTAATTATTTTTAAAAACTCAACAAACATAACCTCTTCCAATTTAATTTAATTAATTAATTAATTGAAATGTTTATTACTTAAGTGGTTAATAAAATTTAAAAAAATAAAATGATGCAACTTTAATTTGCAATTGCAGATGAGTGATACTCTGGGAAATGTTACTGAAGGGTAAGTAATTATCTCAAGTAAAACAATAAAAAAACAGTTGATAAATTAATCGTCTAATGAACTTGAATAATAAATAAATTAATACATAAAAGTTTGGTATTTTTTATTTATTATTCAGTAGAACTTTTACATTTCTATAATCAAGTTGTTGTTGTTTTTTTTTTCTAATGGATGAAGTAGAATTTGATTATTATCAAGAATCTAAAAATGATTTTTTATTTGTTCGAATAAAGTATTTATTTAATTATTTTTTAAAAGTAATTGAGTGATTTAATTAATTTTTAATTATTTTTCAGAGGCGAGCCATCGAAAAAGGCTTTGAAGAAGCAGCAAAAAGAAGCTGAAAAAGCTGCCAAAAAAGCTGAACGTCAATCTCAAATGGTAACTTTATTAAAATAATTTTAATTACTGTAATTACATATTAATTATTATTAATTAGCCGCATGAAGAAACAAACGGTACTGAAGATGTATCTGTTGGGTTGTACGGCAACATGGGAATAATTAAAAGCTCCGATTATCATCTGGACAGAAAATTTGTTAATGTAAAAGATTTGAATTTGAAATTAACTGATGAATCTGTTTGGATTCGCGGTCGTTTGCACACAAGTCGTGCTAAAGGTAAACAATGTTTTATTGTTATCAGACAACAATCTTATACCGTACAAGGTTTAGCGACAGTCAATGACAATACCAGTAAGCAGATGATTAAATTTATATCTGCGTAAGTTATTTAAATATTTAATTTATTTTTTTATTTATTTGTTATCGATGTTTTAATTTAATTTATAATTTATTAGAATTACAAGGGAATCAATAATTGATGTGGAAGCGATTATAAAAACAGTACCGACTAAAATAGAATCATGTACACAAAAGGATGTTGAATGTCTGATCAAAAAAATATTTGTTGTAAGTGCAGCAAAACCTCAGCTGCCTATTTTAGTTGAAGATGCCGGACGAGCAGAAAATGTTGAAAGTGGATCAACGATAACTGTTAATCAAGACAAACGTCTAGACAATCGTGTATTGGATCTTCGTACTCCAGCAAATCAAGCGATTTTTCGTATTGAAGCTGCTGTTACTAAATTATTCCGTGATATTCTTACAGAAAAAGGATTTGTTGAGATTCATACTCCTAAAATAATATCAGCAGCCAGTGAGGGCGGTGCTAATGTATTTACTGTTTCTTATTTTAAAGGATCTGCTTATTTAGCACAATCACCACAATTATATAAACAAATGGCTGTTGCTTCAGACTTTGATAAAGTATTTACCGTTGGTGCAGGTATTTATTATTATTATTATTATTATTATTATTATTATTATTATTATTATTCATTTTTTTACTTTTATATTAATTTAAAAAATGATTTTAGTTTTCAGAGCTGAAGACTCAAATACTCATCGTCATTTGACGGAATTTGTTGGTCTTGATCTTGAAATGGCATTTAAATATCATTACCATGAAGTACTTGATACGATTGGTAACATGTTTACGGAATTGTTTCGCAGACTGCGTGATAATTATGCTGATGAAATAGCAACTGTTAATCAACAGTTTAAAGTTGAACCATTTAAATTTTTGGATCCGCCTTTAAAACTTGAATTCCCTCAGGCTATTGAATTATTAGCAGAAGCTGGAGTTACTTTGGGCGAAGAAGATGATCTTTCTACTCCAGATGAAAAGTTGCTGGGGAAATTAGTAAAAGCTAAATATGACACTGACTTTTATATGCTTGACAAATATCCATTGGCTGTTCGTCCCTTCTATACGATGCCAGATCCTAATAATCCAGTAATATATATTTTACTTACTTTAATTTATAAGTATTAATTACAATAATAATTATTATTTATGTAACAACAGAAAGCTTCGAATTCTTACGACATGTTTATGAGAGGTGAGGAAATAATTTCTGGTGCTCAGAGGATTCATGATCCGGAATTTTTAACTGAACGTGCTAAGCATCATGGAATTGGTAAGTTAATAAGAAGTCTAATTAATCAATTTTATTTATTTATTTATAAATTTTCAGATATCGATAAAATAAAATCATACGTCGACGCATTCAGATACGGATGTCAACCCCATGCAGGTGGTGGAATTGGACTGGAACGTGTTGTGATGCTTTATCTGGGATTAGACAATATCAGAAAGACATCTATGTTCCCACGTGACCCTAAACGTCTGACTCCTTAAATATAAATATCATTTATATTTTGATATTTTATAATTAACAATTCAATCATTTTTGATTCTAATAAATAATAAAAAAAAAATATTTACCTATTGTTATTGAATTTACTTTTTCTTATTAACTGTTGCATAGTCATATCAATTTTCATATCTAAATATACGCAAGGTCAAAACATATGCTTATATTAATTTCATACTTTATTTTGTGGTTAAAATATACAGCTGGTTGTAACTTTTAGAACATTTTATTATTTTTTTTAAATTTAAATTCTTGTTTAAATTATTTTGAGTAATTAATAAATTTTAGCAACGAAAATTTAAGTTATTAATTAAATTATAAATAAAAAATAGAGAAAATATTTATAAAAAAATGCGACAAGTACTTTATTTTGCTTATGGAAGTAATTTATTAAAATCAAGAATTAAAATAAATAATCCAAGTGCTGTTCTAAAAGATATTGGACGAATAGAAGTATGTTTATTATAAATTTTTAAATAATTATTTATAATTAATGATATTTATTTAAGGATTACAGATTGGATTTTAATGGATACTCAAATTTATGGAAAGGATCACCAGCAACTATCGTAAAAACTAAAAATTATCATGTCTGGGGAGCTATCTGGGAGATAAATGTTGATGATATTAAACGTTTAGATAAACAAGAAACTGATTATTATGCGTTTCAAGTTGATGTTATCAATCCTGATGGTAAAATATATAATTGTCGAGTTTATGAACAAATAAAATTCCCCGAGGCTAATGTTAAACTTGAAGATTTACCAGAGATGAGACGACCAGCATTGACTTATTTGTAATTTATTATTATTATTAGATTTATATTAACGATCATAAATATTAATATTTTAATATTTTACAGAAAAATAATAATTAAAGGAGCTCTTGATTGTAAATTACCGAATTATTACATTGATATATTGAGAAAAATAAAACATAATGAATTTATGGACGAAAATAGTATTATTGGGTAAATATTACTATAATAGCATAAATACATAAATTCTCTTTAGTACTAAGTTGATCAAAAGCAATATGTATTAAATTAAACGTACGAATAGAATAACATATATATAATTTATCTAGTAATAAGCAGTTTATAGCAAATGCACATTGAGCTTTACTTAGAGCAATAAGAGTGTTACAAAATAAATAAATATACACCAATTCAGAGTATGCTTTATGTCTATTGACCAAAGAATAAAATATAATGTTTGCATATTAGTTTATAATGTCGTAATTATGATTATTTAACAAGTTATTCGATAAGAGTAGTATTGTTTGATTTAATACGCGATGTTTTTGATCAACTTGGTGATAAATAAAATGTATATACATTATAATTATACTCGCTAAATATAATCACAATTATTGTTATTGTTCATTTTATCATACAATTTTTTATTTTTTACAGGAAAGAATTGCAAAATGTGATCTAGTATCTATAATAGTATTTTTATTTTTAAATAAAATAAACATTTTATATTATTATTATTATTACTGATAATCTTTATCCTTCGCATAATAAATGTTTTGTTGTAAATACTGAGTATATAATTAAAATAAATTTTTTTACCCAAGTAATAAATATTTTTTAATTACTAGAAAACTTAAAATACATTTATCATAGTATGTTAAGTAGTAAATTATGCAATATATTAAACAAACGAGTTTTTAATTTTGTTAGAATTAGTTATTTAACAAGTATGAAAAGATATTCATATCCATTCTATCAGTTTATCACCAGTTAGTTTAAAACCGTTGGCATTAGACATAAACATTATGTACGGATCAGCAATAGTGGCTGGTACATTTTTATATTTCGCGTATGGAAGTAATTTACTTTCATCACGGCTGCATATTGCTAATCCTCGAGCTGTTTTCAAAGATATCGCTCGTTTACAAGTAAGGGAATTTAAATTATTATATTTAATGGATTTATTGGATAAATAAAACTGTTAATGCTTAAAATAAAATGCAGGATTATAAAATAGATTTTATGGGATTTTCACAAGTATGGAGTGGATCCGTTGGCACGATTGTCAAGTCTCCAAGCTCTCATGTATGGGGAGTGATTTGGGAAATACCTAATGAAGATCTAACAAATCTCGATGGTCAGGAAGGTGTTGATGCTGGATACTATAAAGCACTAAATGTTAATGTAACAAATTCAGATGGTAAAATTTATAACTGTCGTACTTACCAGCAGCTTACTGATCCAGATCCTATTGTTGAATTGAATCAACTACCTAATGATCGACAACCATCATTAGCTTACCTGTAAAGTATACTATAATTACTTGGGGATACCTCTAATAACTATGAAAACTTAATAACCAATTAATTATTATTAATTTCATTAGAAAAGTTATTGTACACGGCGCTCAAGATCATCAGTTACCAAGTGATTATATTGAATTTTTAAAAAATATAAAACATAATTGGAATGAAACTATAATACTTAAAGAGTAAGATTTTATAATTAAATCAATATCTTATGATATAATATATTATTTATTTATTTTCAGATTAAACATTTGTGATATATAACTAGGAATTGAACAATAAACAGTGTTAATTCACTAATCTTTAGACTTTGATATATAATCGTACATATATACATTTTTAAAAAATTTAATTTATGTCTAAAAATTATATCAATTTTATATTTACGCGATAATAAGTTTACTAATAATAATAATTGTCTAACTATTGATAAATAATAAATTAATAGCAACTACATTGTCTAAATAACTGTGATTTATCATCTATAAATAAATGATTTAATGATAAAAAACGGGTGAAACAAAACAAAATGAAGCATAAATTATGATAACTGTAAATTACTATCTCCAGTAATATAAATAAATAATCGTCAGTATGAACGGGCCAATGATTATGATGGAAACCTTCTTATACTTTGCTTATGGTAGTAATATGCTTTCATCGCGATTACTTGTTGCTAATTCAACTGCGCGGTATAAAGATATTGCTTGCTTACAAGTATAATTTTATTTATTTATTCACTTAATATTAAAGTAAATGAATTATTAAATAAATATTCATCAGGATTATAGATTAGATTTTTGTGGATATACTCCGGTTTGGGAGGCATCACCGGCAACTATTGTAGAAGCATCGGGCTCACATGTATGGGGAGTTATGTGGGAATTAAATATCAGTGATATCAAGCATTTAGACGGACAAGAAGAAGTACATGTTGGTAATTATAAACCATTGACAGTTAGTGTTACGACAGTTGATGGAAAAATATTTAACTGTCGTACTTATAAAATGACCATTGATCCTGAAGATAATGTACCTTTGGATAAATTACCTGATCATCGTAGACCTTCTCTAATTTATTTGTAAATATTCATCATACATTTTTATTTTAATAATAAGACCATTTTCAGACAGTGTCTCTCCCCCACTTTTTAAAAATTTTCAATTACTTTCAACTGTTATAAGCTGTAATTTATTTTTTATAAATAGAAAAACAGTAATCAAAGGTGCACTAGAACATGATTTACCAAAAAAATATATAGAAAATTTAAATTCTACAAGA
Organism: Microplitis demolitor; assembly: GCF_026212275.2. Classification (NCBI taxonomy): domain Eukaryota; kingdom Metazoa; phylum Arthropoda; class Insecta; order Hymenoptera; family Braconidae; genus Microplitis; species Microplitis demolitor. Next base: position 1,483,037 of record NC_068546.1, on the reverse strand, counting down.
CATAATGGCCAAGAATTTCCCATTCCCATTGGGTAAGATTATTTAAATATATATATTTTAAACCAAACTGTACAAATTATAAAATAACAAAATAAATATAAATATATATATTTACACGGTAGTTTTTATTTTTAGATTTGAAGGCTTCAGTGATACTTGGAATTGAATTTTTCCATCACAATCTGGATCCCAGTGATATTTAAATCCAATAATTTTACGATCTTTTATATATTTTTTAGCGGCCTCGGATTGCAATGCTAATTCTGCTACATTCTCTCCTGACATTTTTTCAATATTACATTTAGGAATTTTGAGAGTATCAATATGAGCTCCATTTACCTATAAATAATTATATAATTAATTTATAAAATGTATAATAATTAAAATAAAATAAACTTACAATAACATCAATATCTAATTCATAATTGCTGTCAACTTCTGGCCACTTTTGTTCGAGAACATCTTTGTCTCTCTGTATAAATAAATCATCATTAACTAAATGGTAGGGAGCAGAACAAAATCCGCTCCATAATTCAGATGCAAATCTTGGAGCTAAAGGTGCGAGCATTATTATTTGCGTAGCCAATGTGCGTTCGTACTCTGAACTGTGAGTCAAACATTTCAATGATACTTTTCTTAAACTATTTGTCAGGCCTTGCATTTTAGAAATACCGACACTCAGTTGCTGTGATCCAATTATATTAAATGTAACACCTTTTATATAATAATTTCTACTATTAAACAAATACTCATTCTCTGTTATAAATTTTTCAGTATCTGGTATCGTATTTTTAATTTCTTCTACGTCAATACCATTACGGCTTATCAAAAGTTGTCTTATTGATAACCACAATCGTTGTTGCCAATTAAAAATACCAGGAAACGCTGAAAAAATTAATTAATTAATAAATAAATTAATTAAATTTTTAAAAAATATATTTCTTACTTTGATCGGACCAATTTCTGCTAGACGTTGGTGCAACATCAGCAAGAATAATTAATCTTGTGGTATCTGATCCATATTCCTTAAACATTTCCATAGGATCAACACCATTGTACTTAGACTTGGACATTTTTTCCCAAGCAACAACAACCGGAAGTTTAGAATTTTTTTCAATAAAATTATTTCCCTGTTTTTCAACTTCATGTTCTTTTAAATATTTACCACTACCTTTAACGCGGAAACTTTTACCCATAACCATTCCCTGTACCAATAATTGTTTAAAAGGCTCACGTGTTGGTAAAAGACCCTGAGTAAACAAAAAATGATTTATAAATCTCGCATAATATAAATGTAATGCCGCGTGTTCTTTGCCACCGATATACAAATCAACCGGAAGATATTTCATAGCTTTGTCATGTGAAAACATTTCATTGTCATTATGTGGATCAATAAATCTCATAAAATACCATGAGCTATCGACAAAAGTATCCATTGTGTCAGCTTCTCTGGTGGCATCATCGCCACAATTAGGACAAGATGTTTTTAGCCAATCAGTTGCTTGTCTTAAGTTGGGAATACCCGAATCTGAGCTAGATGATTTTTCTGGTAAAAGAACTGGCAATTGATCACGTGGTACTGGAACACTGCCGCATTTATCACAATTAATTATAGGAATCGGTGCGCCCCAATATCTTTGCCGTGATATCAACCAATCTCTGAGTGTCGCGCTGACCAAATAACCACCAATTCTTAATTCTTTCGCTCTTTCCATAACAATCTTACGCTTATTCTCTATTTCTTCATTACTCAATTCCTCGATTTTATCAAAAGTAATTCCGTTATCTATACAAAAATCAGCGTCAGCTTGAAAACAACCTGGAATACCAATATGATTATCACGTAGCTTTGAAAATTTCATTGTATCTGTATAATAAATAGGCAATTCTTCATTATTAAATGGATTAATAACTTTAGCATTAAGATATTTTGTTGTTATGTCTGTAAAATTATCAATTTGTGATTTAGCTAGAAAATTATCACGTGAAACTGAAACAAATTTCGCATGCTCAATAAATTCTGGTTTGTCTGTCCAGATGTTAAAAGTATCAGGTTTATCAGCATCATCAGGTGAATCAAATACTAATTTAAAATCCATTGATGTCCCATTGCAATCACCAATCCAGTGTTTCTGTATTTTAATAATATCCCGCCACTCTTTCAGCATCGGATCATCAAGACCATCAAAAAGTGACTTGGCCAAAGCTGTGGTCCGTATGAACCACTGTCTCAATAACTTCTTTTCAACTTTAGCACCAGATCTCCATGACTTTCCATCATGATCAACCTGCTCATCAGCCAGAACTGTTTTGTCAACAGGGTCCCAGTTGACAAACGCTTTTTTCTGATACGCTAACCCACAATCGTAGAGTTTGAGGAATAATTCCTGGGTCCAGCGGTAATAATTTGGATTGCAAGTCGCAAACTCACGTTCCCAATCGAAATCACAGCCAAGAATATTTAATTGTTCTTTCATATTTTTTATATTACTGTCAGTCCATTCCTTAGGATCAATATTGCGTTCGATTGCTGCATTTTCTGCTGGCAATCCGAAGGCATCCCAACCCATTGGATGGACTACGTTCTTACCCTTCATTCTATGGAACCGTGATACTGCATCACTTATACTGTAAACGCGCACATGTCCCATATGAAGTGATCCTGATGGATATGGAAACATTGACAGGACGTAGTATTTTTCTTTATCGCTGTCATTGCCCTTGATTTTACTTGACCAAATTTTATCTTTCCAATGATCTTCTATTTTATGACGAATTTCATTGTCTACATTTAAATCCTATAAATGTATATATTTATTAGAAGTTATCAATTACAATAAAATCTATTTTATTGATTACCCATAATCCTAGTCCAGTTGATGCTGAACGTAAAACATTATAAAATAAATGCTGTTTCAATTTATTAGAATTTAAATTCAAACAATTAAGTCCACTGTACTTCATATTCAAAAATTGACTAAGACTTTGTTTATATATTTTCTATCTGGCACGTGGGTGCCGCCATTTTTTATCCTTAGCAAAGATAAAGTTTAAAAACATGAAGAGGGGAGAGAAGGAATTCCCGTCTGATTGGCAGCATTGTCATGATAATACTGAACGGCACATTAATAGGTGTACCGGAAAAATCTGTACCTTACGACAACTGAACCACAACCAGGCCTACCACAAGTAACTGTACCACACAACAACTATACCAGTTTTAAACACTACCCGCAAAAATCTCCATACTGAACTAGATGTTGATAACATTTCCAATTCATTTTACGATTTAAATTTGATAAGATTTGATTAAATTTTAGATTTGAATTGAAAAGCGACCACAATATTTTTAAATAAATAACAGTGCAGCCAGTTCCATGATGAAGAAAATTCCTTAAAACTTGAAGAAATAAAAAAAAAATCACTACTTGACATCACTAAGGACATCATGCGAAATTTATTTTAAAAAATCTAGTGGTAAGAAATTAGTGTGTACGTGATCATTTGAGCCTTTCCGTTTTACTCTGTTTTGAGGTTTGAGTTTTATATTAGTGAGGTTGAGGTTGAGAGCAGTCGAGTGTTTTGTGACATTTTAACCAACGATTTTGTTGTCATTAAATTGTTTAATTAAGACAATAACAACAACAATAATAATCGAATATATTTTTTTCTACCTAGTTTTACTTTTATCCTGATAATTAATAGTTACTTCCATTTTTATTTTAAATAAATAACAAACTTAAGACTGCAAATGATTTCTTTGCAATCTCATAATCAGGTGATGCAAGAACTTTTAAATTGTATCTATTTTTATTTTTATTATTTTCTCAACTATATTTCTTTTCGTCATTATTATTAAGACGTCATATTATTTTATTATTTTGTCATCATATTTATTTATAATAATTTACGTAACGTTTTAATTTAAAAATTTACATTTTCTTTCGCATTGTCTTAAATTTTTAGTACACAATAAAAATATTGTTATTATTATTTATTATTTCTAGGTGTTATATCACTTGACTCAGTTATTATCGACATGTACACCGAAATCATCAAATTATTCACGAATAAATAAACAACATGTAGATATAAGTATAAATAGTGACCATTTTTGCCAAGAAAGTTTGAATGAAGTAAGAAACGTCAGTTGAAATATTTGTGAACATGATTAATAAAGTTTAAAATTTCAGGCGTCAAAAAATTTAAATGCTCTGTTGTGGGAAAATATGGATCCCAATAAATTACTAAAGCTACAGCCGTCCCAAAGATTTAAAAAATCACAATTAAAAAAAATAATCCGTAAATTAAATAATAATTTGAATAAAATTGATAGAGGAATTTCTGCTAGATCAATCAATGACATGAACTGGAAAGTGTCATATGTATCAGGCTTTAATTTCAATGATAATAAACGCGGTTTTATATTTAATTCATCACCTTGTATTTACTCTGGTGACAAGGGAGGAGCGCAGTTGTTATATTATTTATCAGCAATACCAGGACAAACTATTTCAACACGTGGTTTTAAAACAAATCGTAATGTCACTGCTGAGAAAGAAAGAAATCCAACACTCACCAGTCGATTCAAGGCATGGATTGGGCTTTCGAAATTAGGAGTAAGTTTATTTACATATTTTATTATTCATATATTTATAAATAAATTAAATTTTAGGAAGAAAAGCCAAAGGTGTCAATCGACCGAGCGGATCTCGAGTTATTAAAAAACATTCTCAGCAACAAGGAATTATCAAGCTCGGACAGACAACGAATCAAAGTTGCATTCGCTGAAGGATATATTGCCGGAAATGACAGAAAATCACCAGCACGCTCATGGAAATGGTTAAAAATAGTTCAGCAAGTACTGATGTTTGCAACAGTATTCCTCATCTTTCTATCATTTGCGGGTGTGTATAAAAAATGTTAGTATCTCATATGTAGAAATTATCATGTTTTTTTTTCTTTTTTTAAATCATTTTCATTTAATTAACTTACTATAATAATAATTACGACAGCAATTAAGGTATCATAGTTTAATTTATTGATAACTTTGTTTTACTACTTAATTATTTTCTTTATTTTTTAATTAGTTTTTGTTTTTTATTTTACCCAATAGCTGGTGGCAGCGGAAGTATGTTTAGAATTTCATTGGGATCTCATACAGCGATCGACCCAGAAGAAATAAATATTACCTTTGATGATGTCAAGGGTGTAACTGAAGCCAAGCAAGAATTAAAAGACGTAGTTGAATTTTTAAAAAACCCGGATAAATTTTCGGCACTGGGTGGACGTTTACCTAAAGGAGTTTTATTAGTCGGACCACCAGGTACTGGAAAAACATTATTAGCCCGTGCAGTTGCTGGCGAAGCACACGTACCGTTTTTCCATGCTGCTGGACCAGAGTTTGATGAAATCTTAGTCGGTCAAGGTGCAAGACGTGTGCGCGATTTATTCAAAGCTGCTAAAGAACGTGCGCCATGTGTTGTATTTATTGATGAAATAGATTCCGTTGGTGGCAAACGTACAACCTCAGTAATTCATCCCTATGCCAATCAAACAATAAATCAATTATTATCTGAAATGGACGGATTTCATCAAAATGAAGGCGTTATTGTACTAGGTGCCACTAATAGACGTGATGATTTAGATCAAGCACTGAGACGTCCAGGACGTTTTGACGTTGAAGTTTATGTTCATAAACCAGATTTAAAAGATAGAAAAGAAATAATTGAATTATATTTAACTAAAATATTAACTAAATCATTGGATGTTGATGCATTAGCACGGGCGACAACCGGATTTACAGGAGCTGACATCGAAACGATGATCAATCAGGCAGCACTGAGAGCGGCTATCGAAGGAGCTGATTATGTTACGATGGATCATTTAGAAAAAGCTCGCGAAAAAGTTATTCTAGGTCCTGAATTAAAGGGACGTATGCCGGATAAGGAAGAAAATCGCATAACAGCTTACCATGAAGCCGGTCATGCATTAGTTAGTTATTATTCAAAGGAAGCACATCCATTAGCTAAAGTAACAATTATTCCAAGAGCTGGAAGTCTTGGTCACACAAGCTATCTACCTAAAAAAGATATCTATCATGAAACAAAGTCACAGCTTTTAGCGAGCATGGACACGATGCTTGGAGGTCGGGCTGCTGAAGAATTAATTTTTGGACCAGACAAAGTAACGACTGGTGCATCAAGTGATCTTCAGAAAGCAACAGAAGTCGCTGAAGCGATGGTTAAAAATTACGGTATGTCAGAGAAAGTTGGATTCAGATCTGAAATCAAAAATAGTAGACAAGAAAATACTTCCGATTATAGTCCTAATACAACTGAAATTATTGACAGCGAAGTTAAACGTCTCTTACAGGTTTGTATTTTTCGTTCCCTCCAAAGACACCAACTTCGAGACTTATTGTTATTAATTTTAATTAATTTATGTATTTATTTATCAGGAATCCTATGAAAGAGCTAAATCAATTTTAAAAACTCATGCTAAAGAGCACAAGCTTCTTGCTGAAGCATTACTGAAGTATGAAACTCTCGACGCTGAAGAAGTCCAAGCACTTTTGAATGATAAAAAAGTTGAATCAATTGGTGATAAGAGAACACCGATAATAGATGTACCGACAAATGTTATGTGAATTTGTTCATTGTAATTAATGAAGACTGAAGTGTTTAATAACAAAAAAAAAAAGTTTCACTTTGTCAACTGTGTTAAATAATTAAAATAAAATGTTAAAAACAATCTAATTAAAATTTATAATACATAATTATGTAGATAAATAAATTATAAAATTTACTATGAATTATTTTGAGTTGTGACTTAATATAATTTTAATTTCATCAATTATTTTTTTTTATTTTAACAAATACTCATTTTGGATTCAAAATTTGTTCTGTTAAATAAATCTAGTGGCACAGTCTAATATATTTATATATATATATATATTTGTTTATATAATAAAAAAGTTATTAAATTAATCTAATTATAGATTGTAATTATTTAGGCCATACAATATGTAACATTTTATTTTGTCATCATACATTATTAATTATAAATAATACAAAATCATATTTATATGTATATATATATACATATACTACTTAAAATTATTTAATAATAAAATGAATTGTTAATATTAGTGTCGCTATTTATTAAAATTAAACAAATAAAAAAATTTAATGACTTAATAATTAAAAAGTACAAAAAAAAAATTGTTACGATTGCAAACTACCACAATTATTCAAGCCGTTTTTTATTTTATCATTATAAATTACTACTATTAATATGATAATCTGTGAGTTAAATGTTTATTTATATTAATAAATAATGATAATATTTAAAAATAAACCTGATTGATTAAAATTAAAGTAAAAATTACATATATACACAAAACACACATACATTCACGCAAATATCACAGTTTACTAAACATAATTCATTTTCAATTATTATTATTATTATTTTTATTATCAATAATAAATAATAATTATTAATTGCACTAATTACAAAAGTTATATTTTTTTAAATTATTTAACATAATTTTAACTTATTAAGTATTCAATCATTTGTTATAAAAAAGAAAAAAAATTTATGCAAAAACTTTTTTTAATTATAATTTTAAAAATAAAAAAATCTATCGGGATTCAGATGCAATCGGACAAATAATTTTTAAAATATTGGAGTGAAAATAAAAATAAATAAGGAACGGGTTGATCTATTGTTTGTCATCATGCAATTCTACTAGTTAATATAAATCACGATATAGTTATTGTATTACTGCTGATCAAATCACATGAAATTTATGAAATAACTAAAGAAATTAATTTGTACCGAAACACTTGAATTTTTTCAACTTTTGTTGTCAATAAGCTCGATTACGTTCATTACAAATTTAATATTAATCATTTCCACAGTAATTTGATCTCCAGTATTTATATATTTTTTTCTATCTACCAACACATTTTTCATTTAATTCCTATATTATTTATCATATTTGTTTTTATAATAAGAATCCCGATTATACATGATTAGACTTTAATTATAGATATTACCTAATGTAAAAATTATTTTTGTGCGTGTAATCTTAGTTTCGTATTTACTTCAATTTTATAATTTAGTTTTAATTTTTTTTAATACAAAAGGAAAAAAAATTTCAATGAAAAAGATTAATATCAAATGTTTATTATCTTAATTATTTAATATTAAACTTTATTCATTACTGTATGAAATATATTAATACTTTTTTGGTACTTGTTTAAACAAACCAAGAGCGCTAAATTCAAAATATCATTTATTGATTTAAACTTTTATAGCATTCAATTATTGGTCAGATTAAAAAAAAAGTTAATTACTTTCTGAATAACAAATATTTTAACTATACAAATTTGATCGTAAGTATACAGAAAAAGGACTTCTTGGCGCGAGAAATTTTTGAATTATAAATTGAAGAGAAAAATTTTCTTAGAACGAAAAAATTTCTTAGCGTAAGAATTTTCTTCTCGCTTCAAGAAAATTTTATTTTCAATTTATAATTCAAAAAAATCGGGACGAGTAAAAAATTTTGGCGCCAAAAAAATCCTTGCCTGTGTATACAATAAATAAAAATTTTAATTTTTCCAGTTATCAATTGTTACGAATTTCCGTTTAAAAAATAATAATTACTAAATAAATTGCATAGTATTTATAGTTAGTTAAAATTATACATACAAAAAAATGTATTAAAAAAAAAATATATATATACTATTAAATAATTTGTACAAATACATTTTACACTTAAACCGTAAGTCCTTTGATTGCGGACTCTAAACAATTGATAATTTAAATACGATCTTATTTTTCTTAATTAAAAAAGAAAAAAAAATGAAAGTTAAATTTATTTTACTGTTAATAACTATTTCAATGCTGATTTGTCTTTCTTTAAATTATCAATCTTGAAAAAATTTTTTCACGTCGATAAAAAAAAATCTCAATTGCAAATACTTTTTTTTAATTATTCATTTTTATATTTATTACACTAATATTTAGTGTATTCTATTTATTTATAACTATTATTATTATTATTTTTTATCACGTTGAATTTATTCATTCAATTTAACTTGGATTTCAATAAAAAATATCCCGTGACCGGGCAACTGCTTTGCTGACATACATTTATATATATGTCGGTGTTATCAATATTTATTATTTTTTTAAGGGCATTCTCAGGCAGTGTCTCCATACTTTTTAAAAATACTTAATGACCTGGAACTGCCAATTGATAAAATTCCAATACAATTTTTAAAATGTATGGGAAAGGCACTACTTGAGAATACCCTTAAAACCAAACATACAGTAAATGCAGAATCTTAAAACATGAAATTATCACATGTCAATAAAAAATGACAATTTATCGTTTATTCGTATTTTGTTAATTCAAGTGATTGGATGAAAAATGAAATAAAACTAATAGAAGTAAAAAATAAAAAGCCACTGGTATATATTGCGCCACAGCCTGCTTAACTAAAACGATTTTAAATCGTTAATTTGTTGATATTCGTTATCTATTATTTAAATATTTAATGTTTAATAATAATAATAATAACTAAAATTAATTAATCAACGATTAGTATCAGATACTTCATTAAATAACGGTGCTAATGAATCAACATCTTGCAACCCATCAAAATTACTTAGCGGATCAAGTCCGTCGTCATCGTCCCCATCAGTAAGAAAATTTGTTTCTAGTAAATCGCTAACATTTCTACAGACGTTATCCGTTGGATCATTGTTACCATGCTCAGTAACATGTAAATTCAATGAATTCAATGTCGGACTTGACAACATCGGTTCATTTGTTTCTTGATAAACATCCTGAGACCCTATAAGATGCGATGAAGGTGTTGGTGGATAAGAACGTGGTCCATTGCTGTCTTCCGTAAATGACTGATGATAAGATGCCGATATTGCTGGTGGTGGTGGTGGGGTCGTTGTTGCTGTTGAGGTTGACGTAGTTGCTGTCGTTACTGAATGAGGCAGTGGTGTATTAGGATACGATCTAGACTGCTGCTGGTGTATTATTATTTTTTCAAACGGATCAATAGACGAGGGGTTCAATGTCGAAGGATCGAGCATCGTCTCCTGCATGCCCATATTACCAGCACTTGACAACGAGTTAAGTATGATTAAATTGGTGTCATCATGATGGTGATTATGATCATCATCGTCTTCTTCATAATCATCATCATCATCCTCAGCGTCATTGTTTTGTTGATTTAGAATATTATTCAAATCTTTGTCATTGTCCTCATCGAAGAAATCAAATATTTTGTTTATATTTTCTGATGATATTGCTTTGTCTTCAATAAGGTATGATTGATCATCATTTATGAAATTAGCATCAACTTGGTCCAACAAATAACTATCTGATTGTCCAGTTATTGAACCAAAATCATCATATTCACTGGGCACCGGTGTATGTACAACAGAACTACTTGTCGATGGATTGAAACTGTTGTTGTTTGAAAAAAACTGCATTGATATCGGCGATACTAGCGTTGGATTAAACATACGATGCAATGGCACTGACTGCGAACGATAATAATTATCACTGTTATTATAATTGTATTGTTTTACACTATTCAATAATAATTCACTTATTTCTTGATCTGCTGGTTTACTAGTCAGTATTCCAGCAGCTGCTGGCGGTGTTGTTGTCGTAGATTTATTATTATTATTTATATTTTTAATTTCTAATAAATTTTCTTGACTCGGATAATTAATAAGTAATTGTTTCTGTGGATTAACATCTGATAATAATGATGTACAGACTAATGTTGATTTATTATCATCTGGTCCCAATGTTATTGATCCAATATTACCACAAACTTGTACTTGAGTTGTTTTATTACACCCCAATATTGTTGCTGTTGTTGTCGCTGGTGATGCTGATGACAATGATGGTGACAATTTAATTGTTTCATTGCTACTTGTCGGAACGAGAAACGTGTCAGTACTATCGGTATTATTTTTACAAATATATGTTGCACTACATGAATTTGACCGTGAATATGATTTTAAATTATTACGTGACGATCTATATACATTAGCTATATTGCTTCTTGATCGGGGTACTGGTGTATTACGTGGTGATACAAAAGGACTAGCATTTGCTGAATTAGGTTTTGATGCACGTCCATTTATTGGTGAATGAGGTCCTGGTGATATTGGAGTAAAATTAAATATATGACGGCGTGTATTTGGACTTGGTGGTACTGGATTTATTGTTGGTATATTATTATTTATTAGTTGAGAATTATGTTCAATAACATTTGTCTCAAAGCTAACTCGTCTACGTGAATTAGTATTATTACTATTATTATTGTTATTATTATTGTTATTATTATTATTATTATTAGTATTATTATTATTGTTATTATTATTAGTATTATTATTCTGATTATTTAATAATGTTGGTAATATAATATCATTTTTTTGTACTTGACGTTTTCCTATCTGATTATTATTATTATTGTTATTATTATTAATATTATTAATATTATCATTATTATTTTGTTTTTTAATAATATCCGTTGTTTTAATTGTACCATCTTTGAGATTCTGTTGTAATATTAAACGTAGCTGTGATACTTTATCAGATCTTGATGTTTGATCAACATCAGTTGCAATAATATTTGAATTAGTGGTATTGATAATAGTGGTATTGGTACAAGCAGTGGTAATAGTACTATTACAATTATTAATTAATGACAATGAGGTAATATCATTATCAGAACTTGATGAACTTGATTGTTTGAAATATTGCAGTAATTCTTCTTCAGGTTCTTGGGAATTATTACCACCATTTAAATAATCATCAAGTGCGTCTGTATCAATAGTAGTCAGTTTATCGTTTTTATTATTATCTATAAAATTATCAGTATCAGTAGCATTACTATTACTATCTTGTAAAGTAGATATTTGATCTTTTATTAAAATACTTGCAGTATCGTCAACAATAACAGGAGTTATTATACTTTTATCATAAACACTAGAACGACCATTAGATTTTATAATACGATTATTATCTATAAGTATATTATTATTATCACGGCATTTAACTATTTTGATAACATTGTTATCGTCAATAATATCGAGTTTTTTAAATTTTAAATTACCTGGTGAGACGACTGTTAGTTTATTAGCACGTTGCTGATTTGAATTTTGTTGCTTCAATTTTGACGATAGGGACAGTTTTGAATCATCGTTATTTTGGTTGTCGCCGTCAAGCTTCGCTTGTTTTTCCGGGCTCGTTTCATTACTTGGACGCGCTTGATCTAGACTAACACGCTTCCGTGAATTTTTGTTTGTTGTTGCTGTTAAAATATTATCTCGTGAGGTAATTGAGTCATTGGGCGTACTCGTGCAAGATCTAGCATTTGAAGATCCATTTAAAGGCTCAACAGACGTACGCCCAGCTGAATTATCACAGTTCAGTTGTGGTGATATCGTACTAGTCTGACTACAAGACCTGGATAATTTTCTAGACCGATTTGTAGTAATTAATGATGATGATGATGATTTAATTGGTACAGTTGCTGTTGAATTTGTTGTTTGCGGTGATTGAGACAAACTAGTTCTACTTTTTTTATACGATTTACCGACTGAATTTTTAACAATTTCACTACCCCCGTTATTACTTTCCTTTGGCTGATTTATAATCGCCTCGGAGTTTCGACTTTTTTGATCCCGTTGTTGAAGTTTTTTCTGTAATTGTATTTGAGCTTCGCGTAATTTTCCAGATTTACCACCGATTGGTGTTGATGACTTAAGAGGTGTCTCTAAAACTAATTTACAAATTTATATTTAGTTTTTTTACCCTTAGTAATAAATTAGTACAATATTAAATTTTAAAAAATGAAACAAACTTTTGTTTGATGAATTTTCGACATCCACTGAGGCACTGAGAATACAAACAGCAGCCAACGATCGAGTATCAACACACAGATTGTCAACTAAGTGACGCGCCAAGCCGCTTAATGATGAAAATTTATGACCTAGTGTACTTTCAGCCCATTCACGAATTAAAATTGACGCTGCTCCAAGCATTTCCTCAGTTAATGATTCTTCAGAATCATCTTCATCCTGCATTACAATCACATGTTAACTTTTTATAAAACTATTAGTTTAAATAAATAATTACCGTGACACCAATAATTGAAGGAAGTGTTGGAGTATCAAGTTTTACTCGTTTTCTCATCCCAGCATAACAATAACGTGAATTACCGCGAGTACCGAGTCTACGTGGTCGTACTCGCGGGTAAACTTGTTTCATAACTTTACCAAAATCAGCAGTCGACAGAGGTTTCATTGAATTTTTGATACAAAAAATGCTATCGATCGAAAAACATTTCATTATTTTAATATAATAATAATTATTAATAATAAATTACGTACTTGTATTCGTCATAGACTTCTTGTTTGGGTAACGAAACGTCAGGATCTTCTTCTAGATGGGTTTTAATCCACATTATCGTTTGATGAATTTCATACCGATTACCAAGCGGATTCAACGGCTGCCTCAGTGGATCAACCGTACCACCAGGATTCGTCAATGACGCTGGTAATTTCAGGTACAGTAATAATTTTTCATCTATTTTCAGCTGATCAACTTGTAGATAAATTTCTTGAACACGCAATTTTGATTCCTCACTAAAAAAAAAATACAAATATATAAAACCGATAGTAATTAAAAATTGATAATAATTTTAATCGAAGAAACGAACCTGATACTGTCCTCAATGAGATGTCGAATCTTATCATTTTTAGCAGACAATGATAATCCATGAGAATTCGAGTTTGACAATTTAGCAGCGATGATATCCTGAATGTCAGGATGAAAGCCATTGGACAAACGCGAACCGGAATTACGCTCACGAGTTGTTATTGATGTTGGTGTCGAATTGTCATCATTAATTAATGAATTATTAGGCGTCGTAGTTCTTCCTGTCGTAGTATCATAGACATTAGAGTTTTTATTGACATCTCCATCGGCACAATTAACCTCACTGGATTCTTTTTTTATTTTTCTCGAGTCAAAGGCACTGTCTTCATTGGCCCTGTGACTTTTCTGGGCAATTTTCGGCCTCTCATGATTGTTCATGTTCATCTTACATCCAACACCACTTTTTTTTTTAAACTCCAACTTGAATTATTTATAAAATCTGGATAAATAATTTTATTATTTTTTTTTTTTTAATTTATTTATATTTTTTATTTTATTTTAAATTACGCTGAGGTTCAATAATTGACAGCGTGTTTTATTAACTTCCATTTTTTTATATCAGTTTGTAATTCGCAATTTAACATTGCGAATTTTAAAATTAATAAAAAAACTCACGTCTGTATTTTACGAACAAATTCAATTTTTTTTTTGTACTCAGTCTAATCAATTAAATATTTTTAATGAGTATGAAGTAATAAATTACAATTATCAATAAAATGAAAATTGGAAGTTTAAAATGGAATTTTTTATAACAATTAGTTGTATGAATAAAATAACAAATTACATGTAATACTCAGAGTGAACACGGGGCCGCCTTTTAATCGCGCGGTGGAGCTTCTTGTTGTCCATGCATCAGCTACAGCAAAATACAGCATACAGAAGACACATTAAAAATTTTAAATTGTTCTTTAATTTTTATCACGATACTCTAGTGCTAGTTATTTAAATTTAATAATCACAAATACTTTACTACATACACAATTAATATATAATATGTATACATATATATATAATATTATATATTAGGTAGCTTAATTAAATCATAAAAATTATGTCAAATAAATTTTAACGTTTTTTTTTTAGTTTATTTATCGGAATAAACAAAAATCCACTTTTCAGTTTGTTTATTTAATTAAATTTCTCACTGGATTTAAATTTATCGATTTTATTACTATTACTTTCTTTAATGATTTTTATTTTTCTTTTTGGGTTTTATTTAATTTTTTTTCATTATTATTTTTTATGCTGGTCTTGCTTATGGGTATATAGGTATATATTTAAGTGTATACCCTGTACACCATCACCATCTTTTGCACTGTACCATAAATACGTATATGTAAATCTACTTTTTCTGTTTTTCTCGTTTTCTGCTGCTGTTGCGCTACGCTTCTGTGTACAGTTTAATTTTAACGGTTGTCTATACTTATTATTTGAATTACCGTGAGATGGCGCGAAAGTTTTATTTTCAAAATAGAAAAAAAAGTCACCTTAAATTGTATCACATATAAATTAATATAAGCAATTAATTACCACTAAATTAAAGTGATAATTATTCAAATCGTTTAATTTTTAATTAAAAAGTCAAAAAAAAACCTAAGCTTAGTACCGCTGCTACAATAAATATCAAATTCAAATTTTCGCGCGAGAAAAAACTGCGCTCATCTCAGTGCGCATCCGCTCAAAAAAAATACATCCAAAACCGACTACACTTTTTTTTTTGGTTTAAAAAACACGTTGTGTAAAAACAAAATAAACAAAACATCAATTACTATTTTAAAAGTTGACCATTTAATTAACAATTCATAATAAAATAATTAATTGTTGCCGTTTAAATAATACCAATAATTAACTTTGTAAGTAAAATTCAATTATTATTTAACCTTATTTTAGTATATATTTTTTTAATTAATAAAATAATATACGAGGAGCGGTAAGAATATGTATTGCTTGTGTTAATTATTATAATAACAAGTATTTATTTTATTTACAGAAAGAAAAACAAGTTCAATATTTAAATAAACAGAAATGTTACAACGATTTAAAATGGCCAAGCGTGCGCTTCTTGCCGCTCCACGTACGTATTATTCAACTCGTACTGCACAAATGCCAATAATTAATAACAATAATAATAAAGAAGATTACAAAGAAGGCGATGAATTGCACGGTTTTGTTATCAACGAAGTCAGTAGAATTGACGAAATGTATTTAGATGCGATTCGCTTGACGCATTCAAAAACAGGAGCGCAATATTTGCATTTGAATCGGGATGACAGCAATAATGTATTTTCAATAAATTTTCGTACGACTCCAATGGACTCAACAGGAATACCTCATATTCTTGAGCATATGACACTGTGCGGAAGTAAACTCTATCCTGTACGTGATCCATTTATGAAAATGCTGCGCAGATCATTGGCCACATTTATGAACGCAATGACTGGTCCTGATTACACAATGTATCCATTTTCAACCCAAAATCTTAAAGATTACAACAATTTGCAGTCAATTTATGCTGATGCGGTCTTCAGGCCTCTTCTACGTAAGCTAGATTTCGACCAAGAAGGCTGGCGACTCGAGCACACTGATTTGAATGACAAAAACAGCCCGATAATAATAAAGGGAGTTGTTTTTAATGAAATGAAAGGAGTTTTCAATGAAAATCAATCTATTTTTGCTGAAAAATTACTGAATTATATCTTGCCCAGTCACACATACTCGGTTTGTTCCGGTGGATATCCGCTGGATATTCCAAAGTTGACCTACGACGCGTTGAAAAATTTTCACAACAAATATTATCATCCGTCAAATACTAAAATTTATTCCTACGGTAATTTTGACTTCAAAAATAATCTCAAATTTTTGAATGACAGATATTTAAATAATTTCGATAAAATAGACGCAAGTATATCGTCCGTACCATCGGAAACTCGTTGGACAGAACCAAGATATAAACACATAACTTGTAAGAATGATCCTCTTGCTCCAAATCCTGAAAGGCAGAGTGTCATTGCGATAGGATACCTCTGCAATGATATCACAGACATACAAACAACTCTTGAATTAAATATTATTTCTGAATTACTTTTGAAAGGACCAACGTCAGCATTTTATAAATCTCTGATCGAATCAAATTTATCAACTGGTTTTGGTCCATTTACTGGCTACGACTATCAATTAAAAGATACGATATTTGCTGTCAGTTTACAAGGAGTAAAATCTGATGATTTTAAAGTCATTGAGAAAGTATTTCATCAAACAATTGACAGCGTAATTGAAAACGGGTTTGAAAAAGATCACATTGATGCTGTACTACACGGGATTGAACTGAAAATAAAACATCAGGTATCGAATTTCGGAATGAATCTACTGTTTGGTCTCACGCCATTATGGAACCACGATGGCAATTTAGTCGACTCAATGAGGATAAATAAATTAATTAAAAATTTTAAAATGAAATTACAGCAAGATGATAAATATTTAAATAAAGTTATTGAAAAATATATTAAAAATAATCAACATTGTTTGATATTAACGATGTCGCCGGATGATAATTATCAGCTGAATCTACAAAAGGCCGAAGACAAATTACTCGCTGATAAATTAAATGAATGCTCCAAAGATGATCTAGATAAAATTTATGAGAACGGTCTAGTTTTGCGGAATGATCAAGAAAAAAATCAAGATTTAAATATATTGCCAACGTTAAAAATAAGTGATTTAAAAAATGACGTTGATCGCTACGTCACAAATGACATTTTAATTTCAAATGTTCCAGTTCAATTGTCAATCCAGCCGACAAATGGAGTTTCTTATTATCGCGGTATTTTAAATACAAACAAGCTTGATAATGAGTTAAAACAATTAATCCCATTATTTAATACCGTAATCGCTAGAATGGGAACTGAAATTCATGACTACCGTAGTTTTGATCGCTTATGTCAACTAAAAACCGGTGGGTTGAATTTTTCAAGTCATGTTTCTGAAAATAAAGACAATATTTATAATTATGAAGAAGGAATTTTGATAAGTTCGTATTGTTTGAATCATAATTACGAATACATGTGGAAGTTATGGAGCGAATTATTTAATAAAGTTGATCTAGAAAATACAGAACGATTTGAAACTCTTGTAAAAGTAGAGGCTAGTGATTTATCAAATGGTATTGCTGATTCCGGTCATATTTATGCTATGAGCAGCGCCGCTAGTTTGATATCACCGGTAGCTAAATTCAAAGAAAGTATATCTGGGCTTGAGTATGTCAGCCGCATTAAAAAAATAACTCAAAACAATGAATTTCTGTCTACTTTGAATAAAATTAAATCCATTAAAAACGATGTGTTGAATAAATCGCACTTACGCACAGCGATTAATTTGTCAATTAATGATGACAATGACAAGAAAAATATAATTGAAGGGCTGAGAGAATTTTACGATGGCATTGACGGACAGCCGGATAATGATAAGTCATTAAAATATACTGCTGGTGAATCATTACTAGTAAATGATGATAAAAATGGTTTGGAAAAAGGAATTCATCATATCATGCCTTACAATACAAATTATACATCAAAGACACTAATAACTGTACCTTACAATCATCCAGATTTTGCTGCGCTGCGTATTTTATCTAAATTAATTAGTTCGATTTATTTACTGAAAGAAGTCAGAGAAAAAGAAGGCGCTTATGGTTCTGGCGCGACTGTATCATCTGATGGAATCTTTACATTTTACTCATTCCGAGATCCAAACAGCACTAAAACATTCGATACATTTGATAATACCTATGATTTTTTGCTTAATTATAATCTGAAAGATACTGATCTTGATGAATCTAAATTAGGAGTTTTTCAAAATCTTGATATGCCCATTGCGCCAAGCGATCGTGGGATGAAAAAGTTTTTGATGAATTTAACTGATGATGATGTACAAAATCAGAGAATGAGATTGAAGAATGTTAGCAAAGATGACATTATTAGGGTTGCGGAAAAGTATTTGAAACCTGGTGTTGATGGTATTAAAGTTGGAAGAGCTATTATTGGACCGCCAAATGCTGATTTACTTGATAGAAAAACTCAAAATTGGAAAATTGTTGAACAATAGGATTAATAAATTTAAATTTATATGTACAGGCTACCCGTTATAAGCCTTGTCTTGGGGACAAGTTTAGTCAACTGTATTATATTTATTATTAATAATAATTATTAAAAATGTAACTTTTTGTAATAAAATGTTAATATTAATGATAA
Organism: Microplitis demolitor; assembly: GCF_026212275.2. NCBI lineage: Eukaryota > Metazoa > Arthropoda > Insecta > Hymenoptera > Braconidae > Microplitis > Microplitis demolitor. The sequence continues at coordinate 1,464,020 of NC_068546.1, read as the reverse complement.
TTGTTCATAATTTGAAATAGTCTTGTATTTTTTGTGCTAAAAAAATGATTTTTTTACAGAATAAATAAAAAATGTTGAAAGATTTCGAAAATTATTTTGAAAATACTATTAATTTATTTGATGAATTTCAATGGTTGTTTAAATATCCAGTTACTAAAATCCTCGTTGAAAATTTTTTAAACAAATTTCCGGATGATTGGTTACAAGTTTTGCGACAACTAACGACAGAGGAGTTAAATGATCTTGTTAATGGTAAATTTGTAAATGAAAATTGGCCACCATCACTTGTGTCATTTGTTAATAAATGTAATATAATTAATAAATTACCACATCCACCTACACTTCCGCCTAAATTATCTGAACAACTTCCGAATGCATTTAAAACTGGACTGAGTCAAAAAAAACAGTATGAAATTTTGAATCTGGCTAAATTGATTAACGACAAGTGCTTGGAATATAATATACAGACAATTGTTGACTTTGGATCAGGTTTAGTAAGTAAAAGTTTATTATTTATCTATTTATTTATTTGTAAATTAAATAATTTTTTCAGGGGTATATTGGTCAGCTATTAAATTATTTATATGACTACAAAGTGATTGGATTAGAATCAAATTTAAATAACGTGAAAATCGCTGAAAAACGTCAGCACTCATTATATCCAGAATCAATAGAAAAAGTTAAATTTGTAAATATAAAAATAACAACAAATGATTCTGATGAAGAAATAAAAAACAAAATAAAACTTTTGACAAACGACGAGGAATTCTGTCTTATTGGTTTACATGCATGCGCTGATTTGAGTGTAACTGCATGTAAATTATTTTCAAAAATAGAAATGGCAAAATTATTGATAATTGTCTCTTGTTGTTATCATAAATTGGAAGTTAATGATTATAATAAATTTATAAATTTTCCAGTATCACAGACACTGAAAAATGTTATAAATAATAGTAATAATAATTGTAATTATAAAGAAATTTTACATAGGCCTTTTTTAAGACTTGCATGTCAAGAACCAGCAAATCGATGGGATAAAATGTCGAAAGATTTACATGACAAACATGCGTTTTGTGTTTTATCACGAGCAGTTATTGAACTGTTTACTTATGAAAGTAATTATAATAATACTAATTACCGTCTATAATATTTGAAATTTTTGAAAATTAATTATTGTTTAACTGTTTTAGATAATATAACTCTTACTAAATGTGTAAGGAAAGCGACAAGAAAATCTCAATGTAAAAACTTTGAAACTTATTTACAAGATACCATAGAGCGGTATTATTTCAATGGAAATTCAATATCGAATGACGGTGATAACAAAAAATTTATGGAAACCATAATGAAATTATGGGAATCGCATGAGGATAAAATGAATGATGTAGAAATTTATACTGGATTACAATTATTGTTACAAGCACCAGCGGAATCGTTAGTTTTATATGACCGATATTGTTGGTTAATTGAAAATAATTATTCATCCGAAATAGTTGCTGTTTTAAGTAATGTTATTTCGCCAAGATGTTATGCGACTGTTGGAATTAAAAAATAACATTTATCTATATAAAAATTTATACTATTTTATTTACATCATTTAAATGCCTATTTGTTTCAAGAAATCGTAGTCCGGCCGATTAATAAGTCGACCTCCACTACGATGACTTGCCGACGAGTTGTAAACTTCAAAATTAAAAAAAAAAAACCCATGTTTAAATGGGAAATAAAAAATTAGCGACCTTATCAATATTAAGAGCTCAAATTTCAACAGGACTTGGTATCCACCAAAATTGTAAGGCTGTTTATAAAAAAAAAAATAGTCGGTTTTTTGGCACAGTCTAACATATATATTTAAATTAATAAAGTATATTTAATTACTATTAATATTATCGATTGTAAGGATGAATTTGTGAGGCAGCTTTGATATTTGTTTTGATAGTACTTGGAGCTTTTCCCATTTGTCCAACTAAAAAATAAATAAATTAATAAGAATAATAATAACAAAAATAATAATAATAATAATAATATTGAACCTTGACCACCAGCACCAGGTTGACTACCTGGTCGACCGACCATCATATTAGAAGGTCCAGCGTTTACGCCCGACTGGACCATTTGGACAGTCTCATTCTAAAAAAATAATTAGTTGATTAAATAAAATTGAAACTGATTAATTAATAAAAAATATAAATTACCTTTAGAGCTTTTCCCATTCCAACAGCAGCAACTAGAGCATGAGTATCAGCTGTGCTACTAGTTTGAGTTTGTGTTGTTCGAGAATTAGCTTCACTTTCCCATTCATCGCGTGCTTTCTCAGCAATATCATGAACATGAGTAATAACTTTAGTATACTGTGCAACTTGTTTCTGTAAAATAAGTTTCTATTAAGTAATATGTTGATTATTTATTTACTATCGATTATTTGACATCAACAATAACATAATTAACTTTAGCCTTAACAGCTTACATTGCAATCCTAGTCGTCAGTTTAGCATTTTAAAAAATTATAAACAAGTGAGTACTTGAATAACTAAATATTTTTTTTTATAATAATATTAACAATTGATATTTAATATATGAACTTACATGTGAAGCATCATAAGTTAAGTTAGCAGCTTTGTGCTCCAGTTGAATCATTTTTTGTTCAGCTTGTGGTTCTGGTTTCGTTCTCAGATAATCGGGAACTAAGTCATGAGCAAATGTAGTAATTCTACCTTCAGTCATTCTCATTAAATCTTCATCTTTTTCTGGACTTAGCAACAATGGTAGGACAGTCAAATTCCGAAAATTTGGAGCTTTATCATGAGCCAAGAGCTTTGATAAACTTGTAAGCTAAAGAATACGATATTCAAATGAATAATGAGTGTAAATGTAGCAGACATAAGATAAATTTAAAAGTTAATAAGTGCATTTTTTATTAATTATTTACTCTATTTATTTATAACTTTAAATTTGTCTGATGTCTGCTACATTTAAACTCGTAATAAATATTATTTCAAAAATACTCTAATTAATGTCAATAAAAAAATTTACTTACATGACCGGCAATTAAAGCAAAATTATCAAGAAAACTTGGCCAGTTTAATGTTTCATATTCGTGTTCCAATTTAAATAACATAGAAGCTATTGAAGTTTTCAAATCATTGACGCGCATAATCATCGCTTCTAATGCTGCGTCTAATTGTTTTTCTTCCCGTTGCATTTTTAATTTTGATGTTATTATTTATTTATAAACAACAGGAACTACTCTTACACAAATAACTAACCTGTCAATTATTTAATTTTTTTTCTGGAGCTGCTGAGCCCTAACTGTCAATTTTATTGATCAGTTTACAATCCGTCGTTACATAGAAACGTCAAACATTGTCTTTATTTCCAACTGATGGAGATCAGCTTTGAGTTGTTAGTTAACCGTTTAAATTCAAATGATTTTTTGTTTAACAAACAAATAAGTATCTTCAAATTCAAAAATGTAAGTACTAGTTCATTGCCTGATAATTAATTAACAATAAACACTTTTTTATTCATTTAAAAAACCTCATTTCCAAAATTTAAATCCTTCCCGCTTAAAAATGTAAACAAACTTTTTTTTTAAATTCACTTCACTAACGAGCCTTTAATTATTTAAATAAGTATTCTTAATTATTTACTTTACATTTATTCCACCTCGATTAATTAACTTGTAATTATCAATATTATCAATTTTGTTTTCAAATTTACTAGAGTAACCACAAAATTCTGTCAATATTTTGTCTTATGTTTTTTTTATTGTCTAGGTTACCCGTGAATTCAATAAAAAATTCAAGGAGGTCTTCGGTAATTCAAAATTTATTTAAATTTTCAAAAAGCTTCTTCATTTTTTTTTAATTAATTAAAAGATAAATAATTATAAATATTTTTTTGTCATGTAGATTTTGAAGTTACCAAAAAAACCAACGTCCTCACAAAATGTTGAGTCGAATTCGTCACCGGAAAATAGCCCATCTAGACTCAAGCGCAGAGTCAGTTTCGCTGAGAAAAAAAGTGTTAAGTACGTAAATTAATTTTTTAATTTATTTATTAGTGAAATTACAAACTCAAGTGTCAGTTTACTCATATAAATCTTTTTTACAGAGAGTTCGTTGATTCATTCGAGCAAGGAACGTTATGGGACAGCACCTACGAGGAGAGCGACTCCAGTCAGATGAAACTGAGTCATACGGAAGCTCCAAAACCCGGAATAGTTACGACTACTAGTTTTTTAAGCCTCGCTTTGAATGCAGGTCAAAACTTGGACATAAATCCGTCATCTGCTTCTCTACGCCCGGACAAAATTGAGTTCAAGTTTCCAACATCGGAGGCTGCGTCTCTTCTGGAAGTCCGGACTGAACGCGTGATAGTAAATCCCGAGCTGCTGGCTAACAAAGAAAACATGCCGGAGATTTTGAGTCTAGAAACTGTAGAGAGTTCTTTTGTCGAAGTTGCCGTCGACGAAACGAGACTCGTCAGTCAGACCCCAGGATTCGCGGTCTACTGCGACGAAGATGAAAATCGTTTGGATAAAACTAATGTCGAAGATGTTTCTATGGAATGTACGATAGTCGCTTCGGATGTTCCTCTTGTTGGAAATCAGGATAATAATTTAGATAGGAAATTTAAAGACACTGTATATTTAAATAAATCAATGGAATTTACTCAAGTTATTCCGGCATCTAATTGCAAGACGCGGTTTTGTGATGACAGGACTCAGGTGTTCAGTAACGATTCTATAGAAATTACTGAGGCCATTTCGTCAGTCCCAATAAAATCCAGTGGTTTGGGTGAAGAAAAAACTCAGGTCTTCTTAAATAAATCGATGGAAATGACAGAAGTCATTCCTTCAAGTTTACCACGGCAGCATGTTGATGACAGAACCGAAGTATTCCATAATAAATCAATGGAGATGACTGAAGCGATACCATCGACATTGAGTCGTCATTATAATGAAGATAGAACTAGAGTTTTCCATAATAAATCCATGGAGATGACGGATGTGATAGTTCCCCTGGTGCCTGATATGCAGCAACGTAATTTTACCGGAGAGAGGACTGAGGTATTCCATAATAAGTCTATGGAGTTGACTCAAGCAGTGCCAGTGTCATTACTCAGTCAATTCCGTCAGTTTGGTGAAGACAGAACAGAAGTTTTTCATAACAAATCCATGGAAATTACTCAGGCAGTGCCTCCAGCATCAGTTCTTACTCAGTCTCGTCGTTTTGGTGACGACAGGACACAAGTTTTTCACAATACTTCAATGGAAATGACTCAGGCAATACTTCCCGCATCAATTTTATCACAATCACGTCATTTTAGTGAAGATAAAACAGAAGTTTTTCAAAATAAGTCCATGGAAATTACGGAGGCCATTCAACCACAGCTGAGTTTATTACCACGTCGTTGTGATGAAGAAAAAACTCAAGTTTTTCATAATAATTCAATGGAAATGACTCAAGCAATACTTCCAGCATCAGTTTTACCACAATCACGTCATTTTAGTGAAGATAGAACAGAATTTTTTCAGAATAAATCTATGGAATTTACTGATGCGATACCTCCAGTGTCACTAATGACTCGATTACGTCATATTGATGATAGAACAGAAGTTTTTCATAATAAGTCGATGGAAATGACTCAGGCAATAGTTCCAGCATCATCACGTCGTTTTGGTGATGATAAAACAGAAGTTTTTCATAATAAATCCATGGAAATGACTCAGGCAATAGTTCCAGCATCATCACGTCGTTTTGGTGATGATAAAACAGAAGTTTTTCATAATAAATCCATGGAAATGACTCAAACAATACCTCCAGCATCACAAATCATCCAATCACGTAATTTCAATGATGATAGGACACAAGTTTTTCATAATAAATCAATGGAAATGACTCAAGCGATACTTCCAGCGTCAATTTTACCACAGCCGATTCATTTTGATGAAGAAAAAACTAAAGTCTTCCATAACAAATCAATGGAAATAACTGAAACAATAAGTTCTTTACAAACTCCACTTACTAACCGGTCGATTCTATCAAAATCAGCTGCCCAAGATCTGGAAATAGATCACAATTACTTTATGGAGAACACAGTATCAATAAATCCGTCTTTGAAACGAAGCTATCACTGTATCGCAGACACTAAAACTCCAAAGTCAGCAGTCTCTAGTCCGAATGCTAAGAATCCTCGTGACTGTAAACCACCTGTTGATCGAAAAGCTTCGATGGAAGCTCTGCATCGGATACTGCATCAAGATTTGAACAAAGACAACGATCTGTGCCCATCATTTTTATCCAAACCGCCGATTATTTCAAATGAAAACGACAGAGCTGATGACTCTATGGAAATGACCGTAGCGATTCCGTCAATCCGAGCACCAGCTTCTGATGTGAGAGAAAGTCTAGTTATGTCTGATACCGTTGCCGTTGAACCAGATGATTCTTCAAGTTTATCAGCATCGGATTCGTTTGAAAAAAATCAAGCACCCGGTTTTGAATCTCAATCGGATTCAGTAAATCAGTCGACTGATTCAGTGAATAATGAAAATTCAAGTGATAGATTTACGGAACTGATGTCTAGAAATGAAGATCAATTTGATTTTGATGGTAGAGTTTCATTGCAAGAGACACCTTCATTTATTTACACCAATGATGCGGATTTTAGTGTCGATCAAGATGTTGATGCTCCTAAAGTGTCTCAATCTCTGAATAATGATTCTGATAATAGCACGCTGGTGGAGTCCAGCAACTTGAGTAAAGACTCTAGCGATCTAAGTCAAACAAGTGAACTAGATGAGAGTAATAACAGAGAATCATCAACTGACGATATTTCTAAAGATCTGTCTGGCAATGACATAAATTTGGATTACTCAGATAAAGTTAAATGTGCTGCAAACGAGTCTAGATTGAAACGAAGTATTTCAGATGAAGATAGTGAAGAAGTTGAGAAGAAAAAATTAATTTTAACGTTTACTGAAGACATTCAAATAAAAGATAACTCAGCAGAATCTAATGTCCTGTCAAATGATTCAGCGGATAGTCAAGTAAATAGAACGCAAGATGATTCCATGGATGTCAGTCTGGCGGTAAACGAATCTCTAGAGGTATTGGATGATAAGAAAATAAATATTCCAGAGATAGGATACCTAGAGCCGAGTGATATCAACATTCGTCTGCAAAAACTTATTATAAGAGACCAGTTAGTTAACAGAAAATTAAAAGAGACTCAACAGAATATTCAAGAAGCCAAAGCTAAGCTCAAAAAGCTACCGAAAAAAATTGAGTGCGTGACTGAAGAAATTGTTGATCAAACTCCGTACCAGTTACTAAAAGTTGGTCTTGAGAATTACGCGAAGAGGAAAGAGTGCGTTTGGAAAATCCATACCATCAATCCGGCTGTTGTCTGCATTGAATTCTACAAAACTAGTTTGATATTCGGGGTCCGGGTGAATGTTGCCGAACCAGAGGAAGAAATAACTAAAATTCGTATCGTGCCTCGTGTATGTGACAATGATATCGAAATGTTGAAGCTCACTGATAGATTGATCACCAGAAAGATCGACTGTGATCGGTTGATGGAGACTCATAAAAATTACGCAGATATTCCTAAACTTATTGCTCTTGTTACCGAGCAAGTTGTCTTTGTCTACGATTTTTATGAGGAGTTGAAAAAATTGTACAGGCTTAGTGTGATGGACATTCTTGGAGACATGTAAGTCGATTACTTTGAGTATAAATATATGATAATATTAATAATTAATAAAATTATTCGACTTTTTCAGAGTATCAGTAACAGTGAGAACTAAAAAAATGGAGACAATTATCAAACTTAAAATTAATATCGCGTCATTTCCATTTATAAATCCTGATGACATAGAAGTTATTAATATATTAGGATCTGTTAGGTAAGTAATTGTAATTATTTGTATTTATTTTACGTATTTAAATTTTTTTATTTATTATTTTACAATATTTCAGAGACAAAGATGTGAAAAATTTAATAAAAAATGTAAAACCAACTCCGAAATTACTTACACTGTATATAAATGATGTGAAACAACTTTTAGAATTACTTGCAATTGCTAATTCAAAGATTTGAATGTAATTATAATTATATATATATTTTTATAAAATTTTTACACAAATTAAATTATATTATATGTAAAAAATATTATTATTAAATTTCGTGCAATAGAGCACAGAGTATTAAAAAAAAAAATTGAATTGAATTAAATAAAACTACAGTCCACTGCTTTGCCAACTGAGCTATCGAAGAAATTCTAATTTAAATAATAATCAATTTATTATTCAATAAAACTATTTATTGAGTAAATTCTGGGTAAATAACAATAAAAAATAACGTGGGAATGGAATGGAATTGTCTAGTTGATCATGAATTCAGCAAAACTGGATGTTGAGTGATTCTATGAGAATTGAAATAAAATAAAATAAATTAAAAAAAAAACGAGTACTCTTGGTAAGGTATTGAGTTTAAGTAACAAAGTATTAGTATGTGTGGATCAAGATAGATAAGTCTAGTCAGCTAATAGCCGGTTTGATTAAACGTTTTTGCGATAACTTAGCGTTTGATCTCTTAGCATCTGGAGTTGATGTACTCCGTACGACATGGGCTCTGTACATTTATGTTTCGCGGACATCCTTATCCTTATAGTGAGCAAGCTAACAGTTATCTTCCATTTCTGTGAATAGAACGACTCTCAAGACCGGGCTTTAAACTTGTTCCTTCTTCATATTTTATTATTTGTTTAATGTTTTTATCTCATTTTTAAAGAAATTTATTGTAAAAATAATTGTTATGCAATAGCTCAGTCTAGGAATCAAAATTAGCAGCAAAATTATATTTTTTCTCGTTACATAACTTTGAAAGTCAGTTTTCCGTATAATATTTAAGATTTGAAATATTCGGAACTGATAAATTCAAACGATTATCAGGACATGTTTGATAATTAAACTAAAGAGTAAAACAAATTATTAAGGTGGTTTATTTATAAAAATATTGTCAAATGACACAGACTTTCTTTTAAGTAGCCAATAAAACTTGCGTGGGTGTACTGGGCCCGGTTTTATATTTCGTAACGCGCGCGAGCAAGCAAACATCAACAATATTTAAATATCTTAAATATAAATCTTGTTAATTTTTCCACAGTACAACTATCAATATCTTTAATTTTATAAAAATATATAAATACGAGTTGGTACTGTAATAAAATAAAAAATGTTTTTTTTTTTTTTAAGTGTGAAATTAATGCCTGTCTATAAGCCAATAAACTCAGTAATCGGATTAAGATAAGATTAAATTCTAAATAAGAAGAGAGGAACCATCAATTCAAAGTCAGAGCGGTTAAATATATCCATTTTGTTGCTAAAAAACAAATACATATATATTTATAGATAAAAAAAAATGACTATTTGAGATCTTAATCGGGTGAAAAAATTCTGGTTCCAGTTGTACTGAAAGAACTGTCCTTTCACTACGCCCGATCTTTATCGCGTCCGAATTTAACCGGGTGGGAGTCGAGTAGAGGGGAGGCGTTAGCGTATTCAAACTTTCATTCACTCTTTTTATACATTTTTATTATTTTTTTCGGTCCTCTTACTCCTTATACTGAATAAGAGTTCAGTTATCACCGAGCCGTTTCATTCATTATTATATTCTTGATCTCCCACGTATGCTAAAGGATTATCCAGTCAACGAGTACAGGCTCCGGTGCAATATACATTAAAATAATTGTGACGAGTGTCACGCTTGTAAGCTTGCCCATGTTCATACATTTTACTTTTATCTTTAAAAATAAACGTTTAGTTCTGATAATTTTTAACGCCTGTTCTTCTGAAATTTAGTCAGTTTTTTATCGATACCCTGTTACCTGTAGGATCAAATACTTCGGTTCATAAAATATATATATTTATAAATAATTTTGTTCCAGTCTAATAAATATTTATGTAATTACGAAACAAATAGTGTGTAATTTAATAACTTGGAGGGAAAATGTGGGCGAAGGATTTCTTGTAATTTCAACCTCCAGATAAATTTTTCTTTAAAAGTCGTCACCACTAAATTGCCTGGATTATTTAATCCAGCAAATGTTTTTATTATTATTTTTATCAAACCAATAAATTAATACTGATGAGTAAAATAAAAGGAAATAAGTGTGTACATTCCCACGATTAAAAATGCTTAATGTACTTGTAGGAAGACACTGAAGAGTAGGAACGGTTAGCGAGGAGGCAGTCGAGATACGAGCTGAGATTTCGTGGGACTGTATATAATAATACATAATAATAATAAATGTAAATGTGAGTGTAAGTGTAAAGTCAAATATATATATGAAGGCACACCTGGATGCGTGTATTGCGTATAGAGAGTTTGTAAGAGAGTCTGGAGAGCAAGTGGGCGTAAGGGCCGGAGAGAACGTCCACGTCTTTGCCCGGTGGGTTCCATACATGGCTATGCTATGTGGAAACGGGCAACTCTGAACGAGCACGACGACGTGGGACACTTGGACAGAGACAGTACCATATTTCTGCATCAAGGTGGGGTAAAGGACACACACACACTCTGTTATGTGGCTGGCTGGGATCGAATCAACTACGAAGAGGTGGACATATGCGGAGGCGAGTTAAGAAGTAAGACGAGAGTTAAGAGTAGAAAAAGATACTCCTATATCTCTCTCAAAGACTCAAAGGCTCCTTGGTCTTGGTAGGGGTCCTCCAACGATCCGTACACACGTTTAGTTACGTTTCACCTTTCTTTCGTTATCCGTTATCCATTTCTCGGCTCACTTAATTTATCAATATCTTAATTACTATCTCAACTATTCGCTATTAACTTCAATTCCTTATCTAATCATTTACTTTTAATTGTCATTATAATACTGGTGATTATTTATTTTATTTTGTGTTCCTTAAAAAAAGTAAATAAATCAATGTGATGATTTTTAGTTAAAATTTTTTATTTAAAAAGTGGAGTCTTCGGAGCTGAGATTTGAATTTTTTTAAGAGTTTGGGCGAGTGAGTTTTGTGATAAAAAATTAAATGGTTGAAAAATGTTTAGTAAAAGAGGGAAGTTTAGACGAGGGTGTTATGATTCACGGTGAAGAGGTTTGATAAAATAAAAAAAAGCTGAGGAAGATTGAGGATAAGAAGAAAAGGGTGAAGGAAGAAGTTGTCGAAGAAGAAATAGTCGTGTGTACACGCGACAAACGTGTGTAGAGGTAAGGGTTTGATCAAGGGAATGTTTACTTATAAGTTGTATCAACTTAAAAACTTGCTTGTAGATGCTGGACTAATATAGTAACTGGTCTGGCATTGTATCAGGGGTTAAATCTTGTTGCGCTATTGAAGGTCTTGATTACTAAAATGGCTCGATCGTCTTTTTATCACAAAAACCAATCGATTTAAAAAATTCATACAATTTTTCATTTATTTTTTGACCTTACTTTCAAATTTTTTGAATTGCTTTACAACTTGCGTGGGATCATGATTAATTAATTCACTTAAAATTTCTTCACATTTTAACGGACGTGATTTTAAATTTAGTCTGCGTTTAATATTTAAAATATTTTCTAAAACTTCTTTTACGGCACCCAGTGGATATCCGACTGTTACTCGTGCCAGCGACGAAATATCGAGATTTTTATCTAACCCGTGATATTTTGATATAATTTTCTGATAAAACATAAACAGAGAATTGTAGTCCGTAGGCGGTATTATTATAAATTTTTTGTAGAATTTATAGAAAGGTTTTTTTGATTTCCATGGCTCGTGCGCTATTCCCAATACCAGAATCTGTAAAATAAAATTTTTAGATATTTGAATTCGAAACTTTTCCCGGTAAAAATTAAAGAATCCGCGTAAATTTATTCAAAAGGAAATGAAACAGATCGTGGTTAATTAGGCTCAGAAAGACAACACTTTGAGAGTAATTGTTGATAAAAAGTATTCAATTTAAGATTGCATATGTCCAAGGCCGCCCGCAGCAAACCGACAGGTTATCGACGCCATAAACGCGCGTGGGAAGTGAAGAATCGAGACAAGTTTTCGAAGACTATCTCTATTCACGGGGTTGCAAAAATGAATAAAAGAAGATATAATAATAAATAAACATATATATATTTATATAAATCAAAGAAAAAAAAGCAAATTATTTAAAAACTCGTGTGCCCACGATCATACGATTAAATGCGCGCTTAATGCTTACATTATGACATTGTATAATTAATAAATATGCTAACAAGTTTTACATAAATTCAATTGAATTATTTATTTAGCAATAAATCACACTCGAATTCCCAGCTGGCGATTAATGTTATAAACTATTATATTTTTAACAACTTTATTAAGCAAATACTGATTACGATCTAAGTATAAGTTATAATGATAATAAACTAAATAATAATAATATTTTATTAGTAGTTACCTGATCCCCGGGGCTTATAGACTTTATTATTTTAGGTAGCAATCGTGCGAGTCTTTTAGGTTTTGTATCTTTTTCAACCGGTGGCACTTTCTTCCACCAGGGCTTATCGCCGCCATCGATCAAAATAATTACAGCTGATGGAGAGAATCTCGCCACAGCTATTACCATTTTTATTAATTTTTTTTCTGTCACCTTTTCTCGGTAATTGGCTAAATTACTAGGTGTTAAGTCTATCAAAGTAGCGCCGGCTTCAGTACAGATTATATTAGCGAGTAAATTTTTTCCTGATCTCGGTAAGCCGGCGATGCAAATTGATTTAGTTAAAGGCGTTAGTTTATGGACTTGTTTTGATCGCAACGGAAGAATGCAGTAATCGATAACCGCTTGTTTTACGTTACCTAGACTATTTCTTAGCTTCGATTCTCCGTAAGAAATGTCGCTGACCCATTCATCTAATCTAACGTTTTCATACTTTTTTATTATATTTGTTTTAACCAGTTCATCAAACATTTCTTGGATTTTATTAACATCCGGCAGCTTTGATTTCTTCTGTTTTTTTCGCTTGCCTTTGGCTTTGGAAATTTTGAATTTGACTTTATCGTCTTTGTGATCTTTGATCAATGCTTTGTTAAGACGCTTCAGTTCAAGTCTCATTGAATCATCAACAATTTCACGGGTTTCCAATTGAACTTCATGATAAATATCACCCATCAAATCGTCTTGTAACTCCCAGTCATATGAATACTGTCGATTTAATTCAACTAAAGTATCAAGAACTTTTGACCTCGGCATTATCCAATCTCCGGACTCTATCTTGTCACTTTTTTCCTGTGGACTTAAAAATTCTTGCGGACTTGGAACGTGCTCGGTAGCAATCAAAACCGATCCTCCATCAGAAGCCGGAGGAAAAATTCCAAAATGGCCTACTTGATTGTACCAAAGCCGAAACCATTCACGAATTTCGTCAGTGATGTCTTCCATAAGCTCAGGGCTTTTTTTTTCAAAAACTCGAGACTTTTGTTCACTTTTCCTCATCTCAAAATCGACTAGATCCCGCAATCGTAAGTCTTGCCGTCGTTTTATATTGTCTTCATCCTTTTTCAGAACTTGGTCATCTCTGGAACTGGAAGTCATTCCCAATAATTCTTCCAACCGATTTGCTCGCTCTCGTAAAAGCTTCCGGGCATAAAAGCCTCGCCATAATTTTTGAATAGTCACCACAGCTTTGTGAATTTTTTTTTCATTTTCTTTTTTTTTCTCGAGCGAAATTTCTCCTGACATCAATTTTTCATTATATTCCTTCTGTTTTTGGGCTTAAAAAATATTTATTAAATTAATTTCTCGCATATAATAATTAGTACCAAAATTTTCTTACTTCTGATAGCGATTTTTCTAGCAACTCTAGCTCTTTCGTGACTCTGTATCATCAAAACAGCTTTTTTAAATACTTGCTCATCAATTTCATCTGAAAAATTTCGTTTTTAAAGATGAGAGTTATAAAAACATAGCAACGAGTATCGGAGACATTAATTATTCAATACGTTTTTGATGCTGCCACAATTGATTATTGGCTGACATGCTTGGCGATGATATTTCAATATCATTTGGCGTCCACTTACTTTTAATTAGCAGGTCATCTGGGCACCTGCACATTAAATATGTTCATACCCACAATCTTACCTCAATAATTATTTTTTACTGCCCGCGAGCATTTAAAAATAATTATTCCACTTTAACCCACTCATATTCTGAGCAATTCAGTTTCACAATTTCTTTCTTGTACTCAAGCATCCGGCCGATCGAGCACCCGACAAATTTCTCAATGATTTCTCTCTTTTGGCTCTGGATTGTTTGCTCATAACACAACAGCAGAATCTTTGTAACTTTACGATATCTAATTTTATAAAAAATTTAGTAACTTTTTTTTTTAAAATCAATAGATCATTTTATTACTTCAAATAAATCGGCATTAATTTTTTTAACGCAGCTTCCTCAGTCAGTTCGTTTTCTTGGGCCGCAATATCTTGGGCCACTAATTTTGATATTTCTTTTTTCGCTTCCAACCAGAGGTCATCATAAAATTTATCAGACATAATAAATAATTTAAAATATTTACCATAAAAATAAAACGTAAGGTTATAAAAGTATTAAATGAAGTTCGTTCCCGACAAATAAGACAGGACGTTAAATTTTTCATTGGCATTTTAACACATGGCTGAAAATGTTTGATTGATTTATCGCGATTGAGGTTCTTCTAGAGTTGAATAAAATCCTCATGTTATTCTTTCTTTTCGGTTGGCATTCTCACGTCAACGCGAGAATTTCACGGGCTTAAAAGATCCAACACTAAAAAGAACAAAGACCAGATCCAGAGTAAGACAAATGGTCGCAAAATTCGATTATTTCGTTCGTGATAATTGATTCATAACATTAAACTTTTTTGTTACAGGATGCCGAATACTGTTTTAATATTTATACTGACAGCAGTATATATTTTACACACTAAAGCACAAAATGTGACTATTGCAGCAGTAGCGAATATAACTTTGTCCTCGATAGAACCCACAGGCGTCACTTCAACTTCTTTTAATCCTGAGCAATCTCATGACTCGACAACAGAATCATCAACTGTACCATCAGAAGAAATTTCGCATAATAACGCTTCTGTTCAAACAGAAGTGATTCAAAAATTTGATACTCCCTGGGAGTGTCCGAATTTTACTAAAAAAAATGTCGAGTGTTCTTGTGACTTTCCTCATACTTTAAGATGTACTGGAGATCGGACAGCATTGCAGGTTAATATTCCTATCATAAAAATTCTATATGGGTTCTTTTAATAGGGATTTAATAAACAATTATGTTGATTAATAGATTGTTAAGATAAAGTGAATCCTCAATAATAAGATGATAAATTATTTTAGACAATAAATCAGCATTTAAAAAGCAGCCGCGAAGGAGCAATATCACTGTTAGACTTAACAGTGACGGGGATTTCAACGCTTCCGGCAAAATTTTTAGAAGACGTTGCTCTTCACGGTCTCGTAATATCTACCGGTGAATTACGACGTGTCAATGACAATGCGTTCACTGGTTTAGTGAGACCACTCCAGGCACTTGGATTACCCAACAATCTTTTGGAGTCTGTTCCCACTTCGGCTTTGGCCCAACTCAATGGTCTAGACAGGCTAGATTTATCGCAAAATAAATTACATACATTGGAAGCCAATTCTTTAAAAGTAAGTAAATATTTTACCAGCACAAATTACTCGTAAATAAATAAATAAATAAATATAATTTATCATTGTTATTTTTTTTCTTCATCAATCTTCGACTTGATTGTTTTTTATTTTTTTTTCGACTATACATTATCATTCGATCAAGATTCCCCATGATCCCTTTTTTATTCCCATAACATAATAAAAGTCTCGTCTGTCAATCAACCTTGTACTCCCAGAAGATATTAATTCAGCTCAACAAGCTTGAATGATATAAGTTTTAAAAGGCATTAGCATTGATTCCCACAATTAAATCATTTGATTTAAAATATACTCTGGTTTTTTATTTATATACCCATATATTATATTTATTTCAGAGTCTCGCTAGTCTGACGTACCTGGATCTTAGCGACAATTTATTATCCCAATTGTCTCCGCAAGCATTTGGGCCATTGAAGCAACTGAGGTCGTTAAAAATGCGCGGCAATCGATTAAGCGTTTCAGCATTATCTGCACTACGTGGATTGAAAAATCTTGAAGAACTGGATCTATCTAGTAACTTACTTATTGGTCCTCTGGGACCTAATTTACTGCCATCAATGCCCAAATTGAGATTCCTAACTCTCTCGGAGAATGAACTTATTAATGTCGAGCAGGGCGCACTTGCCGGTCTTAAAAATTTAACATATCTCAGTTTAAGCCACAATCAAGTAAGTTTTTTAAACCCGTAATAACTTAATAAAGAACAATAGCCAGCCATTTAATAAATTTATTTACAGATTGACGTCCTCGAGGATCATTCGTTCAAATATTTGTCAACGTTGACTCGGTTAGACCTCGCGAGCAATCGAATCGTAGCAGTTTCTAGTGCGTCGTTGGCTCACTTGGAAAATTTAGTGACTCTGGATCTCACTCACAATTTTCTACGTTCTCTGACAGCTGATCTGGTGGTTCCATTAACGAGTCTACAAGATTTGCGCCTGGACGACAATGACATCACTATGGTATCCAGCGAAGTTCCAACATCGAAATTGAAACTAAAGCGGCTGTCTCTTGCCGACAATCCACTTAATTGTGACTGTACGCTTCTGGATTTCGCGAACTGGCTAAGCAACTCACCGTTGGATGAAGAAGAAAAAAATTCTGCTGTTTGCGCGACACCCCCAGCTCTAGAAAATGGGATCCTGACCCAGGTGTCACCGGGCAGTTTGCTCTGTGGCGATCCCACACCGCCAATAATGACCAAAGTACCGTTAGCACGCGACCAATTGACTCTCAAAGAGTTCCACTATGACAAATCTGGAGTTAATATTCTATGGAACGTAGAGCCTTGCAGCGAAAGCTACACCTGCGACAGTTTGATTGTCTACGAAGCCACCGGGAACTCGGAAGTTGAAATAGAATCCAAGACACTCCATTGCGATTCCCGGTTTATGGCGAATCCTTGCACGCTTCCTGTAACGATTCCTACGTCAGTGAATCTTCAAGTAGGCCGGAAGTACAGGTACTGCATAGTTCTCCTCGTACCGTCGGAACAAGGCAATTTATCACTAGGTCTAGGGTGCAGTGACATAATTCCTCTTGAAGAAACACCAAAATGGACCAATCGAGACGCACAGAATATTGCGCCAAGCCCTCCGACAACTTTTCCAAGCACCACAGTCCCATCAATCCGACAAGATTCCCACAGAATTACCGGCGTTCATGTAAATGTGTCCGAACAAGGATTTCTTCACGTCGATATCAGTCTATCGTCAATAGAATCCTCAAACTCAGCGTGTGAATTATTTGTCGTCGTCTTTGCAGGCGAAGCTGCTCTCCACCGAAGAAAGTTGAACTGCACTCTAGCTTACGCAGAAATGACCGGACTCATCCCCGGCAGATACAAAGTTTGCGCGAGTTTGAATAATTATGATGAAGGCCACGAGAATAATAGCGGGAGCTCTAGATGTGTTGAAGTGCAGGCATTCAAACAAAAAATTGACTTAATTATTTTAATTGCCGTTGTAGTGTCGTGCGCTTTATTTGTAACGATTATTATGTTTATTCGTAACTTGATTAAAAAAATAAAGACCCCGCAAATACAGACCCAGTGTTTTTTACCCGCGCAAGAACTTGAAATCACTCATAAAGCACATTACATTAAATTACTGGCTACGACAAAAGTCTGATTGGAATTTGTTCAATTTACATTTTATTTCAATCGTGTAAATAATTATATTTTTTTTTATTTAATTAATTTTAATATTAAAATTATATTTAAGTGTTGAAATGTATATTAATGATGTTATTTAGTGCCTGATAACCTTTATATATTTTTTGAATATATATTTTGTAAATACTTCGTATGTATGTATTAACTGAGATTATTTTTTAAAATAAAATAAAATAAATGAATGTAAATTATTAGACACGATTTTATTTTGGCATAATAAGTAATTTTATGTGTAAATAAAAATAAATATTTTGAGATAATTATATTTAGCGTACAAATTGAACTACAGGAAAATAATAATGTTTTAATGAAGTAAATGTAAAAAATAGTTAGCTTGCTATCACTAAATTATTAATCCACGCATAAGGGTATTTTAATGTAAAATGTAAAAAGAAAAAAAAACGATAAAAACGGAGGATTTATAGTTTCGTAGCTCCAATTAATGTTCTCCGATCGGCAATAACTCAATGTTTTCCCAATACGATAACAATAATTGGACCAAAGACTTGTAGGCACCCAAATAAGGACGGCTTCTTTCGCTATATTGACATTTATGAAATTTTATAGCTTGTTCACGTCATTTTTAGCGATTTCATATGACAAACTTTAAAATCATCGAGCATATTTATGTGCGATGATGTAGAAACCATGTTTGAATTAGAAATAACGTAAATCCGGAGGAACTTGACTTGGTGAATCTGCGAAAAGTTAGTAAGAGTAAACAAAAAAAAAGATGTATAAATAACATTCTTGAATAACAACGAATGTGTCATAAATAAAAAGAACATATTTTTTTTTTGACATTTTTGGGTTTCTCGTTCTAGAGATAATCATACGGATAGAAAAACATTAAAATTGTGCTGATTCATTCTTAACAGAATAAAAGTCACGAGACACTCAGGATACAACTACAAAAACAGTGTCATGTGACCGCATCTGCCGTATTTGCTCGACGTCGATTCCTCAAAAAATAAATATTTCTTAGGACTTTTTTGGGTTTTTTCTACTAGAGGACATCCTAATGAACAAAAAACGTTTGTGTTGTGATGAGTTATTCCCAACAGGACCAAAGTTACGAGCCATTCCTCATAATATTGCATAGACAGTGTCATCTGCCCTCATCTGCCCGACGTCGATTACTCAAAAAATAAATTATTCCTAGAACTTTTTATGGCTTTTTCTACTAGAGGACATCTTAATGAACAAAAAACGTTTGTGTTGTGATGAGTTATTTCCAACAGGACCAAAGTTACGGGCTACTCTTTGTAGAAAATCATTTCCACCCATCTCTACCCATGTCCACCAACCCATCATATGGGTCTGAATTTGAAAAATAAATATTTCTTAGGACTTTTTTGGGTTTTTTCCACTAGAGGACATCCTAATGAACAAAAAACGTTTGTGTTGTGATGAGTTATTTCCAACAGGACCAAAGTTACGAGCCATTCCTCATAATATTGCATAGACAGTATCATCTGCCCTCATCTGCCCGTATCTGCCCGACGTCGATTCCTCAAAAAATAAATTTTTCTCAGGACTTTTTATGGCTTTTTCCACTAGAGGACATCCTAATGAACAAAAAACGTTTGTGTTGTGATGGGTTATTTCCAACAGGACCAAAGTTACGGGCTACTCTTTGTAGAAAATCATTTCCATCCATCTCTACCCATGTCCACCAACCCATCATATGGGTCTGAATTTGAAAAATAAATATTTCTTAGGACTTTTTTGGGTTTTTTCTACTAGAGGACATCCTAATGAACAAAAAACGTTTGTGTTGTAATGAGTTATTCCCAACAGGACCAAAGTTACGAGCCATTCCTCATAATATTGCATAGATAGTGTCATCTGCCCGTATCTGCCCTCATCTGCCCGACGTCGATTACTCAAAAAATAAATTATTCCTAGAACTTTTTATGGCTTTTTCTACTAGAGGACATCCTAATGAACAAAAAACGTTTGTGTTGTGATGGGTTATTTCCAACAGGACCAAAGTTACGGGGCATTCTTCGTAGAAGGAAAAATTTCCAACAGCAACATATTCCTGGGCTACTAGTTATTAAATTACATACCCCGAGTCCTGCTATTTTTTCCGGTCAAAAAGTCAACCATGCTGGATTACATTTAACTTAACATTCTGATAGAGCAGTACGTTTTACGGGTTTCAAGCACCTCTTAGTTTGAAATCAATATTTTTTCTCTTCTTTTCTTTTTCCACAGCTACTTCAAATAGTAATATGCATGACGCTGTGTTCGAAATCGTGTTAAGTCAACATTCGTAATTTATGTACTTTGCGTTAATTTTATCAGTCTGTAATTATCAATTTTCATTATTGCAGAGCCAGTTTTTTTATGTCTAATCTCTTTATCAATAGAAATGTCTACTTAATCACTCAGTAAACTTCCAAACAATGAAAGTATGCAGAAACAAAGATATTATCACCTAATTTATATCAAAAATTGCTTTTATAGTAAGCTTATAAATGTCATTATTATATTTCATCGAGATGTGTCTATAAATATTTGCTACTTAATGTCATAAGACATCGCGAAGTTTATAAAAATATATCTAGATTACAAGATTATTCAAAACTGTGTTTTAATACAATAAACACTGCAGTCATATATAAGAGTGAAAATATTTTTTTTACTCATTCATCAGTCGGTTTTATTTAAATTTCAAAAATAAATAAGTTATGTTTACAAAAAGCATTGTTAGTGTTCTAATTTTAGCGCTAGTCTTCGCATCACTTCAAGGTAACGTTTTCTTCCGTCTTGTCGATTTCTTGTTTTTCGATAATTTTTTCTTTCAATGCAGATGTTTACGGAAAAACACCAAATAAAATCACCGGTGGTGTACGAGCATTCCTCTATGAATTTCCATCGATAGTATCAATACGTTTTTACGGACAACAGCTTTGCGCAGGAGTATTTATAACAACAAAACATGTACTAACAGCCGCGCATTGCCTGGCGGAAGACAACTATTTCCAAACTGGCGTCGATTTGTACCCGGCTTCCGAAATAACCGTTGGCTCAGGGAGCGATAATTGCAACTTTCCTAAAATGATTCATAAAATAAAGGGTTTTAAAATCCATCCTCGGTATCTAGGTGCATATAACAGAAATATCAATGACATTGCCATCATAACGGTAATTATTATATATTGTCGACTAAGTTGCATCTAAGAAATTTATTTATCGATTGTTTACCTACTCCATAGTTGGAAAAGCCAATCACTCCTAATCCATCACAACAAATTATAAGATTACCAAGCAGGCCTTCTGGCGTTGGTCTACAGTCTGCAGTTGCTGGATGGGGGACTTCGTATGAAGGCGAAGGAAAACTATCAGAACTACTGAAGAAAGCTTTTGTTAAGACAATAAGTAATGCTGAATGCCAACGTCGTAATCATGTTTTTATTTATAGTGGACAACTTTGTGCTTCACAAAACTACGGTGTTGGTTTTTGTGACGTAAGTTTATTTATCGTTTTTTTATATATCCCAATAGTCACTTAGTTTACGTAAACTTGGCATTCAATTTCCCGTTTTCGGACGGCAAAATTCCCGAAACAGTTGAAAACAAGATTTCCCATCAGCTTTTTGTGATCTCGAAAACTGATTAATATATACCTTGACGTATATTTTCCGTCAAGTTGCTGAATGTCAATAACCTAGAAGCTGATAAGGGACCGGAAACACGTTAGGTGATTGGGTAATGATCCTCGATCGGCCACTAGTTCACTGTCCTCACCTCGTAGAAGTATAGAAACTTGACCCATTCCTAGATTTTCTTTGATTTAAACTATTTAAAGCAAATTTATTTGAATAGGGTGACAGTGGAGGTCCTCTGGTACACAGCGGAGAAGTTATTGGTATCGTATCAATGTCATTCAATTGCGGTAAAGGGACTCCAGATCTTTACACCCGAGTTTACTCATACTTAGGATGGATAAAAGCAAATATCCAGTAAAAATCTCTAACGGTTTTAATACTTAATTCTATTGTATTATATAAATATATATTTTTATTATAAACAAATATTTGATTCCTGTTTTACAATATAATTTATTGTTACCTTGCTTATATTCACTCTGACATTAATTGTTTTTAATTTATTATTTCTTTGAGAATGAATAAATTATATTTATAGGTTATCGGTGAGTAAACATGAATTACTCACTTGAAATTAATGTTATTGACTATGTATGATTTATGCTACTAATAATAATTATTTAAAATAATTGATAGTATTGATTTCACTTCATCGATTTCATCTATTAATCCCAAGATAAACTTAAAAATATTTTTGATTTATTTTTAGAACTTCACATTATTAGTTATGACAAGCTATTTATCAAAGATATTCCATTAAACTTAAATAATTGATGTAATTTAAACAATGTAATTTATGGAAACTTGTCTATCCTGAAATAAAAAATAATTTATATTTATAAAACTGATAAGGAAACTTATAATAACCAGCTTCGAAATAAACTCAATCATTGTCTTTAGATATTTTTAATAAATTCCGAAAAATGTCGTTCAAAATTACTTGTTTCATATTTACAATTGGTATCGCGATTCTAACTACAGGTCAGTATTCAAAATTTAACTTCGAAAAACTGCATTCTAAATTAAAAAAATTTTTTTTACCAGAAATATTTTGCAAACCGCCAAAAAAAATAGTTAACGGTTCAAATGCTGATATAACTGAGTATCCAGCAATGGTTTCTATTCAATATTACGATAGCCATTGGTGTGGCGGAGTTTTTGTAACGAGACGTCATATTTTGACAGCGGCCCATTGCTTGGCTATTGTTAATTCTAAAACAAATAGAGTAGAATTGCACAATAAAGATAACTTGTCAGTTAAGTCAGGAAGTAGTAATTGGCGATATCCTAGATACGTGCATACTATCGAGAAATTCGTTATTCATCCACAATACACAGGAACTCCGCCGAAAAACTTACATGACATTGGCATCGTGATTTTGACTAAATATATTTTCCTTGACGCAACACAAAATATTATTAGATTACCGTCTTCGTATACTATGGGTGGCTCGCGTGGAACTGTTCTCGGATGGGGATATTTGAAAGAGAAAGCAGGTTCGGTTACAGACCGATTGCAAAAAGCTCCTGTTACTACTTTAAGTCATGAAGAATGCTTGCGTAGAGCACCTACGCCTATTGAGCGATCTCATTTATGCGGGCTTTCCAGCAAAGGATCAGGCTTTTGCGATGTAAGTATTTGTTAACTTCTCGCTGTGATTTTTTTATTGGTGATGATAAATAATTAATTAATCAATTGAATTTAATTACAGGGTGATAGTGGTAGCCCTTTGATTAGTAATGGACAAGTAATTGGCATAGTTTCGATGGGTTGGGAATGTGGTCATGGACAACCGGATATTTATACCCGCGTTCATTCATATTACTCCTGGATTTATAGCGTAATTAATTGAAAAGATTTAAAAAATACCGACAGTTTCAAATGTTGACCAAAAGAATTTTGTTTGATGAAATATTTTTAGCTTTAATTGTAAAAAATACTTAATTTAAGTAATAAATAATTAATAATATAATTTTGGTTCTTTACAATTTGATTTATTGTTATTGATAAAAATTTAATTACTTATATGACCGTGAATGCCTGTGATTTATATTATTTTTAATTTTAATGCCCTATTAATTATTAAATACTCGTGTTTAAATTATTTGTTGATGATTCATTGTTGGCATCCTAAATTTGATAAGAATAATTATAAAAACCAACGGTGACAAAATTTTTCATTCATTACAGCATCCATTAATAAGTTCATTGTAACGTAATCTATTATGACTCCATTAAAATTTATTTATTTTCCTTTCGTTATTGGAATAGTTCTGATACCTGACGGTAAGTTATATATATTTTTATTTTTAAATATTTTGATTAATTAATTTTTGAATTTATTCTGGGCAGAAATTTATGGAAAACGGCCTAATAAAATAGTTAATGGTACCGATGCAGCGATAACTGAATTCCCCGGGGTGGTTTCTATTCAAAATTGGGGATATCATTTTTGCGGCGGCGTTTTAATAACAAAACGTCACGTTTTGACAGCAGCGCATTGTTTGACAAATGTTGATGGCACATCGAAATTAGTGCGATTGCTGGACAAAGATGCATTTACAGTAGCAACTGGAAGTAGTAATTGTCAAAAACCTCAGCATGTTTACAATATAGAAAAATTTGATATTTATCCACACTACACCGTACGACCACCTCAAGTTTATAATGACATTGGTATCATAACAGTAAGTAATGATGAATCATTGATGCTCATAATTGCACAGAAAAATGATTTCTTGGAACAAGTAAAAATTTTTTTCTGTGTGCTTCTCGAAAACGTTTGTCTTCTTAAATATTTCCTTGACTCGACAACTTTTTTTTCTGTGGTATTAACCCTAATTAACTCTAAGGGTTAACCTTAATTAACAATGAATAAATTTCAGCTGGCAGAAGAAATTATTGTTGATGAAAAACAACGACCTATGAGACTGTCAACTTCATACTGTGGTGCTGGTCAGTTTGCCACAGTAGTTGGATGGGGATATTTACATGATGGAGGTGGCACTACAGCCAAATTACAAAAGGCTCCTGTAATTACTTTGAGTAACCCAGAATGCATACGAAGACTTCCTTACCCGATTGGACAACACCAAATTTGTGGATTTTATAAAAACGGAGTAGGTTTTTGTGATGTAAGTATTTGTCTTATTAGTAATTATGATAAATTTTGTTTAGTAAGAATAATTAAGTGACTTACTTACTTTACTTGATAACAGGGTGACAGCGGCGGCCCTTTGATCCACAATGGAGTAGTAATTGGCGTCGTTTCAATGGGATACGCCTGCGGCGCGGGTCTTCCGGATATTTATACGCGAGTGCATTCATACTTACCTTGGATTTATAGGACAGTTTTTAAATTTAAAAGATAATTATTTATAATTAGGATCTTATATATAATGTAATATAGAATCGACGAATAAATGTAATATAAAACATATTTTTTTATTTGTTATTGATCCATTACAAAAATTCTTAGCAGTGACTACCATACTTATACTTAGCACAAAAAATTATTTAAAAACAAAGCGATTAGTCGTTTTATCTTTTAACATTTAAAAAACGAAGTTATCAATTCACAGCCTTGGTGTTATGTCTAACCAGAAGCCCCCGTCAGCCATCAAAGCGAAACTCTTTTTGCTTAATCTGATTGGTAGAATCATTTTTTTAGAGGGTTTTATGTTACACTTTGCAAGAAGATGAAAGAAGAGAACTTTTATCTCTAGAAGAGCGAAACGATTTCCAATGCACATTCTGGGCCCGACTCCAAAAGGAAAATAAGCTGACATATTCAGGCTGTCTTTGGCGTCTCCGATGAATCGTTCGGGGGTAAATTTGTCCGGGTCTGGAAAATATTGTGGATCTCGGTGGATTGCCCAAACTGGTACCCAAAGATTATCGCCGGGTTTTACCAAAAGTGGTTTTGAACCAGGTAGAGTTGGAGGCAACTCGAAACTCTCGGTACAAAGTCTGTCCATAAATCCAGCTATTGGGTACAATCGCAAAGTCTCATTAACGACAGCATCAAGATAGATCATGCTGTTGATTGCTTCGTAAGTTGGATCCCCATCACATTTTTCTAGAACTTGGTCTATTTCTTTTTGAAGTTTTTCTTGAATTTCTGGATGCGACGCGATCTCGTGAGCGGCAAAACACATGAGAGTTGATGTAGAATCAAAACCACCGAAGAAGAAAATAAACGCTTGAGATGTCATACTTTCAATGCTGAGTTCATGTGATTTGGAACCTGGTTTACTGCCTCTTGTCTCCATCATCAGTTGGATCATGTCAGGCCTACTGATTCCTTTGGCGTCTCTTGTAGCTATTGTATCTCGTACTAAATCATAGAAAAAGTTTTCAGTCTTGGTATCGAAAAGTTTAATATTCAATATTCTGGCTATTGTTGGAAATGAACGAACTATGAAAAATTTCAAAGTTTTTATGCCTTCGAAATTAGTTGCGTTTCTACCAAGAACATAAAAATCATTGTCAGGGTTGTTCATTGAGTCAACAGATATGCCAAAAGCGCATGTTGCGATCGTATCATTTGTGTAGCGGGTAAAAATGTCTTTAGAATTGAACGGTTGTTTTTTTTCCGATTGTTTTACCAAAAAGTCACCAAAAGTATCAGCACACTCGGACATTAATTTGAACATTGCTTTCATTTTGCTTGATGTAAACGCAGGAGTCAGCAGAGTCCGTATTTCCCGCCACTGGTCACCACGCAGAGAAAACAGGTTGTTGCTGAACAAAGGATCTACTTCAGGATTAGTGAAACTGCGGTGATCCATAAAATGATCAAAGTACTTAACTGTCACGGTCTTAATCAAATCCAAATCACGAATCATCGTCACAGGGGTACTAAATTCAAAAAATCCCACGTACTTAGCTTTACTGTTCGTCTTATAAGCAACTGTTATATTGTCAACAAACGTGATTCTTCTAAATATTACCGGAGCCATGTTTCCAAAAAAGATAAGAGGTTTTGAATAAGGAATTCCATGCTTAGCAAAATAGTTTTCACGAAAGAAAAAGTAATAAGCAACAAACAGTCCAGCTAAAATAGCTAAAACTGTTGACCAAGATACTTCAAACATGATTCAATTGTAAACTGTAATTTAACAGAGTATAACTTTATATGACGCTTACACACACTGCACCTAATGATAACTAGCAGTGCACACTCGGTTTTGCGAAACAACAGAGCTGCGACCTTGAAGTAATCAATGCGTCGAGAGTTAACAAGAGTCATCAAGATCTCGCTTTTAATTCTCAATTGCATCATCGGCAGCAATTCCTTAATATAAATATGTTTATATTGAATATATCTTTCACGCAAGCTAAACGTGACCAAAATAATAAGATTAATATACATTTTAATTAAATTGATATTTACCTTCATTTAAATACCGGTTTCTCGTCGCTTTCAATCATTCATTACTATTAATAATTAAATCAATAATCATGATAATGATAACTATAAATCGGTATCGAGATAAGATAGCAGATTAAATTTTTTTTAAGACTTAGTTGACGATTAATAAAATCAATTTATCACCGTCATGTAATTGTGCAGATTGATGAAAAAATTTCAGATGTTGTAAACAATTTTTTTTTCGAATTAAGCATGGTTAGATAAATTACGGCTGATATATAATTAATTAAAAAATCTCACTCTCTTGATTGTATTTCTAATCAGAAGCCACCTTCGGCCATCAAAGTAATACTCGATTTACAAAATCGCATTGGCAGAATCATTTTATCAGAAATCTTGATATTACATTTAGCAAGAAGATAGAAGAAGAGAACTTTTATTTCTAAAAGAGCGAAACGATTTCCAATGCACATTCTGGGTCCAAGTCCAAAAGGCAAATAAGCTGATGTATTCAGGTCATCATCATTTGTATATCGCGTAAAAATATCTTTCGAGTTAAATTCAATTAAGTTGTTTTGCACTTGACCTACTAAAAAATCTGAAAAATTACTCGCACACTCGGACATCAATTTAAACATTCCTTTCATTTTACTGGACGTAAAAGCGGGGCTAAGTAGAGTCCGAATTTGTCGCCACCGGTCGCCACTCAGGCTGAATAGATTGCTTCCGAACAACGGATCCATTTCAGGATCTGATAAACTTTTGTGGTCCACAAAGTGATCAAAATTCTTTACTGTAATACTCTTTATCAATTCCAAATCACGAATCAATATCATTGGAGAAGTGAAGTTAAAAAACCCAACAAATTTAGCTTCCGAGTTATAATTGTAAGTATCATTAATAAGATCAACGCCAGTCGCTCTCCGAAATATTATTTTTCCCATGTTTCCGAGGAATAGAAAGGGTTTTTTATGAGGAATCCCATGTTTTTCAAAAAAATTTTTACGAAAAAATAAATAATATATAGTGATTAATCCCACAACTGCTAAAAATATGTCCATGATTATCACTATTTTAATCAACAAAACTCATTGTTTACTTTCAGATGTAATAAGTTATATTTATAAGTTACGTGTACAAGTATTCGCGTGGTTAGCCTTGATAATCTACGAGTTGCTTTTGTATAAAAAAGTGTTGACCATCCTCCTGCGCCAGAGCAGATGATTATTTAAGTGGGAGTAGCGTTACGTCATCGCCTCAGCGTTAAATGATAACTAACATACAAATAAAATAGTCAATTGATGTTTTACTTTAGTTATAGTAGTCCCGACGAAAATGCCGTTCTAAAATGGATAGTAGGGGTATAAGAAATTCGTATTTACTAATGGTAGGAGGAGGACGACTTTTTGGTCGGGAAGACTATAACGAATAACAAGTTAAAAAAAACAACAGCAAGATTTTTTTTTTATTAATAGCTTCGATTTACATACATAGATATAAACATAGAAATTTACATTATTTATCAATTTTTCTTGGGTGAATTTCAAGCCAAAATCCACCTTCTGCGGTCACGGCAACGGAAGAGGAATTGATTCTCATTGGCAGAATCATTTTTTTCGCTGGTTTGATATTGCACTTGGCTAAAAGTTGGAAGAGTAGGACTTTAGTTTCCAAAAGTGCGAATCGGTTTCCGATACACATTCGAGGTCCGACTCCAAATGGAAAATAGGCAGATGTGTTGATATTTTTCTTTCCTTCTCCCAGAAATCGGTTCGGATCAAATTTTTCTGGCTCGGGATAATGTTCTGGGTTCCTGTGAATCGCCCACATTGGAAGTAAAACAGCGCTTCCGGTTTCGAGAGTATACGGCTTAGCTCCAGGTACAGCGGGAGGGAGTTCGAAGTTCTTGGTACACACGCGATCTACTGCAACTACCACTGGGTACAGCCGCAATGCTTCGTATATTACAGCTTCAAGATACTGCATACCGGTGATAGCTTCGTAAGTCGGTTCTCCGTTACATTTCTCCAGCACTTCGTCTATTTCCGCTTGCAATTCTGTTTGAACGTCAGAATTGGCAGCAACTTCATGGGCAGCGAAACACATTAACGTTGACGTAGTGTCGAAACCCGCGAAGAAAAATATGAATGCTTGGGATGTCATATTTTCTATAGTTAATTCAGGTTTCTTGGACCCTGGCTCATGGTTCCTTGTTTCCATCATCAGCTGTATCATATCTGGTCGATAAATACCTTTTTCGTCTCTTGCTGCAATTGTATCTCGCACCAGGTTCAAAAAAAATGAATCTGCAGCTTTGTCGAACAATTTGATACCAAGTAATTTCGTTAATTTCGGAAAAGTCATTGCGAAAACGAACTTGAGCATTTGAATACCCTCGAAATTAGTAACTCTTCTTCCAAGAACATAAAATTCATTTTTGGGATTCTTCATTGAGTCAACAGAAATACCAAAAGCACATGTAGCAATTGTATCATTAGTGTAGCGGGTGAAAATATCCTTGGAATTAAATTCCGTGGATCCTTTTCGCGATTCCTCTACCAAAAAGTCAGTAAAATTATTAGCACACTCGGACATCAACTTGAACATGGCTCTCATTTTGCTGGATGTAAACGCAGGAGTCAACAGATTCCGAATTTCTCGCCATTGATCACCTTTCAAAGAAAACAGATTGTTGCTGAACAAAGGCTCAGCTTCAGGGTCTGTAAAACTCCGATGATCCACAAAGTGTTCGAAATTCTTCACTGTTATATTTTTTAAAATATCCAAATCACGAATCATTATAATGGGTTTGGTGAATTCATAGAATCCAATATATTTAGCAGAAGTGTCATGATTGTATGTTTTCATTGTTTGATTGACGATTGATATTTTTTTCAGTAATACCTGACCAACATCATAGAGAATTGAATGCGGTTCTATGTATGGGATCCCATATTTTTTGAAATGTGGGTCTTTGGCAAAAAATATGTATTTTATAAGAATCAAACCGATTATTATAGCCAGCAAAACAGTCCATGAAATATCCATTGTTTATTTGATAAGTTTTACTACGCATGCGGTTTGATTGAACGCACAACACTGTACTGCATCAGAAAATGCAATTCATTGACAACCAGCTTCCCACTCTTGAGACATATTATCAGTGCGTCGTAATACATAAAAAACTAAAGCCGCGACTTTTAACAAATAATTTTTTATACTTATGTTCAAGATGACTGCACAGTTTTTCAAGTAAAAAAATTAATTATTGCTAATTAGTGAACAAAACATACATCTAAAATAAACATCATTTATTTTCATTAAAAAATTCGCGGAAAATAAGTCTCTAGCTCATAAAAATATTTTTTTCTTCATTTTCTGTATTAAAAAGCCGCAAATATAAAAAATAAAAATGCATTCTGCTGAATTGTCGGTCAAAAAGGTCTTGTTGTCACCAAAGACGGTAACATCACTTTCTACTCATCATTTGAGCTTCAAGAGACGAATAATCGATTTAGGTTAATTTATATTTGTGTAAAAATACATAGCTTTCAACTGCAAAGTTTGTGAAAAAAAAATTACTTGCGCAAGTGTTATCATATTTTGTCTAAGGTGTAAAATAATTGGGTCATTTTTTATCACTTCTTTTAAAATTAAAATAATAATAAGTATAATTTAAGTAGTATTATCAATAATAAAAATAATTAAAATTCAAATAAAAATGATTACTGCGACGAATTTAAAAATTTTGACTAAAATTTATATAAATGTAACTCGAGAAATTCATCACAGGTAAATTTAAATATTTAAAATTATTAACTAATTATTGACTTAATTAAATAAATAAATCTTCTAGTTGTAAAGTTCTAGTAATTGGAGGTGGGACCGGAGGCTGCAGTATGGCAGCAAAGCTTTCAAATAATTTTGACACCTCTCCAAATCATGTGATAGTTTTAGAACCAAGTGAGGTACTAAATTATTACTATATCTATTAATAGAATGTATAAATAGATTTTCATACATTTTTTAAGGTACACTATTATCAGCCCATGTTCACATTAATTGGCGGGGGATTAAAAAAATTTGAATCGTCGAAAAAGCCGATGGCTGCCGTGCTACCGAAAAAGGCCCAATGGATTAAGGACAGCGTGATGTCTTTTCAACCAGAGTCAAATAAAGTTGTCACCAGTAATGGCGATACAATTGAGTATCAGCTGATGATTGTCGCTATGGGTCTACAACTATATTGGGACAAAGTAAATTTATCTAAAATGTCAACGAATTAATAATAATAATAATTATTATTATTATTAAACAAATTCATTCAGATTCCAGGACTGATAGATGGCCTGAAGAATCCTGACTCTCAAGTCTGTTCAATTTACGCTCCGGAAACGGTGACGGAAGTATTTAAAAAAATAGAGAGAACTTTTACAGGTTCGGCGGTTTTTACTTTTCCAAACACTCCGGTAAAATGTCCAGGAGCGCCACAAAAAATTGTTTATTTGGCAGAAGATTATTGGAGCAAAGTAAGTTATCTGATAAATTATTAATTTGTCGAATAGGTGATTCAAGTTTCGGAATTTTTTCAGAAAAATATACGAAATGATATAGAGGTGATTTATAATACATCACTTCCAGTAATATTTGGAGTTAAAAAATACGCCGACGCCCTCTGGGAAGTTTGCAAAACTCGTAATATCAAAGTTAATACGCAGACATGTTTGGTTGAGGTTAAAGGAGACGATCAAGAAGCTGTTTTTGTTGATTTGAAAAATCCAGATAACAAAATTACGCAGAAAGTATGACGTCTGTTGATATCAACAAATGATTTGATAAATATTTATTTACTTACATATATTTCAGTATTCATTTCTGCACGTGACTCCTCCGATGGGCCCGCCGGACATTTTGAAAGAACACACTTCGCTGACAAATGAAGCCGGTTTTCTGAGCGTTGACCCGAAAACTCTACAACACACGAAATATAAAAATATTTACGGTCTAGGGGATTGTACGTCGACTCCAAATTCTAAAACAATGGCAGCAATTGGTAAATTGAAAAATATACAAAAATTTTTACAGTCGAATTCCATTAAGTCTGAGAGTTGGTCAAAAATTTCCTGGAAATTAAAATTTTTTTCAAGCCCCGTTTGCATAAATTGAAATGGATTTTTATGTGAAGCCATAGTTTCCTATTAGGATGTCCATATGATTCTACATGGACTTTATAATTTGTAGTAATGGATATCAAGATCGAGGAAATTGAGGCTTACAGGAATTCGTCTGTATTGTCGCTCTTATAATTCGAGATTTACTGATATATTTATTTATTCTATGAATTAGCTTCACAGTCAAAAGTCTTATATGACAATATAATGAATGACCTGGCGGATAAGAAATCAAAATCTGAGTACAATGGATACGCATCATGTCCACTGGTTACCGCACCCGGAAAATGTATTCTAGCTGAATTTGACTACAACCTACAGCCGCGGGAAACCTTCCCAGTCGATCAGAAAAACGAGTACTGGGTCATGTTTGTTATGAAGAAATATTTTTTTCCCTTTCTCTACTGGAATTTTATGCTCAAGTAAGTTAGCTTACTGTCGCAAACTATAACTACTTCTTAACTACTAATTTTTTCAGGGGGCGGTGGAATGGTCCAGAGTTTATCAGAAAATGCCTATCGATATTTAAATTTAACAAATAAGATTTCAAAATATGAATATATTTGTAGGATATGTTATTTGTACATAATTTAATATATTTATTTATATCAAAATTACTCAAATTTTCTTATTAAATTTTAAGATCCTAGCAATCTTACTTCTAGACAAATGATCCCACTGAGAGCTAATCTTACATCTGATCACATGACAATCTGATAGATTCTAATGATAAAAAGCCTAAATCAAGTTGCGACCATAGTAATTCAACCATGTAAAGGCTGGGTCGAATTTCATTGACATCAGTTGACATAGAACTGAATTTGATTATTTAATTGTCGTACAGATTTTAGGTTAGAAAAAACTTTTGTTAACTAGAACAAGTCAAAATTAGATAAAATGTGATCAGGCAGTTATAATTATTTCTTTAGTAATAATAATACCACTTGGTAAGTTTTCTTAGTATGAAAAATTTGGTGGCCCTGAAAAGGGCCGTTTGGTTTTTGTAAATAAGTTTAGTCAATTAAGAGCTGGCTTTCTCGGTTTTCTTTGGCAACAAGACAGCTTGGATGTTGGGAAGAACTCCACCTTGAGCGATGGTGACTCCTGAGAGAAGTTTGTTCAATTCTTCATCGTTACGGATGGCCAGCTGGAGATGACGTGGGATGATACGAGTCTTCTTGTTGTCACGGGCGGCGTTGCCTGCCAACTCGAGAACTTCAGCAGCCAGATATTCCATAACAGCTGCGAGGTAGACTGGAGCTCCAGCACCAACACGTTCTGCGTAGTTGCCTTTGCGCAACATACGATGGATACGACCAACTGGAAACTGGAGTCCAGCACGGCTTGAACGGGTCTTTGACTTGCCCTTTGCCTTTCCTCCTTTACCACGACCAGACATGATAATAAGTTTGAAGTTAACGGTAGTAAACACAAACGAACAGAACGAACTGTCGGAGCAATTTAAAAAATGAACACCCGTCGCAATTTAGTCATAAACTTTTTTTTCGGAACCAGCGACCCAATAGTATACGAGCTTCTATCCCCTTCACTATTTCTGCGCTCCCATTGGCTCGCGGGTCCCGATTTTATTACTATTGTTATTATTTTTCAGCGGTCGGTACCAGCGCGCCAATAAGATTACATTTATCTCCTCCACTTACTTTTACGCGATTTCATTGGCCTCGCAGGTACCGATTCATAAGTCATGCCATTACTGCGAAAAAATATTTCTGGCACAGTCCGACTATTCTATAACAGTCAACTTATTGGTCCGTCATCATGCCTCCTAAAACAAGTGGTAAAGCAGTCAAGAAGTCTGGTAAAGCCCAGAAGAACATCACCAAGAATGATAAGAAAGGCCGCAAGAAGAAGCGTAAGGAAAGTTACGCTATCTACATCTACAAAGTGCTCAAACAAGTTCATCCTGACACTGGAGTCTCCAGCAAGGCCATGAGCATCATGAACAGTTTTGTCAACGACATCTTCGAGCGTATCGCTGCTGAAGCTTCAAGACTTGCGCACTACAACAAGCGCTCCACCATCACTTCCCGGGAAATTCAAACCGCAGTTCGTCTTCTGCTTCCCGGTGAATTGGCAAAACACGCAGTCAGTGAAGGAACTAAAGCTGTCACCAAATACACCAGCTCCAAATAAATGTCCTAATCCTCAATAAAAACCAAACGGCCCTTTTCAGGGCCACCAAATTTTTTCAAACGTATTTCTTTCAAGTTTTGTATGAATATCTAAACGACAATTTCATAGTAGTTGAAAAATTATTCGTTATCAAATTATATGCGAATAAAAAATTTTCTTAAACAATCTCTCACTGTATGACGAGACATAAAGTTCTATTTTGAATACACAGAATCTAAGCTATACAGTATTTTTGAATATTGTACATCTATTAAAACTCGATAGAGATTTCAATCTCGAGACAAGTTTACAGCGATTGCTGAATCAGCCTGCAAGTAATTCACAGCAACTTTTTGAATAAGAGTTTCCAAATTAAATTTTTTATAGTAAGAAGTATGATTTTATTACTAATAACTCGACGCCTTTTAAAACGTGTCTATTACATATCATCTCTATCAAATGACATGATGATACATCATTTTATATACTTACATTAAGCCATTTCTTCCATATAATTAGATATGATGTGCATACGTATAAAATTTTTTTTCTTATATAAGTAGTTAAGAATTTGGTTGTTGCAATCAAGCAGTCGTATATATATTTTAAATAAAAACCCTGTAAAATGAAGATATAACACTTAAATGACTAATAAAGTGAAATTTTGCTAGTCAAACACTAATAAAAAATTTTTTCTGACATCTATGAAATATTAATGTTTATTTTTTTTTTTTTTTTTTTTAATAGTAATTATATTTATCATTATATGTTTACAAGAGTATTATAAGTTTTACAGTAGTACAACTTTAAGTGATTATTTATAACGCAAATAATAACAATATTGACTAAGTCGGTATCAGCAAACCAATTAAAAAAAATTTATAGCCTTGAGAAAATATTTCCTGTGCAGCGATTGGATCGCAGAAACCAAAGTTAAATAATAACAATAACACTGACGTCGGTACCTGCGAACCATTAAGAAGTAGTAGAAAAATATCCTGGGTTGCGAAAAAAAAGTTGTCATCACGACTTTATAATTTGGTTTTCATGTTATTGTGAGGAAATCTTAAACAAAATATGTCTTTCGTCAGGAATTATTTTTATTTCTATGTATTTTTTTATAATTGGATACTGAAGTTTTACACTTTGAGTTGGAAACAGCTCTTTTCAGGGCCAGTACAGTTTACATTTGTGGAAAATAATTCAAGTTCTGTAACATTTAACTTACATCAATGCTTCGATACTTTTTCGCAGTAAATGTTTCATTATTTTAAATGACTGACAAAGAATTACAATTTTTTAACATTTGTTAAATTATAGTTTACACTTTAGTTTATATATATATTTATTTTTGAGTACAGAGATGATAGATAAAAATTCTATGGACTAGGTTAGAAATTTTTTTACTAATTACCGTAAAATGGAACAAAAAAAAGTTTTATGAATGTGCTGAGTTCAATGGGAAAAGATAAAGTCAAGAATGGGTTTTGTGGGTATTGGAAAATTTTTTTTAAAAAAATTATACTCTGCAAGAAAAAAATTTTATGTTATTTGTACGGAAAAAAAATCTTGTATTTCTTGTGAGTGCTTATTTAGTAAAATTTGGAACTTGAAGAGAACATACGTATGAAAAATTTGAGGGGGCCCTGCATGAACAGGACCCCGAAAGCTCGAGAACATTCTCCATGTGAGCCAGGCGCTGAAAAGAGCCGTTTGGTTTTACATATGGGTATGGTTGTTTTTTTGTATAATTTATTTAAAATCAAAGTCAAAAATTAAATCAGAAAAAATTATGACAGTTCACCTTGAAATTGTATTGATTGAAAAACTCTTCGTCGTAATGATAAAGCGCTTAAGTCACATCTGACGTCAATTATATTGAGAATAATTCATTTGATGTAAGACCTGACTGAAAAAATAAAAAAAACAATAAAACAATTCATGTTAGTTGATTCCTGAAATGGAAAATTTCAAATAAGTTTTCAACGTTTTAACAATGCGCTGAAAAGTACGTTTGATATAAATTTTATAAGCAATAATTTATTTAATTTAAAATCTGACTGAAAGAATTAAAAAAAAAATAAAAAAATGAATATTAGTTGGCCCTGAAACAGAAATTATTGAGTAAATTTTTATCATTACAATGGGGCGTTTAAAATTGTCATTTAATGTCAGTTTTACAAGTAATAATTTAATTAATTGAAGATCTAGCTGAAAAAATAAAAAAATTAAAGATTAGAATGCCCTGAAATGAAACATTTAAATAAGTATTTATCAATATGATGAAGCGCTGAAAAGTTTAATTTCAAGTCAATTTTATGAGCAATAATTCATTTAATATAAGATTGAACTGAAAGAATTAAAAAAAAAATAAATATTAGTTTGCTCTGAAATGAAAATATTTAAATAAGTTTTTATCGTTAAGATTATACATTTCAAGTTAATTTTTTAAGAAATAATATTTTATGTACGATTTAACTGAAAGAATTATACAATAAATAAAGAAAATTTACATTGATTGGCCATGGAATAAAAATTTATACTTATCGTAGTCGATGGACAAAATCAAGTTGAAAGAAATAACGAAAAAAAAAATTTACATTAGTTAGCACTGAAAAAAGTTATTAGATTGATCAGAAATAATAACTTTTTTTTTTTTTTAATTAAAAATTATAAATTTTTTGTTAACCATAAAAGACACCTGGTGAAATTTTTATGGGACAAAAACCCATTTCGCAAGAGTTCGGTAAACGAACTTATGTTTTCAATTTATTGAACATTTGTCGCAGGATTGAAAGCGGATTCGCAATGTGTAACTTAAAACTATTGAAGATAAAGAGATTCGGTAATGGAGAAGAAATGGCGAAGCTTCAAAGCCATTTAAAATTTGGGAAGATTTGGGTCTCGAAAATTAATGGGGTTTTCTGTACAGAAACGCAAGTTGCTTACAAGTTTTTTTTGGAGATGAAAAATTTTTCCTAAGGAATGATGACTCATCAAAACCATTCCACTGACAATGTTAAAAAATTTCGGAGATTAAAAAACCAGGGAACTTTTATAGAGAAAAAAATTTCCTCTCATATTGTTCCTGTAATTTTTTTTTTTGAGTATTTTAAAATTGATTCGCAATTATTAACTGAAAATTATTGGTGATGGAGAAGAACTGGCGTAATTTCAAAACCATTTTAAATTTGGGCGAATTCGAGTCAGTAAAAATTAGTAGGATTCTCTGTACAAAAACGCAAGTTGCTTACAAGTTTTTGTTTAAATAAATTTTCGTAATATGTTTGATAGTTTCGTTTGAATTTCAATTTAAAATTCACAGTAATAAAGAGTAGAAAAAAAATTTTGTCCAAGGAACAGCGACTCATCAAAACCATTCCCTTGACTATAATATCAAAGTTGGAAGATTAAAAATCAAAGAATTTTTTATAGAGAAACAAGTTTCCTCTCGTATTGTTCCTGTAAATTTTTTGCAAATAAGAAACATAAAAATAAATATTATTTGGATTTTTCTATAGAAAATATGTAAAAATTTTGATAGCGAATGATGAATCTTCAAAATCATTCTCAAATTAAAAATATTCAATTTTTAAGCAACAATATATAGATTTTCTTATAAACTATAAAAAATAAAAAAAATAATTACCAAGTTTATGATATTTACCAACCAAAATTTATAAACAGTCCCTTCAAAAAATTATATTTTTCTTTTCATTAAAAATTTTAATTAAATAATTATTTCTTTGGCAATAGATCAGTCACATTAAATTTATTTCATTTGGCTTTATTTATTTCTTAGAACTTTTTTAATGCAGCCTAAATAATAAAATATCAAAACTCCTGGAAAGATATTAATATTTTAAATTTGGAATTGAAATAAAAATGTATTAGCTTGAGCGTCAGTAATTACTCACTTGAGATTTTTCTGGCTTAAGTGTCACATGTTGTCCACAATTTTACTACCAGTTCAAAATAATTTTCCAGTTGAAATTTGTATTCTCTTATTATTTGAATTACAATTAAGCTTCAATTCGAATTCATAAGTTTCCTAATATTATTTTTAAAGTTTGACGCAAAAACAAATAAATTATTTCAGTCGATTAAATTTGAATGAGGTGAAAACGTAGACTTTTTACTACAAGTCAAACTGATTATTATAAGAAATAAATTTTATTGCAATAAAAAATATTTGTATATTGAAAACCCGATACGCGCCGTATAAAATTCGGCCTATATCGAACCACGGACCTGGCCATTTCTTAACGCGAACAGTGGCTGGTTATTTACAAAAAAAATTTACATTTAATAGAAAAGTGTATAAGTAGTTTTATAAATCGGCGCACAAAACCCTAAATTTGCTCACGGTAACCGAGTTTCCGCTTGACTCTGACGAGAAGTGTTGACACCTATATGGTTTGACAGAGTCAAAGGACATGATAGGCAGGACCAACAGCGATCAACGTAGCAGTCGACAGCAGGCTCGGATTGCCCACAGGAGCACATTTAGCCACTGTTTTCCTGTTCTAATAAAAGCTAAATAGAATGAAAAATAATTAAAAAATAAAAATTGACTATCGCGACCGGAGCCTTCGGTGGCTCTAATAATGTTTCGAACCGTGACTTGAAAATTTCAAACGCGGACAGAGGCTATTTTTCATTCATCGACGCAGAATTTACTTTATTTATCAACAAACAAAATCCTAAACTTGCTCACGGCAATCGAACTTCCGCTTGACTCTGACGAGAAGTGTTGACACCTATATGGTTTGACAGAGTCAAAGGACATGATAGGCAGGACCAACAGCGATCAACGCAGTAGTCGACAGCGAACTCAAATTGCCCAAAGGAGCAACTGGCCTCTGTTATACTAATAAAAAATTATTTGAACATTTAAAATTTTTTAAATTACAACCAACAAATTTTCATCACCGATCAGAGGTTTTTCCGAACGATTTATCAATTTAAAAAAATTCATTTGTAAAGTCGGGTGCCAGATCTTTTCAAATTCATGTAATGTCATATAATGTAATGTAATATAGTAATAAATAAAATAACGGCGGACAAAAAATGACTCTAGGTGCTCACAACATTTAAAACTCCGGTGAATCCTCTCCCTCGGTGACACACTTGGGACAGGCATCGTTTAACTGCACCAGCGCACATTTAGCTTCCCATCTCCCTAAAAATGAACTAGTGAAAATACACCAATTACCAGAGCGATGCAAACCGGTGTTTTTCAAGAGCGACGTACATTCACTAGTAAGAAGTGCTCAATATTTTCACTACTTCAAATCTGGAAGAGTCCCCCCAACAGCCGATTCCGGCCCAGTTGCCCTTACTACAGAGGTGCATCCACGAGTCCTGAAGAAACTGGGGGACACAGTGACTCTGTCGGAAAAGCGACCGATTTGGAGACTGTAGCAGATAGAGAATCATTTTGAACAGAGAAGCTGCGTTAATTTATATTTTAAAATGTTAAATTAGCATTTTTAAAAAACTGTTAAATTCATTGAACTAAAAAAAAAAAAAAAAAATAAATTACAAAATATGCAACTTCTCAATTCAATGACCGCGTGCTGTCCATACTGTAAACTCTGCACGCCCAACAGTACGAAACCGAACGGCTCTATCTGCTCGCTATTTTTAGTGATAATGCAGAACCCTAAAAAGGGATGTGCCCATAGTGGCCAACTCGCTGTGAGGTCTATCGTCGGATTAATAAATGTCCTGAAGGAGCATTCAGTGGTGACCCGACGGCAGCCAGATCCCTGGCACTGCAAGGCCCCACCACTAATTAACCTCTGAACTAATAATCAACATTTTAAATTTACTGTTCATTTTCTTAAATGAGCTCATTTTGACCCTAAATTTTCAAAATAAAAAATGATTTTAACGTAAAACGCGACCGCTGGTTCGGCCTTGACCAGACAGGCCACCAGTATTTTGATTTCTTCAGGATCAAGATACGGCAACTTGCCTAGCCTCGGCGGAATGACTAAACGTACAACTAAAAATGAGCTCGAAAAATATTTTTTATTATAAAATCCAATTTTCTTTCATTTTTAAAATATATTTATGAAAAAGTTTTAATTATTTGTCAAAAACGCTGTCACCTCATCCTCTCATTAATCAGGCCTAATAATATATTTATTTGATAAATTTATTCACACTATCCAAACATTTTTTGTGAAAAAGTACTTGAAATATAATAAAAATGATAAACTTAATTGCAATTTTTGAAGCCGCCGATAATAAATAATATCTCAAATATTTTGGTAGTTGCGATCAATGTAAATGATAAATTTTTGGTCCTAAAAGATAAGGAACGACGAACTTAATTTTGAAAATTTTAATTTAGATAAAAATAAAAACTCTAAATCAGAGCAATCAGGGGTTTAAAATAATTCTTACTAATCAACGATTATTGAATTGTTTCGCGAAAAATTTAAATTCTGAATTCATATCATGAAATATTTAAATGACGATAATTCCCGCCTATTTACTATGACTCTCAAATATACCCCTTTTAGTTTTAGTAGCGGAATTTTTTTCATTTCGAAAATTTAATTTCAATATAAAAGTAATTTTAAATTTTTGTCCGCGTAATCCTAACGATCTTGGCTAAATAAAATAAATCACAACGTTTAGAAACTCACATTCGATGAATCTAATTGCAGCTTTTAAATATTTACGCGCCTGCGCTCTCAGCAGGCAAAAACTCCCGTCAAAACACCAGTCATTCACTCAGCATTCATTGCATTAATTTTCTAATGCCCGGATAATTTTTCATTTTATTCTCCCATAATTTTTCAAACACCAGCTACATTCTGTAAAATAAAAAAAGAAAGCCATAAAGTTTTATGTCGCTGGGCTGAATTGTGCATTGGATTTCAATTCATTAAAAAAATTATTCACCTTGATGAATAATTAATCGGGGCATAAGTTTTGGATTTAAACTCGGTTTCAGTTGCTATAATGAGCTGCGAATAATCCATAGTAACTCATTGACATCCGCATTTCTTCATCCGCCGGTGGCTCCACCTGTAATTACAATTTTTTCCTTGGTGTTAATTTTTTTGCAATAATCGCGCACGCGCACTGATATGAATTTGAAGTGAACTTCAAAATTCATATTCGCAAACTTGCTGTCAAGTTAAAAATGAAAAATTAAATTAGGAAATACGTACTTTTTAGATATAACAGCAGGAGTGACATTAGCCTATTTTCAAGGCCGATAGACTTGTCAAAGCAGCAATCAGAAGTTCATTCTTGAAGGTGAATAGATAATAGTTGAATAGATATTTATTACGTGAATTAATAAAGTCGCGGAGTTAAAGAGTTTAAAGTGGCCCTAATGAGTTTATTTATTTGAATTGGACTCTGAGGATGCTAAAAGTGTCAAAGGATAATGAGGTATTACCCCTTTGACAGCTGAGTAGCAAATGCGAATTATGCAAAATTAGCAGGTGTATTTATAACTAATCTTAGCGAATTGACCGAAACATTGCATTACTGCTATTCTCGGCGCTGATTGGCTCTGGCAAGAAACGTCGGTAACTGCGAGCCAATCGGGTGACAGTTTGACACTTCCACGTGATTGACCGGTTCCAGGTAGAGGGGGTTTAAGTTGATCTAATCAGAAGCCGATATGTTGCTAAGTTGTAGTAATTTCAGCAAATTTAATCTCTAAGTACCCAATTTTACAAGTTTTTAATTTTGAACTTACTATTGAAGTAATTGACGCATAAGAAAATTAGGATATCGAGGTTAATTATTTTAAGTCATATATAAATAGTTATTTATATTAAATATCAAAGTAGATAAATAAAAATGGGATGATGGTTGAATTTATTTTAAAGATCTATTAGAATTTTATTAGTAAGAAAAAAAAAAACGATAGGATATATAAGAGACGGAACAAACTCGAAAAATTTTCTTTGTTAAAAAAATTTGATGGCCCTGAAAAGGGCCGTTTGGTTTTATGTTCGAAGTGGAGATGACTTAGGCACGTTCTCCTCGGATACGACGAGCCAACTGGATGTCCTTGGGCATGATGGTGACACGTTTGGCGTGGATGGCACAGAGGTTGGTATCTTCGAAGAGACCAACTAAGTAGGCCTCGCTGGCTTCCTGGAGAGCCATCACAGCTGAGCTCTGGAATCTCAGATCAGTTTTGAAATCTTGAGCGATTTCACGAACCAGACGTTGGAATGGTAGTTTACGGATGAGAAGTTCTGTGCTCTTTTGGTAGCGACGAATTTCACGGAGAGCAACTGTGCCGGGACGGTAACGATGAGGCTTCTTGACTCCTCCGGTCGCTGGCGCACTCTTACGAGCAGCCTTGGTGGCGAGTTGTTTGCGTGGAGCCTTTCCACCGGTCGACTTACGCGCAGTTTGCTTAGTACGAGCCATTGTGAGTTGATTTAAGATTCGACGTAACGATGCGTTCAAGAGATTTGGTTGAATTGAAAAAATGGCGCCCGTTTTTGCCTTTTTGTCAACTCGCTGGCCGCTTGGCGCGTTCTGATTCGGACAATTTCGGTAGAGGGGGATAATTTAACGAACGTCTCTGCGATTGGTCCGAATCGAAAAGTGGGAGAAAATTTGACAGCTTCGTTGCAAACGAGCGGAGAGGGAAATCGTAAGAAAGTGCTTAAATACGGCCATTTCGTATTTCAAAGTCATAATTTCACTGTCTCTCGTCGAGTAAACGTCTCCGCTCTTTAAATTCGTGACAATGACTGGCCGTGGTAAAGGAGGAAAAGGATTGGGAAAAGGAGGAGCCAAGCGTCATCGTAAAGTTCTTCGTGACAACATCCAGGGAATCACCAAACCAGCGATCCGTCGTCTGGCTCGTCGTGGTGGCGTCAAGCGTATCTCAGGTCTGATCTACGAAGAAACTCGTGGAGTTCTCAAGGTCTTTCTTGAAAATGTCATTCGTGACGCTGTCACCTACACCGAGCACGCCAAGCGTAAGACTGTCACCGCCATGGACGTTGTCTACGCTCTGAAACGTCAAGGCCGTACTCTCTACGGTTTTGGAGGTTAATTTTATCATTCGACTCAGCAAACATTAAACAAAACGGCCCTTTTCAGGGCCACCAAATTTTTTACACGTGAAAAATAATTCAAGTTTCAAATCCCATATAATCCTAGTTCACTAAAAATTGAACTGTAATTCATTGAGTTTTATATTTAATTTTAACATGAGCTCCCAATTACCTAGTACTCATACTTCATCTTATTTTGTCTCATTTTTTACTTACTATTCCTAGGATAAAATAATTTAATCTGCTATCAATGCATCAAGCATTGAGATTCATTAATCGTATCGTTAATTTTTGAATAAGAAATTGTTAATCCCCGCGCCTTTCAATAGAACGAATATACCTTGAGTTTTATCAGGGTCTGCAAATTATCAATGACAATGCATATAATTACTAAGTACTGTATATAATTCTATCATTCGACTCTTATATTAACAAATATAAGTATTCCACCTTATGCTCTACTAATTTTTTTTGGTAATAATTGCTGTTTGATTTATTAATTTCAAATTTAGTGAGACAGTTCAATATTTTTGAAGCAACTACTTAAAGTTTTTAATATACTTAGTTTAAATAATGCTGGTGAAAATATGAAGTAAGATGGAATTTTATGGCAGAGTTAAAATTATAATTGACCAATGGGTTAAAATACTTTTAAATCAAAAAGCTGTATTGTAGCAATGGGTAATTTGTCTAAAGAGATTAATAAAATTATAAAAATTTAAATGGAGGATATCGAAATGTTAAATAGCTCATTTACTAATTGTAATTAGTGAGGACTTGTGAGTCATCAATATCTTAAACTACATCTAAATAATCCCAAAGAGTATTTTACGTTTTGAAAAATTTGTTTGGCCCTGAAAAGGGCCGTTTGGTTTTTATTTGAGTTGATGTGCAATTTAAGAGCTGCTTTTCTCGGTCTTTTTTGGCAACAAGACAGCTTGAATGTTGGGCAGAACTCCACCTTGAGCGATGGTGACTCCTGAGAGAAGTTTGTTTAATTCTTCATCGTTACGGATGGCCAGCTGGAGATGACGTGGGATGATACGAGTCTTCTTGTTGTCACGGGCGGCGTTGCCTGCCAACTCGAGAACTTCAGCAGCCAGATATTCCATAACAGCTGCGAGGTAGACTGGAGCTCCAGCACCAACACGTTCTGCGTAGTTGCCTTTGCGCAACATACGATGGATACGACCAACTGGAAACTGGAGTCCAGCACGGCTTGAACGGGTCTTTGACTTGCCCTTTGCCTTTCCTCCTTTACCACGACCAGACATGATGATAAGTTTATAAGTTAACGGTAGTAAACACAAATGAACAGAACGAACTGTCGGAGCGATTTAAAAAAATAATGCTCGTCGCAATTTACTCATAAGCTTTTTTTTCGGAACCAGCGACCCAATAGTATACGAGCTTTTATCCCCTCCACTATTTCTGCGCTCCCATTGGCTCGCAGGTCCCGAATTTATTACTATTGTTATTATTTTTTAGCCGTCGGTACCCGCGCGCTAATGAGCTCACGTTTATCCTCTCTACTCACTTTTACGCGATTTTATTGGCTCGCAGCTACCGATTCAAAAATCACCGTACCACTGCTCAAGGCAATTTTTTG
Organism: Microplitis demolitor; assembly: GCF_026212275.2. Classification (NCBI taxonomy): domain Eukaryota; kingdom Metazoa; phylum Arthropoda; class Insecta; order Hymenoptera; family Braconidae; genus Microplitis; species Microplitis demolitor. The sequence goes on along the minus strand of NC_068546.1, from coordinate 1,419,182 downwards.
CTAAATTCGACTTATCTTCCGAGTCACTTCATCTCCATTTCGTCATGCCGCCTAAGCCAAGTGGTAAAGCCGTCAAGAAGTCTGGTAAAGCCCAGAAAAACATCACCAAAAGTGACAAGAAAGGGCGCAAGAAGAAGCGCAAGGAAAGTTACGCCATTTACATCTACAAGGTTTTGAAGCAGGTCCACCCTGACACTGGAGTCTCCAGCAAGGCCATGAGCATCATGAACAGTTTTGTCAACGACATCTTCGAGCGTATCGCTGCTGAAGCTTCAAGACTTGCGCACTACAACAAGCGCTCCACCATCACTTCCCGGGAAATTCAAACCGCAGTTCGTCTTCTGCTTCCCGGTGAATTGGCAAAACACGCAGTCAGTGAAGGAACTAAAGCTGTCACCAAATACACCAGCTCCAAATAAATGTCCTAATCCTCAATAAAAACCAAACGGCCCTTTTCAGGGCCACCAAATTTTTTCAAACGTAAATTAATCTCAATTTAAATATTCATCTTGAATTACATCATCAATAGAATTTAAATAAAATATTCAATAATGTTTCCAATCAAAGTATTTATCTTATATAAATATCAATCACATATTCTTATTTTAAATTTGTATCAACAATAATCAGTTATATATTTACATCATATTTATTCAAGAAGATAAACCGCCGACGTCAGTATTTTTTATCAGTAATTCGATACTTGAACTCTACACTGCGCATGAGTCATAAATAAATGTAAGGACTCAGTTCAACGTTAGTTATTTTTGAATTCGTCAGCATAATATCTCATTTCATAAGATCATTACTCAGTAACCCGCATTGTCTGCTTCGTTGCTTTGTATCCATTATTGGATACAAAAATTTTATCAACATTGACTTGAATCTAAATATAATCAAAATGAGCGTTAAATTTTTAAAATAAGAAATTTTATTGATTTGGATCCGATTTTCAAAAATGTAGTTTTAATCAGATGTAAATATTTTAGACTAGAGAATCTTCAATTTTTTTTTAAATTTAAATGACGCAAAAAACGTGGAAGGAAAAAAATGAAATTAAAATCGAAATATTAAAAAATTTGTAGCATTTATTTAAATCAGCTAAACATTAATTCACTTAATTTTTATACAGATAATTTATACCATCAATTATTCATTTTATTTTTTATAAAAAAAACATGTCAAGCATGCACCCAATAATTTATTTACTTCTCAAAACACAACCGAGAGAATATATAAATTAATTATTGCAGAGAAAATGATATCAAAAATATTTAAAATTAATTACATCTTAATTATTAATGAATACATGGAACAATTAAAAACTACATAATTAATTCACTTTATGAGAATTAATTAACTAATCAATAGAGAGATTTAAATCACAGAATTTTCAATTCAAGTAAACGTAAACAAAGCAGTAAATATATGTAAGCTTTAATTATAATTAATATTTATAACAAACATAATGAAGTAAAGAACATTTTTTTTTTTTATATTATTCAAGTAAAAAATTCATTAGTAACAAGATAATTGTACTCTAGCTTTAATATTTTTTAAATAAATTTTAATAACGCGATTACTGAACACTGAGAAAATTAATTAATAAAAAATTTTCAGCAATTTTTTTGTACTGAAGAAATTTTAAATAAATTAATTCCTGATTCAAAAGTATATTTTTTTAACGTTAATTTCTTCTCAGTTTAAATGTTAAATAAACCGCATGTGAATGAAAATAAATTTAACTACCATACAATTAACAATAAAGATGTAAAATAATTGTAATTCAATTACAACAATAATGTAAATTAAATACTTCACGAGTAACAAATGATTTCTTACATAGATCACACTCTACTCTCCCGGAAGACGAGGAAAAATCAATATTTTCAAACAAATTGTCTAAATTACTATTATTATTTGTTTGTTTTTTTATCTTTTTCTTCTTTCTCTTTCGCTTCTTACCCCCGGCACCCGGAGGCAAACACTTGCTGGCTGTTTTACTGTCGTCTTTTGAATTACTCTTGACACTCGCTGTCGCGTTGCGTCTCAATCTCTCGGATTCTTTAGCTCTGTCATCCACATCGACGTTTATTTTCTCTAGTTTCACACTCACGTCCATCAGACTCAACTCATTACACTCTTTCTTAATATTTACTGATTTGTTCGTAACATTTGGCTGATTATCATAATTACCGCTAGCATTACTCTCACTATTACTGGTACTATTGCTATTGCTATTATTATTACCATTAATAATATTAATCTCATTAAAATTATCAGTACATTTATGTATATTTATCTTATGGCCATCATTTAGTATTTTCTCGCTCGTGTTATCATTATTTTTACTGTAATTATAATTAATATTTATATCATTATCTACTTTAACAATTGACTCGTCAATTTTTACTTTACGATCGATAACCACACAATTATTTTTCCCATTCAAATCTGTTTTTATTTTTTTACGTAAATTTTTATCATCAGATTTTAATTTGCGGTCAACGTCGTCTAGTTTCTCGGCTTTTATTTCTAATTTTTGCCAATTTTTTGAGTCAGCTATTAAATCTTTCGTTAAATTTTTACGCTTATCCGATTTTTTTCTATAAAAATGTACTTTCTTTTTAGATTTACTTATTTTAGAAGATTTAACCGGTACTTTTTTCGAAGAATCAGTCGATTTTTGACGGGGTCTCAAAGTGCGATGAAAATTATCACTTGACTTTTCATTAGAATTAAAAATATTTAATTTACTGCAGATAAAATTATCCTGAGCGAGATCTTTCAATTCACGATTGATATTTTTTACATCTTGATTAAGATCTTTTACATCGACGGGAATCTCCGTCGCTAGAGGATCGAGAGCGCTGTCTTTATTTTCAGAGTCGGTGTCCTCGTCGATACTTTGATCGAAGTCGGCGTTGGGATCTTCGACGTTTATGTGCAGGCAATTTGAACACGAGTATGAACAGGGACAGGAACTTACTGGTACTGACACTAGATTTGAGTCGAGGGTTTTTATCAGATCATATTCTGGAAGTTTTGTGCTGCTGTAGCAGGAGTAGTTTTCTAAATCTGTTGCTATCGTTAGAGTCTTGCTGTTCAGGTACTGGACCATTGGAATGCCGACGTGGGTCTCCTCGAGGCGCTTCTGCATCCATGGAAGTTGACTTTTTAATTCGATGTCTGTTTCTAAAGTTGTTAAGTAAAATTTGTGGAGCTTCAGCAGGTTGTCGTGGCAGTCATTGCACATGCATTTGGGAAGACAATCATCTTCATGAACCTGAGAACAAAAAAAAATTTCTTTCGTCAGAAAAAAATTTATCCAAAATTATTTATTTCATTGATTCATTTACCAATTATTGAAGTCACGACGAAATTTATTAAAATCTTTTTTGTAAAAAATTTAATTCCCTAAAAAATTGTTCCTATACATTTTCGTTATATTTTTGATAGTTTAGACAGAATTTTAAATTTTAATTTGGCAGAAGAAACTTATCAATTAATTGCAGCTAAAATATTTCGCGCTTTTATTTAAACTGAAATTATGCTTAAACCATTAAATTTACATAAAAATTTATAAAATACTTTTTTGTAGAGAATTTAATTTCCTACAAAATTGTTCCTATACATGTTTCCCGTATCTTAGATAGTTTAGACGGAATTCAAATTCAAAACTCAGCAAAAATGGAATTTTTACGACAAATTAAAATTCGGTAACATAAAAAAATTTTTATTTGACTTAAAATTGAAATTTCGCTGAAAAATTAAAATTTTCACTAAAATTCACAGAGACCTTTTTATAGAGCATTAAATTTCCTACAAAATCATTTCCATACATTTTTCCATAAATTCAATAATTAATTAGAAATTTGAATTCTAAAAATTCAAATTTCCTTAAAATAAAAAAAATTCTATCGTGACAGTAAATTTCTCCGTGATTCAAAATTAACATCCCATTAAAACAATAAAATTTTAATAAAAATTAAAAAAAAACTTTTTTTACAAAAAAATAAATTTCTTATAAAAAGTATCCGCAGTAATTTTGACTTACACCCAAAAATCAAAATTATTCAAAAGAAAAAGTAAAATAATATCACTTGTCAAAAATACGCACGTGACAAAAAAGAATATAATTAATATATACTTACATATACTGGTAATAGCGCATTGATTTTCTTAGCGTAATTATTATTTGAATCAAAAATATTAATTAACGTTTTAGACACTTGTTTACCGCAAAGTCGACAAGGACATTTCGTATCCATATTAATTAATAATAAAAAATAAATTTTTTAATTTATAATTATTAATTATTATATACAAAATTAATTAAATAAATTTGAATATTTTTATTTACGTATCCACCATTTTTATTAATGACTCATGTGTCAAAATCGCCTGTTGCGTTTAAAAAACATTTCGTTTCCTCTTTCTTTTCTTCGGAAAAAAAAACTTCGATTGCTTGTTTATGCAGCACAAAAAAAATATATATATATGTAAATGTATATGTATATGTATGTATACAATTATTAGACAATTAATGGAAGTGCACGTGTATTTTATTTGTCAAAAACTAAGCGAGCACATGATTATTATCGGGTAATTACGTAACTTGTCATAGTAATTATTATTGTATACATTTATAAATATGCCGTTTAGTGACAGATAATAACGAAAAAACTGTACAGTTTTAGTCACAGTGACGTCGACATCTTTGTTTCCTTTCAACCGTTTAAATATGGCGGCTTAATTTGAATTTTTACCGCCAGAGTGAGCAATAAACTAAAGGCGGGATTTTAATAAAATTTAAAAATACTCCATTTCTTCTTTCTTTTGCGTTACTTATTAATGAGTTTTACACTAAATAATTTATTAATTAATATTAATTATAATTATTACTAGCTCTATTACTGCGAAATCGTAATTTATTATTATTTTGACAGTTCATTTAAATATTTTAATTCCGTAAAAAAAATTCGATTTACGTTAGAGAATTTATTGAAACTGTATAACATTTTATTTCCTGTCAAACTTAATGTATATATTCATTTTTTTAAATTTAACAGCTTAATTAGAATTCTAATTTCAAAATTACAAATTGAAATTCCCGCTAACGGAAATAAGCCTTCGATTTTTAATAATTACTGCTGTCAAAAATTTGTTAAATTTTTAAAAATTTGAAAAAATTTATTTATTTTACATGAATATCGATTTACTGTAATTTTAAAAATTAAAGCGCTCGAGTCAGATTTAAATTCAAATTTTTTAAAATACGAGTTTTCAATTAAAATTAAGAAAATTCAAATAAATATCAGCTTCAAAGTTCGCAGTATTCAAAATTACCCGACTTCTAGCCAAAAAAACCAATTATTTAAATAAAATAAAGGTGTAATTTTAAATTTTATGACATCACTTGAAAATTCAAAGTTACATAAAAATAATATATACAAATAACTAAATTTATATTATATATATATATATACGAATTATATTCATTACATATTTATATAATTACGTCATAACCTTTATGACAATTTTTTCACTCTTTAAATTTGAATTTCGCGCTCTGCTCATCTGTCATGTCCGCGTAAACAAGCTTCAGAAAAGAACGACCCAGTTGACAAAAAATAAAAAAAATAGATTACTAATTACTCTAAATTGATATCAAGTGTATAAACATTTGAATAACAATAAAAAGTTTAAATAAAAGTGATAAATAAAATGAGCAGAAAAAAAAATCTCGACATAGCATTAAATCAAGTGATCAATGAAAGTACGATGATTTTGCGTACGAAAAAATATTTAAAGCAAAAAATAATGAATACAAATGACAAGTACTATATAAATAATGAGTATTACACTAAACAAAGGCAGCATATATATGATTTAATTCGCCGAACAGTAGAATTGGGTGAAAGTAACTCAGCATTATTGATAGGGCCACGTGGTTCTGGCAAGACATCCCTGATAAATTCTGTTTTAAACGAGCTGTCAAGTTCTCTAAAATGTTTCAAATCAACAGCATTAATTGTCAATCTCAATGGACTAATTCACACTGATGACAGGTTGGCACTACGAGATGCCACCAGACAAATGCAATTAGAAAACGTCGTTGGTGATAAAGTATTTGGAACTTTCGCTGAGAATTTAAATTTTTTACTCGAGTGTTTAAAATCTGGCGACAAAAAAACATCCAAGCCATGCATATTTTTGATTGATGAATTCGATTTATTTTGCCAGCACCACAATCAGACTTTGCTCTACAATTTATTTGACATCGCGCAGTCAGCACAGTCGCCAATCTGCGTCCTGGGAATCACTTGTCGGCTGGATGTCATTGAGCTGCTGGAGAAACGAGTAAAGTCTAGATTTTCTCATCGGCAAATTTTCATTTTTCCCGGCAGCGATAATCCACAGGCTGAACCCAATGACAATATTGTCAAATTATTTTACTATTTGCTCAGTGTAACAGATGATGATGCCGATGATGATGGAGGTCACGATATCGACAAACAGTTCGCTGCGATTTGGAACAAAAACATTGACAGTCTTGTTGCTAATCCAGTGATCAAAAAATTGTTACAGAGAATTTATCAGCTGGACGTTGGTGAAAGATTACTAAAAAATTTGCTGTTTGTTATCGTCTCTGGTCTGAATGACCAGCATTGCAAGATTATGGTCAATGATATTGTGGAAGCCAGCAAAGTATTTATGCATGATGACAAACTACTTATGCTTCAAGGTCTTTCTGTACTGGAATTCAGTTTGGTAATTTTTTATTTTATTATTATTTATTAGGTACTGATTAATATTTATTCATTTTTTTTTTGTCATAGATAATTGCAATGAAACATGAAACAGAAATATATGATGAGCCATTTAATTTTGAAGCGATACTCAATCGTTATGTTAAATTTGCTAATCAATTGTCATCGATTCATTCTGTACAGAGGCCAGTTATCATGAAAGCATTTGAACATATTAAGGTAATTAATTGTATCAAGTTGGGCAACTCAATTACAAAACGCGCGCTCGTTTAAATAAAATTTCCCATTTAAATCACGCGGGATTTTTTTTTTTAATTTTATCTCGTTAACGGGTCAATAAATTGAAATCACCAAGACTTTTTTGTAGAGAATTTAATGCTGTACAAAAAAAAATTTTTTTCCTTCACTTCTGAGTGTCAGCGTTTTCCAGAAGTCTTCTCTGATACCCCAGAGGCTTCCCAACGTCCAATGGACACCTTTATCACGTTAACGAGATAAAATTTCAAAGTTAAAAAAAAATTTCATGTTATTCAAATGGGAAATTTAATTTAAGCGAGCGCGCGTTTCATAATTGGGTCGGAGGGTTCATCTTAAAATGATTTTATTTGGCACAGTCTAGTATATATAATGTACACATATATTTTTTTAGAATTTGCAATTATTGGCACCAGTTAATAGCAGCGGGATTAGCAATTATTTGAAATCGGAGAAAGAATATCAGTTTTTTAAATTACTTGTCACATCGCAACAAATTATTGAAGCTGCTAAAAATTATCCTGGGCTACCAACGGAAGTGTCTCAATGGGTTACTTACAATAATTCATTATAAATAAGATAATAATTAATTATTTAGTATTTATTATTTATTATTTATAATTTATTTTTAAAAAAATACATTTTTATACCGAAGACGAAATTGATTTTTAATCGCCTTGGATATTAAATGGTGATTTAAAAAACTATAGGGCATCCATTATCTAAAGTACTTTTACATAAATTTTATTATTAATTATAATTATTGCAATTAAATATTTTTAAAAATAATCAATTTCGGAAAAAGTTGATTTTATATTTTCAACTTAAAGTTTTAATTGTCGCCAAACTATTAGAGATATCGTAAAACTGGTCTCTTACAAACTTGTAGGAAATTTAATTCTCTACAAAAACGATTTCTATGAATTTTTATGTAAATTTGATATTTTCGTCAAAATTTTGATTTTAAGTTTCACGTAAAAAATTGATATTTGAATTTTTAGTTTTTTGTTTTATTTGAATTTAAATTTTGCCCAAACTATCAGAGATATCACAAAAATGATGGATAACTTTTTTGTAGGAAATTAAATTCTCTACAAAAAATGTCTCTATAAATTTTAACGTAAGTCCAATAGTTTAGACAGAATTTGAATTTTAGTTCAATTAAAATTGAAAAGTACTTGATATTGTCAGCCCTTATAATTAATTAATTAATTAATCCAAGCCAGAGTATTAATGACTGGTGTTTGATTAATTGGCAATGGTGATTTAATAGATTTTTTTCTATTCATCATTCTAATTAAATTATTAACACGCTTTGATTTACGATATTTATTAACAAAATAATCATGTCCTGGATTAATACCGATGTCTAAAATATCATTTAATTTTTTGTCGCCTGTAAAAGGTCTTAATGCTGACATAGCTCTACTCACTCCAATCTATATTAACAAATAAATGATTAAATAAATAAAACATCTTAACTTAATTATTGTCCACAATCACAACAACAATAAGCTCTCCTATTTTACCTTTGAATGTTTGACTCTATGTTCAACTAAATCAGCACCCAGCAGTTCTTCTTGCATCGTCATCCTCAGAGGTATTATTTTATTAACAATCCACAGCAGTACAATAGATGAACAAAATGCCCACGTTGCTAGACATGCGACCGCTAAACTTTGAACTCCCAGTAAATACCAACCACCACCTTTAAATAGTCCGCTTCTACCACCGGTGGTGTTCAGTGGCCATGGATTATCAGCAAATAGACCTATTGCAACGACTCCCCACATACCTGTAACTCCTAAAAAAACTGAAACCTAATAAACATCTATACTAAGTGACAAAGAGACTATTTGTGCTGTAGGTCTCAGGATTTTTTTTTAAAATTATTATGATTATTTTCAATGAATTTCTGAGAAAATTTCCGTTAGTTTAAGTACCCACATCGATATATTTAAAAAAAAATTATTTAATATATGACAAATATATATATAACATATATAATAAAGAGTTTGTTGAAATATACCGATGTTGGTACTCATTTTACGCGGAATTTTGTCAGCTTTCAAGAAATCACACTCATTTTGTTGTAACAAGTTTTTTCCCATATGAAAATACTAAAAAATATGTTTTTTAAAAATAGTTATTGATAAAAATTATTGCAACGAACCGTGAGTAGCTGAAGCACCAACAGGATCATCAATTCTCATTTTATCAAATAGAGGCATAGTAAAACATGTAATAAAACCGCCGATACTCCCAATAATAATCGCTTCCCATGCTCTGTACAAAAAACATCCTCCTGTGATAGCGACAAGTGCTCCGAGGATTCCATTTATTTGGCTGAGGATATCTATGCCCCGAGAACTAGCCAAGCTGAAAATTAGACCAACTAACCCACCACCGATGCTGGCCATCACCGTTGAAACAGCAGCACGTGCTGCGTACTTCCATTTATCATTGGCAACCCCGTAAGTACTTCCGCTGTTGAATGCCAACCAGCCCCACCAGAGCACGAACAGTCCGAGGATTGCGTTTACTGGAGATCCTAGAGGTAATGGGTCCAGGCCGTAATCGTAGCGACCGAGACGAGGTCCCAACATTATTGCGCAAGCGAGAGCTGAAATCCCACCGACCAAATGAACTGGACCTGAGCCTGCGATGTCAACTACTCCAAGTTTTTTTAAGAACCCGTGATCACCCCATACCCACCCGGCTGGTATACAATACACGATGGTATTTAAAAAAGAAAATAGACAGTATGCTTTGAAATTACATCTGCAAAAAAAGAAATTTTCAAAAAAGCGGGAAGTTAAAAATTTTCTAAATGAATTATTTTTGGGATGTCGGGTTTAAAATTCAAATTTTGTTTAAACTATTGGGTTTATGAAAAAATTCAAAGATACTTTTTTTGTAGAGAATTTAAACTTCTACAAATTTGTATTGATATATTTTTGCTGTATCTTTGATATTTTAATCACAATTTTAATTACAAGATCAATAAAACAGAATTTTTGTACAGGAATGGAAAAAATCATTGACATCTTACATAAAATTAAAATTGCAAGTCAACTATTGAGTTTACGAAAAAATCTAAAGATACTTTTTTTGTAGAGAATTAAAATTCCTACAAAATTGTATTCATACATTTTTATCGTATCTCCAATCCTTTAGCCGCAATTTAAATTCTAAGTATAGAATACAGAAATAAAATCTAAGCGGTCCAACAAAAAAGTATTTTGTCAAAAAAAAATTACCGTTCAGCCATAGCTCCACTGACAATTGTCGTAGAAGTAGTAGCAAAGCTCAGCTGAAATATAAAAGCCGCACAAATAGGACCCATAAGTTCATCATCAACAGTGGGATCAATGAAAAATCCGCTGGTGCCAATAAACTGATTAGTAGGCGGCTCGTATCCGAAACTCAGCGCGAAACCGAATATCCAATAAGTCAGGCCACCAAGAGAAATATCAACGACGTTTTTCATCATTATATTCACTTCATTCTTCAAAGAAACGCACCCAGACTCCAGCATTCCGAATCCCGTTTGCATCGTAAATATAATAAAGGAATTTGTCACGATCCACGTGCTGTCTTCCTTGCCGATATTGAAAGATGAGCTGATATAAGTTGATTCATTTAAATGATCAGTGTCATTAAGACTCGTATTATCCATTGTACTGCACTTAATACTTATTATATTACACGATTACTAGGAACGAACAAGTCGCAAGTGAGCAAGTAAACGTTTGTCTACGGTTTTAATTCGACCGGATAAACAAAACATAAATGTTGCTTAATATTTGATTGTTAAATAGACGAAGGCACGATAATATATATTGTACTTGGGTAAATGACAAATAGAATTATTGATAATGCTCTTCCTTAGTGCATGCTAGTATTTTCATAAATCAGTTTCAAAGAGAATAATCGATGCTGGGTTACAATTCTTGACTTGTGGATCAGAATGTAATTTTTTAGCAGAAAAAATTTTGCTGCTAAATGACAGTCTTGTAAATATCTATTATTATTTTTATTGCAGTCAGATATGGATCAATCAGCAAGTGAAGCTGACGATTGTATAACAAGTCATCAATATGATGAACTGACAAAAGATGATATTTATTCAGCTTACCGTAAATCACAAAAAAAGTATCATAAATATCGTGGGAGGTTCACTGAGTTAGTAAATCATTACCGTGAAATGGAGAGAATAAAAGTTAAATTAGAAACATTGTTAGTTGACACGCAAAATAAAGCATTGAGACGCATTGGTAATTTAAAAGAGCAGTGTCTATTGGAGCAACAAGCCAAAGCACATCTTGAAGACGCTCTAAGAAATGATATGGAGGAAAAAGATCACATTATCGATACTCTTAATACTAAAGTAAATTTATTTATATATTTATTGATTATTACTTTCGTTTATTCATTTACTTATCGTCAATAAATTTATTTCAGATAAAATTACTACAAGCTAATGGAAACAAAATGGATTTACTGCAGCTAGAAAGTGAAACAACAGACAAAAATAACGACGAGTCCAATTCAACGAATGAAAGTCAAGTAGAATCACTTAAACAACAGTACCAGCAATTATTTACCGAAAACAGTTCATTAAAAAATAAGTTAGACAAATTTGAAACTCTGGTTGCTAAGTATAAAGAAACTCTAAAACGCAGTAAAGAAAAAATGGACGAATTAGAACAGGATAGATTTACTCTCGAGAGTGATTTCGAGTCTGCTAACAATTCGAATCATGAAAAAATAAAATCACTTGAAGAGAGATTGGCTCTACATCTAAATCAAAGAAACTAAAAGCAGTAAAAATAAAATTAATAACTACAATAATAAAACAATGAATGATTAGATTTTATTGACGTAAATTTTATTTTTGCACATCTTAATATAATTATATTTATTATTAATACACATTAGTCTACTAATTAATATAATTTAGTAGAATAAATAATTCCCGAACCTTTTTCGCTAGAAATTATTTTAATATCCGTGAATACACACAAAGGCAAGCTACTGATTAATTCAATAATTTATTGGAGAAAGAAAATAAAAGTAAAAACACAAATTATTTAAAGTTTCATGAATTAAATAAAATTCATTAGGCATTCAAAACATGATCAATAATTTGCTAATATTGAAATTTATTTTTACTCATTACTAATTAAATAGAAGTAATAGAGAAATAAAAAATGATTAGTTTTGCTTGAACATCCACGAGGAATGATAACTTTACGCAGTATTAATATTTTTTTTTTATTTTTAAAATGTTCATTTTTTATGAGTCGAATTTTTTTCTTTTCATTTTATTTACCTGTGAAATCCTATTGAGAAATAAATTCTCAGTGAACATTTAATTGTAATATAGTTAAGTGTAATATATAATTATATATTTTTTTTAATGATTTCCGTAAACGTTCTCGTCGCTGTATGCTATGTAAAGAAAGCAATCCTCTTCATGATGTTCCTGTTAAAAAAAAAAAAAACAAATTATTTAAATATTCAAATTTGAATATTTGATAAAAAGTCGAGGAGAGACCTCGTAAAAAAAGTAATTTTTTTGTAAAATATTTTTAGATTTTTTTACTGTGAGTAAAAATAATGCGGATTAATTTTTTTTATATTTAAACATTTTTTTGAGGTCAAGAAATAAAATACTGGGTAACTAGAACACGGAGGTGGAAACTTATGCGAGGATTTATTAACTTTGAGATATTTTTTCAGTTTTCATACAAATAAAAATATGAAAACATCAGCTGAGTATTGAAAATTTATGCGCAAAAAAATGTGATTTTAAAAATTTTGTACTTGAATGTATTTTGGTGGCTCGGTTATGATCTTGATAAATTTCTAAAGCTCACTCTTTATATTAAAAATTTTGATAGATATGTATGTCAGTAAATAAGGGTTATATATATATATATATATATATATATATATATATATATATATATATATATATATATATATATATATGTTGTTTATTTAGAGACTAGTCATTTTTTGAGGGGACTTAGATTTAAAAATAGACACGAAAATTTGATTTTCAGAATTTTTTTCCAAGGCTATTTTACTGTAACAATTTAATATTTATCATTTTTTATAAAATTAAAAAAAAAATGATAAATTATAAAAAAAAAATTATTTGAAAAAATTGCACCTGTAGTTTTTTAAATTTTCTACATGTGCATATTTTTAGTTTTTTTATATTTGCAATTGATTCTTTGAAAAGAAAATCCGAAAATTGTTAATTGTCTGGTAACTTTGAGATCTTATTTAAAAATGGGATTGCGCTGTCAAAAATACTGAGTTTAAATTTTCAAAATTTTTTTAAATCCACAAAATTGTCAAAAAATTATTTAATTATTTTTGACAGACCTAGTATATATTTATAATATTCCATTTATATAAAAATATAAAAAAAATGAAATCCGCAAATTTTCTTTATCTTGAAAATATATGAAACATAAATATAAATATTTATAATCAAACAATCAATAAATAACAATTATAATCCTAATAAAAATCTGTTTATTGTATAAATACCATCACATTAATTTGCTATTAATGAATAATTAAATATTTATCTGGTAAAAATAAAAAAAAAATGTGCGTGAAGATAAAAATAAAATGAACTCGTAATAAAAAAATGATACTGTAATCAGCTGACGTCTAATAATTTTCAATTTTATCAAAAACAATAAATTTTTTTTATTGTTTTTTCAGAAAATTTAAAAAACTAAAAGTGCATTTTTTTCAAATATTTTTTTTTTTTTCATTTATCATCAAAAAAAAAATCCAAAAATTATTAGACGTCTGTGTGCATGTATAAAATAAAAAAATCATAGGCGCGATTTATAAAATAATTTAAAAAAATGATGATTATAAATTACCTGATAAAGTGAGCCCATTGTAGCACTGGTGGGTGGAATAATGTTGTTGACAAAGAAAAAAAGTGCATCTTCAGGACGTAAGTGAATGCGTTTGCGGATCAAAAAGTAAAATTGACCAACAGTCAAATCTGACGGCACTAAATATTTCTGCTTGTCAAGGTCACTGATTTTAGCCTTTGGTGCTTTTTCCACAATCACCTTTAAAAAATCAATAAACTAATTAAATAAAGCCAAAAAAATTATAAACTGTCATTAAAAAAAAATGTATTTTTAAATAATCAATAAATAAAATATCAATAAACTTTATTACAAGTGCGTAAAAAATAAATAAGACCCTGAGTGTATTTGTAATGACAAATATATACATATACATATATATCAGTATGTCGTCATCAGTATGTAGGTGTGGATACAAAAAATTGTTAAATCATATTATATGTATTTATACTTTTTTTTTATACATTTACACTGGAGCAAAATGACAGCCATTTAAATGTCAAAAAATAATTAAATTAATTTGAATAACTGGTTAATTAATTAATAATGAACTTACTGGAACACGATCAGGATATTTCCTACGAATTTTTTCACCTTCAGCCTTTCTCTTTTCAAAGGGATGTTCCTCTTTGTACTGAAATTTCATGATAACGAAAAATAAATTTAAATTGTCTTGAACAATAACAAAAAATCCGCGTCGTCTTTTGTTAACGTTAATTAATTTTAAAAACTCGAATTGTTAATTTATTGTTTTTTTATTATTATTTATTTATTGATAAAAATAAAACTTAAATAATTGTGACGTTTAAATTTAGTTAACTTGTTTTTGTGTACTGAGTAAATGCGCAAGAAATTGTAATGAAATGACGAATTGCCACTGGGGGTAAAGAGATGGAGGATGAATTGTCTTTTTTTTTTTTATTAAACTCCATCGATTGGTCTGCCGAAATTTACATCAGATTTTTTTTTTATTGGCTACTGCCGTTAGAAAACTCCCGCCATTGGCTCTGCTGTTCAAACGGTTCTCCTATTGGCTCCGAGGTAAACTCGCGCGTTCATTGGTTGTCTTTTTAAAATAATATTTTTACATAAATTGTTATTTTAATTACTAAAATTAATTATAAACAATACTAATTGCCGATCAAAGTAATTAACTGCAGATTTTAAATTCTGACGATTTTAAAAAAATTCGAAATTTGAATTTCCCGCGGAATTTTAAATTGCGCCATCTGTCTTGGGTTTTAAATAGAATTAAATGGTTATGTTACTTGATTGTTAAAGATCAAGAAAACCAAAATATATAAAAGTTTTATAAAGTAAAAATATAAGATTTGATAAATTGAAATCCGGTAATTAATTAAATTAATAATGAGTTCATCATCCTGGTTTCTTTCGCGCAGTGGCCGTAAATTTGCAACCGGTGCTGCGGTAGTTGTATCATGTGGATTATTTTCTGCACAATTTTTTCCACATACTATTTTTTTAGAAAATTATTATAAATTAGTAGCAATGCGTAGGTAAGAATAAATTTTTAAATATCCATCTCGATAATTTTTAAATTTAAAAATTGTACTTGACAGTTTTAAGTAAAATTAGAATATTTTAGTTTTGAATTTTTTTTAGAACAATGAATTCAAAAAAAAAAATTTTTTGAAAAATTGCACCTACAGTTTTTTTAATTTTCTACATGTGCATATTTTTAATTTTTTTTTTTATTGATTTATTGATAACAAATATGAGTGTGAGTGCAGGAGGTATGAGAAAAATTTTAAATTTTCAATAAACGAACTAAAGAATTTTTAAAATAAAATTTAAAAAAATGCATATACTGATTTTTAAATTCTGTACATGTATATTTTTTTATTTTTATTCCATATACATTTTGTTTATTTGTAAATTATAATAGTTGGATGTCTAGTACATTCACACACAAAAATATCCGGAAGTTACGGATTATTTTTAAACAGGATCATAAATTTTATTTTATAAACAGATTAGATGATCCAATGCCTCTGACATCGCACCTTGAGAAGCTTTGGAACCAAGTACTAGACGATTTGAATGTCAGCGCGTTCCACAGAACAATTTTGCGCCCATTCATGGTCTTCGGATACGAGCCCTGGCATGCTGGGAGTCAAAGATCTAGATTCGGAGCAATGATCGGTATACCAACGAATTTTGTATACGACAAAGTATCATCAATAGACAAGGATGCCATCGTTGTCAACAATGAGCCAGTAGACTGGTTCCGTCCCGACGCAAAGCAACTCCTTGACTCCTTGATCCTATCAGATGACGCCAAGAAGTACGCGATCGGCCGGGAAATAATCATGACCGACAATAAATTTATTTACACTGAATCGATAGCACTCGCTGCAATATCAGCGGCTTATTACGCGACGACATTCAAGATCAATGAGACACTAGGCATGCTAAAGAGATCTCGATTCCGAAGATTTGTTGTGTACTCTATCGTGGGCGCTTTCTACTGGGGCCTCTGGGCCATGCAAAGAGACGCGCTGACGCGACACTTCGAGTACACTTCTGATAAAAAACTTTCTGAAATAAACGAAAATTACGTGAAAGGTGGACTGGAATTCTACAACAAAACTTTGCAGCGTAACATGGCGCTGAGAAGTTTACTCGGTGACAAAGGTAATAAAGTTTACACTCTCAAGGGCAATGAAAACTCATTTTTCCGAGAGAAACATTTACCTAACACTCAGAGAAAATATTTCTTTGAAGATATTTGTAAAAAATTCGAATCACATGTTGATAATCTTTAGATTTATTTAATTTGTTTTTTTTTTTCTTTTTTTTTATACAAACTTGTAAATATTTCGTTAGAATTAAAAATAAAAATAAACGTATTAATCAATAGAAAGTATATATTAATATTTGTTTTTAATAATAATTAAAATTACAAAAAAAATCTACAATTATAAAGATTTATTAATTTAATTGCACTCTATATTACATTTATTTTAGCTAATTATGACGTAAGTCCCAGCGAGCCCAACTGAAAATTAAAAAAATATTATTTTTAATTTGTAATTAATAGTATATTACACACCTAGGGAGGATGTAGGACATTCCGAGCCTTATGCAATTGACTACCGAGGTGTATAAAATTTTTCACCAGATCTGCACCTGAAAGTTTAAATTCTTTCCCCTGCAGGAAGAATTCCCATGCGCTAATCGCTTTCATAATTTGTTGTCTCATTAAAGAAAAGAAATTCTTCCCTCAGGGCAGGAATTCAAACTTCCGCAGCTAATGAAAAATAAATTGCAATTTTAAAAACTTACTAGTGTTAATTTATCTTTTTCTTTTTCGAGAACCTTATGCGTTTGTTCTTGATCGAATTTAACTACAGCTGCGATTACTTTAGCAAGCACGAGGGTTTCTTTGCCCATCATGTACTCGTAGAGGATGTTCCTCAAGTACTCGATCTCCGTTGAGTCGTCCAAGGTCGAGGATGTTTCGCACCTCAATTTAACTAGCTTACGAAGTTCGCTCAATTCGCGGCGCTGCGCTACTAAAGTATTTTGCATAAGATGCAGTGACTCTGCTGTAGGATTACTTGAGGTATTTTCACTCTGTAAATTAATGTTTCATAAAAATTCATATATTTTAAAAGTACAATAAAGTAATATATTAATACTCACATGACTTCTTTTACTTTCTTCATTAAATTTATTTTTTTCCTTCTTATACTTTTCTTCCATCTCGTCAGCGTAAGCTTTCATTTTATCTATTTTTTCCTGCAATTTATTCAGCTCCTCATTGTGCTTACTCTTGGCATCAACCAGCAAATGCTGCTCGTTTTTCAAACACTCAATTTCTTCAGACTTCGCAGTCAGTTCAACTTGGAAATCTTTTAACTGTTCCTTGTACTGCTGAATTAAATCACTTTCATAATTTTTCTGTCGATCTGTAAAAAGTCAATCAATTATTAACAATAAAAACAAAATGTCTTCAACAAATCAAATAAATAAATACCGAATTTCTGATCAAGTGCCGCTTGTAACTCCAAGTCTTTATCATCAAGTCTAGCTTGAAATTCTTTTACCAGCTGCTTCATTCTCACCCTCTGCTCTTCTTCACCCATCGCCAACTGGTCTTTTAATTTATCCATCTCATCTTTCAAACCCGTATTAATATTCTCTATCTGCGTCTCATTAGTTTTATAATTAGTCACCGTCATCTCGGCATCTCGTAACTTCATTTCCGTATCCTCCAGTTTTATCTCCAAGTCCTTGACTAATTTTTTTAAATCATCAACAACACCGCTGTCATTTTTCTTCTTCAATTCTTCCGCCTCTTCTATTTTCTTCTCATATTTATTTATTTTATCAACATACGATTCATTTAATTTTTTTAATTCATCTATTTGTACTTTAAATTCTCCTATTTCACTGGAATGTTTTTGTAACAAAATTTCTAACTCATTAATTTTAATAACTAAACCTATTTTCTCATCGTTAGATTTGTTTATTTCTTCCTTACGCTCCATTATTTCTTCATTACGTTTCTTAATTTCGTCATCCCGTTCCATAATATTTTTATCACATCCTCTCATTTCTTCCTCAAGTCGATTTATTACTTCCCCGCATTTCTTCACTTCTTCTCCACTTCTCTTCAAATCCTCACTAATTTTTACCACCGATTTCTTCAATCCTTGATTGTCCTCAGCCAACTTTTTTACTTCTTCCTCAACAAATTTCTTCTCTGTTTCAACTTCCTTGATTCTTACCACCAATTTCTCTTTATCCTGAACCATTTCTTCCAACTCGCGAATATTTTTCTTCAGCTCCTCATTCCCACTCCTCAATCCCAGCATCTCGATCTCCATTTCTTTGATTCTCTCCCCACTGTCACCGCCAATCCTCTGTAATTTCATATTCTCTTCAACTAAATTACTCCTCTCCCGACTCAATTCTTCCAACTTCTCATTCAAGTCAGCGGCCTGCTTCTTCAGCAAAGTGTCTCCATCACCCAGAACTCTGTTTCTTTCACACAAATCATTAATATAATTATTTAATTTATCAATAACACAACAATTATCTCTTACTTTACATTTAAATTTATCAATAAAATCATTCTTAGCATTAATAATTTCCATCATCATCTCCAACTTGTCAACTTTATCAAGACAATTTTTACATTCGACTTCTTTAGCAGCTACCCCACGATTTTTACACTTCAACGCATCAATGAAATCATTCTTAGCATTAATTACGTCCATTAATTCCTCTAATTTATTACTAGAGACACGACTATCTAAATAATCATCATTAACTTTACATCCCGTTGACTCTCCTTCCTTTTCTTTGAACTTCTCATTCAAATAAATAATTTCTTCCCTCAATTTTTCAATCTCTTCACTCTTGTCTTCATCACTCCTCTTGTATTTATCTAATTCCTCTTTTATTTTTTCCACTTCCTCGAGTTCTTTCTTCGCTTCTCTGGACAATTCCTTGCAGTCAAACAATTCGAAATTTATTTCTTCTATTTCCGAGTATAATTTATCGTTTTCGCGCTTCAATTCATCATATTTACTATCAAAATTTTCCTTTATTTTATTTCTTTCTTTAATTTCACGTTCGCTACAATCAGCGATCACTTTTACAATCGACTTTGACAAACCGGAAAAATTATTGTCTACTTTTTTTTTGTAATCACTGACAAACTGTTGCTTCAAATTCTTATAATTTAATTTCAAACTTTCAAGACCGTTTTTACAATTGATAATATCATTGAGAATCAATTTCTTCTCGTTATTTGAATCTTCTATAGTTTGTTGATAAGAATTGTTCTGGGAATTAATGTCATAGATAACAGAATTGGAATTTTGTAACTCTGCTTGTAAATCAGCGAGTTTGTTCTGCGTTTTATTCAATTCTGCTTTGAGTTCTTGGACAATTTTATCATTATCCGGTAGTTCGTCGGTTTGAATTGAAAACTCTTGGGTGTTTTTAATTACAGGAGCAGACGTATCCTTCAATTTTTCTGTCAACTGTTTTATCTGTTCTTCCTTGATCTCAAGCTCTCGATGAATAGATAATTTATTTTCGGCAAGGGAAATAGCTGACTCTTCTTCGCGCTGTCTTATCGCGCTGACCTGGTTCTGTAGATCGATGATTTCGTTACTCTTGAGAGCCAAACTCTCTTCAAGTGATTTTATTTTTTCATGATTCGAATTGTTAGCAGACTCGAAATCACGCTCGAGAGTAAATCTATCCTGTTCTAATTCGTCAATTTTTTCTTTACTGCGTTTTAGAGTTTCTTTATACTTAGCAACCAGAGTTTCAAATTTGTCTAACTTATTTTTTAATGAACTGTTTTCGGTAAATAATTGCTGGTACTGTTGTTTAAGTGATTCTACTTGACTTTCATTCGTTGAATTGGACTCGTCGTTATTTTTGTCTGTTGTTTCACTTTCTAGCTGCAGTAAATCCATTTTGTTTCCATTAGCTTGTAGTAATTTTATCTGAAATAAATTTATTGACGATAAGTAAATGAATAAACGAAAGTAATAATCAATAAATATATAAATAAATTTACTTTAGTATTAAGAGTATCGATAATGTGATCTTTTTCCTCCATATCATTTCTTAGAGCGTCTTCAAGATGTGCTTTGGCTTGTTGCTCCAATAGACACTGCTCTTTTAAATTACCAATGCGTCTCAATGCTTTATTTTGCGTGTCAACTAACAATGTTTCTAATTTAACTTTTATTCTCTCCATTTCACGGTAATGATTTACTAACTCAGTGAACCTCCCACGATATTTATGATACTTTTTTTGTGATTTACGGTAAGCTGAATAAATATCATCTTTTGTCAGTTCATCATATTGATGACTTGTTATACAATCGTCAGCTTCACTTGCTGATTGATCCATATCTGACTGCAATAAAAATAATAATAGATATTTACAAGACTGTCATTTAGCAGCAAAATTTTTTCTACTCCGTTCAAAATCTTCAGATACTTAAATTATTCAAATATATATAATTTGGCACTAAAATACTAACTTGTAACTGATAAATATTACTAGGACTTTCAAATATCGGAAATAATCCCGACTGCGTATCGTTACTGGTCACACTATTAACACTCGATGATCTTGACAATCCCGTAGTATTATTTGACAACAATGACGAGGATGACAGCGAAGTCAAATCGACATTTTGAAAATTAAAATTATCACGTGGCGGACTGTTGTTATTTTTCCCAGCTCCTACTTGTCAAAAAAATCACTCAGTGAAAACTTCCACACAAATAAATAATAAAATAAATAACTTACGATCATCAGTGAGTGTTACAAGATCATCAGTGTCCGTAAGACTGAAATTATCATTTGAATTATTAAACGATGACTGTTCTCCAGTACCAGTAAGTGACAAATTTGATATACCTGGAGAAACTGCCTGGAATATAAATATTTAAATTTTTACCAGCACACAAATATATAAATTAATTAATTAATTAATTACCTGAGCTAAATGTTGCATGCCAGCTTGAAATCTAGCAGGCGATTGTTTCATTTCCTCAGTGAGTTTGTCTTTAAATTTTTTAAACATTTTTTATTTACTGACCCGACTGCCCTATTGTCCACTAGCTCTATATTTTTATATTTATATTTATAATTATATATATGAATTTAAATATCACTATTTTACGAAGTGTTATTTAGTGACATGATTATAAAAACATCATTATTAAAATCATTATCTTATTAATTATCTTTAATGACTTAAAAATGTGTAGGTTTTGACATACATTTAACACGTACCCAGCTGTAATTATTATTATTTTTTTTTTAATAACAACCCAATAAATGATTAAAAATTCAAATGATTTAGTAAATTGGTATCAAAAATTCAAAGGTTTAAAAAAAAATTTCACGTATTAATTATCAATATTTTTTTTTTGAGTAAATAGTAAGTACAGTTGTAAAAAAACTAAAAAAAATACATATATATATACATATATATTTTAATATAAAATATTTAACTTATAGATGCTATCTATACGATTATATTCTTATATATCTATATATATGTCACGTGACATGATGACATGAGTGAATATAGCAGATGTAAGTCAATTTATAAATTTAAAATAAATAATTAAATTTAAAAAAATGCGCGCACAGATTTTTTAATTATCTAAATACGCATTTTTAAATTTTTACTCTACGTACATTTTTATTTATTTTTAAATTTAAAAAATTTACAATTTTGAAGTTTCCTCAATTCTGAAGTTTGCCGCTTGATAATTTTTGAATTTTTTTAAAAATGACAGATCAAAAAAAAGTATTTGAAAAATTGCACTTATGGTTTTTTAAATTTTCTATATGTGTATTTTTTTTTTTTACAATTTATTTGTCGAAAAAAAATCAAAATCTTGTTGATTGTCAACTTCAGTATCATCGTGACGTTGGTGGTTTTACGAAAAATCCCTAGATCACAGAAACTCATGGGGACCCGAGAGTAAAAAGTTTCAAAAACATTGAGTACATTTTGTATACTAAAAATAACGAAGGTGTAGACGTAAATATTTAATTTATTAAAGAAATTAATTTATTTTAAATGTTCTGACTAAAATCTCCAGCTCTGACTACCAAACCACTATGGTAAGTAACAAATTAAAAGATTCCGCTAAAAAAGTCATTTGAAAAATAATTAAAAACAAAATGAAAGTGCCGGTTATAGGTTATATTAAAAAATCATATAAATTTTTAGTCATCAAATGACAGCTTACCTCCAAACCCTGCATCAGCAGCAACCATACCACCTCCCCCTGGGTTTCCAGCAGCAGCACCCGGGTTTGTAGCACCGATGCTACCCACAGCCTCATTTATTCCGCCATCACTTCATTCTACCTCAGGTCCACCAGGTATCATGCCTCCACAATTTACGATTCCGCCTCCAGGATTCGGTTTTCCAATGGGTGCGCCAGCGGCTCCTCATCATCACGCCGTCATAGGTACGTCATATAAATTTAAATTCAAATAATCAATTAAAATAATTAATTGTAAAATGATTTAACAGCAGCACCTTCACAAATAACCGCCAGTGCGATGGTTAATTCCCAGCCACCAGCAACACCAGCAGTTGATTCCGCGTTGCCAGCATCAGTTCCAGTTACAGAAGTTGCGGCAACAGTTCCAGCAGCTGCGGTGGCTAAAAAAAGCGACTGGTCTGAGCATAAAGCACCAGATGGTAGAACGTATTACTACAACGCGACTACAAAACAGTCACTGTGGGAAAAACCTGATGATTTAAAAACTCCCAATGAACTTTTACTGTCCCAGTGTCCTTGGAAAGAGTACAAATCTGAAAATGGTAAAGTTTATTACCACAATGTCATAACTAAGGAATCTAGATGGACGATACCAAGTGAATTGGAAGAGTTAAAAAACAAAATAGTCGCTGATGAAGTAAATGCAGCAGCTACCAAGTCATCAACACCATCAGCTATTGAAGGAGACGCGCCCTTGCCAACAACCAAATCAACTAGTCAGGATGTTGGTGGTGCTAATGGTAAATCAGCTATTGAACAAGCGATAGCAGCAACTTTAGCGGCAATAAACATTCCCACGCCTCCGAATACCACCGCGACGTCAACGAACTCGACAACTGCCACGACCTCGACGCCGGCAATCACTAAGCTGGTAGCCGCTGATGAAGACAGCAATAATTCTGCTAAAGGTTCAGCTAACGGAGCTGCCAGTGGTGCTGGCAGCCGCACCAGTACTCCAGAGCCCAAGCTGCAGTTCAAAGACAAAAAGGAGGCTATCGAGGCTTTCAAGGAACTTCTCAAAGAACGAGATGTTCCTTCCAACGCGACCTGGGAGCAAGCTGTCAAGATGATACAGAACGATCCCCGGTATCCGCAGATGAAGAAACTAAACGAGAGGAAACAAGCCTTCAATGCCTACAAGACCCAGAAGCTGAAGGAAGAGCGGGAACAGGAACGACTGAGGCTCAAAAAAGCCAAGGAAGATCTCGAACAATTTTTACTGGACCATGATAAGATGACCAGCTTTACTAAGTATTACAAATGCGAAGAAATGTTTGGTAATTTAGAAATTTGGCGCGCTGTCGGTGATGCAGATCGTCGTGATATTTACGAGGATGTTGTATTTAGTTTGGCCAAGCGCGAGAAGGAAGAAGCCAAGCAAATGAAGAAGAGAAATACCAAGAAGTTGGCGCAGGTACTGGACACTATGACCGATGTCACTTATCGCACTACTTGGCAAGAAGCCCAAGCTCTGCTGCTTCAGTACTCCCCGTTTGCTGAAGACGCTCATTTGCTGGAGATGGACAAAGAAGATGCGCTCCTAGTTTTTGATAATCATATAAGACAGCTGGAGAAAGACGAGGAAGAAGAAAAGGAACGTGAGAAAAAACGACGGAAACGTCAGGAACGTAAAAATCGCGATGGATTCATCAGTCTGCTCGATGAACTCCATGAGCAGGGTAAGCTGACGTCGATGTCACTTTGGGTCGAATTGTACCCGATGTTGTCTGCTGATCTTCGGTTCTCGACGATGCTCGGCCAGCCGGGCTCGACTCCTCTAGACTTGTTTAAATTTTATGTCGAGGATTTGAAGTCGCGGTTCCATGATGAAAAAAAAATAATACGTGAGATATTGAGGGACAAGGGCTTTGATGTCCAAGTCAATACGACGTTTGAAGAATTTGCTACGGTTGTTTGCGAAGACCGCAAGTCAGCGACTCTCGACGCGGGAAATGTCAAGCTGACTTATAATTTACTGCTGGAGAAAGCTGAGGCTCGAGAGAAGGAGAGAATAAAAGAAGAGACCAAAAAGTTCAAGAAATTGGAGGCTGCTTTTAAGAATCTGCTTAAAAGTTTACCGGTTGACTATCAGATGAACTGGGAGGATGATGTCAGACCCACGATTGAAGACTCCAGTGACTTTAAGGCCGTTGGAAGTGAGGCTGAGAGGCTGAGGATATTCAAGGAGTATCAGCATGAGCTGGAGGAGAGCTGCAGCCATCATCATATCAGGAGCAAGAAGAAGAAACCCAAGAAAGTTAAGAGGAAATCGAGGTCCAGGTCTCCTTATAGCGAGCAATCAGCTGTGGCCAATGACGATGTTGCTAGCGAACGCGGTAAGAAGAAGAGAATGAAGTCGCGATCGCTCAGTATACAGAGCAAGTCTGATGACAGCTCGGCGGAGTCAACTGGCGAGACCACCAGCGGCAGCAGAAGGTCCAAGAGACCCAGGAAAACTAAAAAGAAACGCGGCCGCAGTCACTCGAGGTCTCATTCCCGGATGCCGACTTCTTCTGCTGAAGAAGAATCGCCCCCGCAGAATGAACGCAAGAGAAAAGAAGACAAACGAGGCAGGTCGGGCTCCGTGGCTGTTCCTGGTCCTGAGTACAGGGAGAGCCCAGCCAATGGAGGACACAAAGAAGTTTCCCAGCATCAAGAATTGTCTGAAGATGAGTTGGAGAACAAACGCGCTCAGTTGCTAAGAGAATTACAAATGCAACAAGAAGATAATTGAATTTGTCTTTATAAATAATTTTCATGTCATATTAATTGATTTTCTTAAATTCACATTCATCTTTAATTATTAGTTGTCAATAAATATTATTATTAATTATTTATCTTTGTTTTATTTTAGATTTTAATTATTAATTATTACAAATTATAAATAAAAAGAGTAAATAATAAAAAAAAAATATTTACAAAAAATGCGCTTATTAATTTTTTTATTTTTTTCATGTGCATTTTTTGAAAATTTTATTTCATTAATTATTTACTCTATTAATTCACACTCATTAGAAGTTAGCCGGCGTCTAATAATTTTTGGATTTTTTTCAACAATAAATTGTTAAAAAAAAAAATAATTTTAAAAATTGCACTTATAGTTTTTTTTTATTTTCTACATGTGCATATTTTTAGTTTTTTTTTTTTTTAAATTGATTTGTAAAAAAATAAATCCAAAAATTATCACCTCTCAATTTATGATCCTGAAGTTAACAGGCAATAATTTTCGGACTTTTTTTCAACAAATTTTCAAAAAAATAAAAAAAATAAAAATATGCACATGTAGAAAATTAAAAAAACTATAAGTGCAATTTTTTCAAATATTTTTTTTTTTATATAATTTATCATTTTTATAAAATTTCAAAAACTACTAGATGTCGGCTAACTTCAGGAAATTTGAATTTATTTAAATTTTCATGACAATAATCCTTCAAAATTTAAATAAATTTTTAACAGACAATTGAGCTGCAGAGAAAAATATGAATTCAAGTATGACAGATGATACCGACATTTAATTTGAATTTTATTTTAAAACAATAAATTATAAAAATAAAATTATTTTAAAAAAACCGCCAATAGTTTTTTAAATTTTTTACGTGCATTTTTTCTTCAAATTGTGAAAAAACCCGAGACTGTCCACAAACTATGAAATAGAAAAATGATATCAGATAAAGTCATAGATAAAAAAAACTGATTCAAATCTCGTGGGTTAATTGAAACGTCAGCTAAAAAAAATCTAAAAATATTTCAAACAAAACTTGAAACTAAATATGTTTACTATGAACAAATTTATGCTATAAATATTAAATTGAAAGAAATAAATTTATGAACGGACGTAGATATCACACAATAAAAAATTAATTTGACAATTGAACCCATTGGAGTTTAAATTACTTGCCACGTTTCATCTTTCTCTTACGCTTAATTCTCGCTTCAGTCTCATATTATAAATGTGTACATATGAGTATATGTTTGACATAAATAAAATATATATAAAAAAGTATATAGTCTTAAGGCTGAATAGAAAAAGTAATTTATAAGCAACGTTTACTGAAAATCTAAGGACCGGTTGTACCGTTATAATTTTTTTTTTTTACTCATTTTAAATTCTGTTTATCTACTCAGGTTTTTATTTAAAAAAGTCTTCAAATGTGCGATGGCCTTCACATATAAAAATTCTCCATACACTTAAATATATATAACAACTACACAAGTGTTTAATTTACATATATCATATATGCAAATATTTAATTAATTTACCGGCAGTGCCGAAATATTTTCATTTCAATTTATTATCTAGAAAAATTATTAATTATCTAAGATGTTTAATATTAAATATACATTTAATTGTTTTGTTAACAAGTAAGTTTTATATTTATTTATTATTTTAGTTTTTTATATCGAGTTTAGTCGAAGAAGAATTTTAAAAATACAATCGTATGGTATCCGCCCACGCACTTGCGTTAAATTAAATTTTACTCATTTTTAATTTTTTAAAATTAATATTTAGTTAATTTATTAATTGTTTTATAAACTTTTAGATGCGGGACGAGATGTCTGAGTCATGTAAAAAATTTATCTATTGTGCAGGATATAAATTTGAAGGAAATACCGCTGGTTAATGAGCCAGTATTGAGTTATAAAAAAAATAGCAGAGAACGTGATGATTTAATTGAAGCATTGAAACATAAATCGATAGAATGTCAAGACATTCCTATTGTTATTGGTGATGAAGAAATACGCACTGATAATATTAAGTATCAAGTTATGGTACGTTGATATTTATCAGGTTTTTTAAATTTTATCTGTGAATGTTGCAGACAAATTTAAAATTATTAATAAATAGAGTAAATAATTAATAAAATAAAATTTGAAAAAAATGGGCATTTGAAAAATTTTAAAATTCATAAGTGCATTTTTTGTAAATATTTTGTTTTTAATTATTTACTCGCTTTATTTATAATTTAAAAGTTGCCTGATGCCTGCTACTTTCACAATCGTAAAATTTTCCTGGAAATTTAAAGAAAATTATTTGAAATTATTGACAAGTTTGATTAGACATCTATCACATATTTATATACTTTATTTTTATATAAATCTCAGAACATTGGTCTCATTACCTCTCAATATTTAAATTTTCAAACAAATAAAAAATTATTGGCGGTAAATTTAAATTTAAATAATTAATAAAATTAATTTTAATCCACAGCCGCATAATCACAGTAAAAAAATCGCAAAATACTATCACGCAAGTACTGATATAATAAAGAAGGCGATAGATAATTCAGTAAAAAGTCAGCGAACATGGGACGCAGTGCCTCTTGATAAACGAATCGATATCTGGATGCGAGCCGCTGATTTGATGGCAACGAAATACCGCCAGGAATTAAATTCAGCAACAATTTTAGGACAAAGTAAAACGGCGATACAGGCAGAGATAGACAGCGCTGCTGAACTAGTAGATTTTTTCCGATTCAACGCGTACTTTTTACAAGAATCTTTAAAATACCGCCCGATTTCGCCAAAGGAATCAATAAACTCGATGCGTCATCGTGGACACGACGGTTTCATTGCCGCGATATCGCCATTCAACTTCACAGCAATAGGCGGTAACTTGGCATACACTCCAGCTCTGATGGGAAACTCAGTCCTCTGGAAGCCATCGGACACTGCGATACTTTCTGGGTGGACTATTTTTAAAATTTGCCGTGAAGCCGGCGTACCTGCGGGAGTTGTCAATTTTATTCCAGCAGCTGGTCCAGATTTCGGTGACACGATAACTCAGTCGCCTTATCTGTCAGGTATCAATTTCACCGGGTCTCCAGCGACATTCAATCATCTCTGGTCCCAAGTAGGCGCCAACATTCAAACTTACATCAATTACCCGAAGCTTTCTGGCGAATGCGGGGGCAAGAATTACCACTTCATTCATCCATCAGCCAACACAGAGCACGTGGTCTTGTCAACAATAAGAAGCGCCTTCGAGTACAGCGGACAAAAATGTTCAGCATGCAGCAGAATGTACGTACCTGAGTCCCTCTGGCCGACAATAAGCGAGCGCTTGGTCTCCGTCACCGAAGAATTAAAACTGGGACCAGCCGACGACTTCACAGTATTCTCCAGTGCGGTAATTGACGCAGCGGCATTCAAACGAATCACTTCGTACATAAACTACGCCAAGACTTCGCCCAACACCCGGATCATCGCCGGCGGAACTTACGACGACTCTGTCGGTTACTTCGTACGACCCACCGTCATAGTGACCACCGACCCAATGGACAAATTGATGCAAGAAGAAATATTCGGTCCCGTTCTCACCATTTACGTTTACCAAGACCGGGATCTAGATTCCGCGATGAACCTCGTGGAAAAAACTACCCCCTATGCGCTCACCGGTTCCATTTTTACCCAAGACCGCGAGTGGGCTGTCGCGGCTCTCGAAAAATTCAAATACACAGCGGGTAATTTTTACGTAAATGACAAATCAACTGGAGCCGTAGTTGGACAGCAGCCTTTTGGTGGTCATCGAAAGTCAGGAACAAACGACAAATCCGGCGGACCAGTTTATGTTCACAGATGGTCATCACCCCAAACTATTAAAGAAACTTTCGTTACATTAAATAATTATAAGTATGAATACATGCATTAATAGTAATTAATTAATAAGTATGAAGTATATTTTTTTATTTTTTTTATTGGACACAATAAAAAATATCTAATTTACACGAACGAATTGTAATTAATACTTTTGTCATTATTAATCATAAAACTTATTGATAATAACAACTATTATTATTATAATTTATATACATAGAAGTAATGATGACATAATTGTATAAAAAAATTATAGCCATGGGTGCCAGGATGGATCCATGCGACAAAGATTGTCGTGGCTGCTCGCCGCAGCGACTAGGGTGCTGACTTTGTTACCGTCCCCGTTGTCTGCAAAGTTTGCGAGCGAGTTAAGTCTTGTCATGATCGCAGTGACCGCGCGGGTCACCATCGTTATCAGCAGCTCTCCTTTCATGTCTGCTGGCGCTTGAGCCGCGTTCTCAGCGTCTTCTTGCTTGCGGTTGTGGTCGGCGATGACTTCGTCGCGCAAAATTGCGCGGAGAATCGTGTGGACTTTGAAGGAAGGGTGCACTAGACACCGAGCTATTGCTATTGCTGATGCTGTCAGCGGTCCTGATACTCCTGTAATTTTAAATAATTTATTTGTGATTGGTAATTTGTTTATGAAGAAGCGACATTAATTTGTACCGGGTCATGATGTCCAGGAACATGACCCGGTATAAATTAATGACATCAAATAGAGAAGTTGCATGCATTTACTTACCAGTTGTTGTAATGAATTCCAAAATATTCGGAGTGAGTCTGAATGGTACCGGTCGCTGTGCGTCCAATTCACCGGACATGTCATCAACGTCAAATTTAAAATATGCGATATTAACAAGACCAGAATCCTGATGTATGTACATCATATCAGGATTCAATCTCGTCAGATGCAGGACGTACTCGGCGAAGCAGGCAAGCGCTAATTGCAAAGTAAACATTTTTCTGAAGGTCCAGTAGTCAGTCGCTACAGGGAAAGTCTTAACAGCCCAAGACTTCATCATCGTTCTGGGTACCATCGTTGACTGAATGTGTTTGAGAATATCTCTG
The DNA here is from genome assembly GCF_026212275.2 of Microplitis demolitor. Taxonomy (NCBI): domain Eukaryota; kingdom Metazoa; phylum Arthropoda; class Insecta; order Hymenoptera; family Braconidae; genus Microplitis; species Microplitis demolitor. The sequence continues at coordinate 1,388,770 of NC_068546.1, read as the reverse complement.
AGCATTTGGTGACTCGCTTGTGTCCCTTTTGCCTGCATTACCGCCAACTTTTCATAGTAACGCGCTATTGGCGCATCGTGTTCCATTCCCCCGCTGGCATTTGCAGCTCCAGTTCCACTCATTTTAGCACAGCCGAGTTTGTAAATGTCCAGCAGAGATGTCGAGGCCGGGTTGTCTTCAACTAAACGCATTTGCGGCGAAACTGCAACGACACGTGGCACAGTGAAGTGCAGGAACCGTCTTGACGTTTCTTTCTGTTTAGCTAAATAGTAATTCAACATTCTGAGCAATTGGAGAACACGCTCCTCGCGTCTTGCGTCACCTAGACCCGCGTCATTGACAACCAGGTACGGATAAAGCCGCCCGTTGTGCCCGCGAATTCTCAGTCTTCTCGCGGCAGTGTTGTGTCTCTGCACAACTTCGACTCTCGGCATAAATCTCGCGATTCTCACGTAATAGTGCGAGGGTTTCGGTAACAAGAATTCACCTGGCAGCTCAACCTCAGCAGTTTTTAAACTAAAGTTACTCAGAAACCTGCACTTTTCTTCAATAAGAAATGACTTTGGTAACTGTCGCGTCTTACTTTCAAGTATTTTTATCCATTTCTTAAGTTTGTTTATCAAATTGTGCAGCAGCTTGGCACCCGGTACAGTAAAATCAAAGTCTGATGAAAACTGTTCCTTCATACGTTGGAAAACTGGGTCCTGTACCGTAGCCTGGGCGCGTCTGGCCAGAGATTCAGAGGCTGCGGATCCAAAAGTCTGAGGTGTCGTCTGCGAAGATGTTGAAGAAATATTTTCAATTCCTATACCAAATGTCGATACCAATTTCTTGACAAAATTAAGCGTATGCGGAGTGATAGTCGCTTCAGAAACAGCCCCCCGGTTTTCGTAAGCAATCGCGTGACATTTGGCTAAGCCTTGACGTAGCTGCCGCAGAACTTCTTCGTACCAAGTCTCTCTGAGCCAAACCATTTGATCGACAATTCCTTCTAAGCTTGACAAAATAGTTGGATGTATGTCCCGCTGCATGTGCATTATTTTTGAGCACCTCCACATTGGGGCAGTTGCTTTTATTGGCCCGGTTTCAGCGGCAGAGGCCGGTGTCGCTTGACTTGGATTGATATTAGCAGAAGAACTTGATTGTTGCTGCTGTAACTCAGCGCTTTTGTACCGCTCGCGCTGCTCGATCTTCAGAGTCAAGTAGAGGGTTCTGATAGAAAAGTAAACAGCTTGAGGAAACATCCGTCCAACTTGGGAGAGCAAATTCAGTATGACGTTGCCCTCGTGTCTTATCAAACACATCAGCAATTGCGGTATCCAAGGCAACCATTGAATAGGCGGCACTCCGACGGCATATTTGTCAACGGCTTCCATCAGCGAGTTCTTGTCGTCATCGTACGTTAAGAGCCAAAGGACTTTAGCCAAATACTTCCGGGACTTTGATTCATTTTGGTGACGACAGGCGTGCAGGAAGCAGGTGATCGCTGATACGCCGATCGCGATCTGTTGGCGCGAATCTCTGGTGAATATCTGCTCGAGGTAGTCACCCCATAGTGCCCAGGCTTTTACGAGAGTGTCGTGTAGCTGTACAGCAGCAGAGAAAGCTTTGTTGGCGTCGTCCGATCGCCCGATTTGAGATAGCAGCATTCCCTTGAGTGCGTAGAACTCAGCGGTCATTTCTTTGGTAAAGTATTTAAGATTTGTTGACTCAATAACTTCCAAACCTTCTTGGAGTTCATTGTTCCCGCTCACTGCTGCCATCTGCAGATAACATTTTACTTGCTGACGTATTTTTTGAAAACAGTCCACGATTGGTACACTTGGTATCGTGTAAATACGCGACAAAGAATCTAGACACACGCCAGTGAGGTTGTGCTTGCGCGCTATTTTACCAAAATGAATTATCGCCTGCGCAGATGCGTGAACGCCCAGCATTGAGTGATTATTTGTGGTGGTGGTAGGCGTTGCGGCAGTCGTAGACTGGGCATTGGCTGGGTCTTGTTGCTGCTGCTGCTGCGAATCGTAGTGGCTAGAGATAAATGTGTAGTGATGCTGCCTCCAGGTGAATATATCTGACCAATGGCTCAAGTCGTCAGCGATAACTGGCAACCGGTTGCGCCAAGTCTTGACGATGGCTTTCATATCATGCAGAGACGAAGCCGTTGATCGTCCATGTAGCAGACCCTGATGAATCTGCATCGCTTCCTGAAGCTCCATTATTTGCTGAGCGGCTTGAAGAAGCGGTAAATGAATGTGACTGACAATAGCCGGCAGACGTCGCCACTCTCGCATGCACAAACTCGACGCCAGTTCGACGTAACGTTCTACTGTATTCAAATGTTGGTCTTCATTGTGACAAATCGCTAGGAATCCACGGTAGAGATTTACCCGCCAGGCCATTTCTTTAGGACAATTGTGTTCCACTTGCGCCAATGCTTCTTTCATCATCGTCCAATTTGGAATTCGCCATGAGCTTTCTAATATAAGGAATGGATTTTTTTCAGTCTTTTTACTACCATAGTCCAGCAACAAATCCCACTGGTTCAGTTCTTTCGCGCAGCGAATCCAGTGCTGTTCCCACAGCAAAGTTTCCCGCTGTATTTTAAACGGCGCGGGATTCCCAATGTAGTCTTGTTTGAATTTGGTCATCGCTGCATCGTAAGCCACCTGCGCTTGTTCGAAAAATCCTTGCTGCTCTAATGAAGTCGCTTGGATTGTTTCCTTGTAGTGCGCATGCTTTTGCCATAGTCCGCACCACATGTCTTCTTCGCACAGCAGCGAGTACATGTCAGCCAGAGAATCGAGTATCTGGGCATGAGGATTGTTCGCCGCTGTGACAGCATCAGCTGGTTCAAAGTCATAGCAATCAAACGCGGATTGCGTCGGTATTAATTCACGTTTGTCACTAAATAAACTCGAGCTATTGGCATTGACGGTGGAATTTGAATTAGCATTGACACTAGAAGTGTCATTCGTACCATTAAGATCTCCATTTTCAAAAGCCATTTTTTCTAGCGTAAGAGTCATGCGGTGCCACAAATTATGAGAACGTCCAAGATATTTAATTAGCGGCGGCCGGATCGGAACTGGAGGGTCACAGTGTGAAATTGCTTCGACAAAAGTCGCTATTGCTGATGGATGACAGTCTTTTTGAATAACATGCGCACCCGAGCAAACAAACGGAACTATTTCTGCAGTCAGCGCCGAGTGCTGGGTCTCGTCCAAAATAGACCAGAGTCTAGGGAATATATCCAGCCACACTCGCTCGGCTAGACTGGTGTCCATGTGACAAAGTTGAGCAGCCGCCAGTAAAAACTGTTCAGTCTTAACTTTCCTAGCGTTTTGTAAAAACTCATCTTGTTTGTTTATCAACTGGTTTATTGTCTCCGTCGGCTCCACCACAGGCTTCTTGTCTATTTCCATGCTAATATCCGCGCTGATGGTCCCCAGGTCCATGTCAAGTAGATCGTCCTTCACAATAGATACCAGGGAGTCCAGATTACCAGCAAAGTCATCAACGATATCGTCATCCAGACCCGGTTCTTTTTTGATCCTCGTGAAAAATAAGTCTGCTTCATCAGGTATTAAGGAAGTCGATGCGGGCTTTGATGTGTTTGTATTTGTACTAAGTGACGGTAGTAAATTGTCTTGGTTAGCGAGTTTCATTGGCGTTGACGCGCTGGCGGTCACGATCACAAGTTCAATGCACTGTTTGATCCAGTAATGTGGCCCCATTGCGTCCCAACTCTGGCTGCAGATAATGTAGAGTAGTCTATCATACAGCCTACGTCGCATCGAGCTGTCGAAAACTTCAAAAAATTTAGCGCGAATGCTCGGTTGCGTGCAGCGCAACCCGCTCAGAAAAGCCGGCTCTAATTTTGACGTCAAGTCAGTTGTCCTCAAAATTTCATCACGGTACACATAATTAACGAGCTCTAAAAATTGTCCATTGAGTTCTTGATCATCAGGGAACTTTTTCTCAACGCACTGCATCATTTTAACCAACAGCATCGACTTTTCTTTCAAACTAGGCGCCTGATTGACGGCAATTGGGTTTTTGTTCTTCATCCATTCCTCTAGCATTCGCGTTATGGCTTTCATTATTTTGATATCATGGGTTTTTTCAATCAATATTATCAATATTGATGAAATAAATGACTTTCGCATATCGGGGCTCATCACCGCGACACGATTTTTGACTAAATCCAAGCTAAGTATCAGCAATTCGCTGTTTACTGGATTTGAATCAGTGATTGTGTTTGAAGTGGCCGCGTCTGCTGTCACGGTGCCGCTTAATTGCAGATGATCTTTGGTCATGCGATGAAGAACGCGTCCGAATTGGGAAATGAATCGGTCAATGTAACTCGAATTGTTGATACAAGCAGCTTTTAATATCATCAGGGTACCGAATAATGACGTCGAAGCGTTTCCAGCAGCAGCGCCAGTGGTGTTGGACAACAAACCGGTATTTTTTTCATAAGCTGTCAACCCTTCGGTGATAAAGTTAGCAACTGCTGTGTAGAGAGTATTCAGCTCGTCGTATTTTGACGCTGGTGGTGCTACTCCAGAAGGAACGGTCGACTCTGTCGGAAATATTGACATCAATCTGGACATGAGCGCGTGCATTAGTCGGATTACTTTGGTATTGTTGGAAGTCAAACAGGCGCTGAGACCTCGCTGGAGTAATTTGAAGTTAGCTAAGATCTGTTCCCGTTTCATTACTCCTAGCAAAAACGTCAGTAATTCTAAAGCCGTACAAATGTTGCCGTAATTTGGCTGGGCGCTGTCGATACTCGCGAAAACTTTGTCCAGCCAATTTAATTTTAAATCAGGCGGCGGTTGCTGCTGTTGCTGGGTCGAACTGGGCCAGACATCAGGTTTCAATGCCATTTTAAGTAAATTAACACAGCGGCGTGACAACAACTCTCCTGGATTACCTGAGGATTGAATGGCAGCAGCAGTGGCTGCTGGTGTTGCTGTCGAAGTAGCGGCTCCAGAGGCATTAGCAGCTCCTGCAGCTGTTGCTATGCTCGTGGTTCCGTCGTTCACTTGACAGGCGAGACGCAGCAGGAAATTCAAAATAGAGTCCGCGTGTCCGCGTTCGATTGGTTTAGTTGCACTCGGTTCACCAGGAAATCTATTGACCGGATTGGCCATTAGTTCATTCAATGTTAGATTAGGATCACTCGTGTCCATCATCTGACCGGCTGCTTCATCTTTGATGCGATGCAGCTCCCATTTGATGATAACTTCAGCCAACTCAACTGCAAGTCGCCTGTTATCTAGAGTCGCGTTGGGACTGAAACCCAAACGCTGGATTGAATTGACCATATGCTGGACCAGGTGATGTCTTACAGGATAGTAAACTTTGTAGTGACGAACCACCAGCTGGAGAATATGAATCAGTTGCTGCATAGAATGACCTTCCTCGACAATTATCTTCTTGGTCCAGTGTGTCAGCATGGTGTTGCCGTCTTCCATCCGGACTGGCATCGCTGGTGTTAAAATTTCCAGCGCCTGTCGTACGACATTTCGTGCCTCGACTGCATGGGCTTTCAAAAGACTATGGAACACTTGCAGTACAATGCGTTTGTGAATCGCAAACTTGGCGATTATGTGGGAGAGCAATAGATGCCCGTGGTATCGAGTCGCTGGGTCGACGCAGTTCTTGCCCAGCAAACAAGGCCACGCGAAAGTCATCAACCGACGTAATTTATTGCCCTGGCGTTTATTGGTGACATCGTGAATATGTTGGGACGCCTGCTCGACCAGCAGACACGAGAACTGCAGCAGTGAAATGCGCAGACAATCTGCTGAAGCAAAAGGATTATCTGGATCAATCACCCGGGAAATAAATACACTGACTACATTCTCTGGGTTGTCTTGATAAGGCATCGGAGCACCGCCTACCAGTTTTACACCTTCGCCGCGTTCAAAACTAACAGCAAATGCTGGAATTATTATCAGCTGAAGTATTTTGGCTCTCAATTCTTCTGATAGTGTCGGGGCTGAAGCAGGAACAGTCGCCGACGCTGATGTCGATCCTTGAGGACAAGAATGTTCGACGAATCGGAAAAATGCGCTGCGTTTCCACTCAACTTGATACTCCCGCGCTACGGTATTTTCAAGAAAATCTCTTAGGAATTGGAAATCTGGTATAAAACGGTCGCAAGTCGCGCGTAGAAGTTGAAACAGAAGATCGATGTCCGTTGGATGATGACTGAAATAATGAAGCAGTATTTTAACAACAAGCTTTGGCTCCTTCCAGCGACTGAAGTCAACATTTTCGACGCGTTTATGCAGCTCCAGATACCCGTCCTGGTACCAAAGCTGTTTCAAAGCCGCAACAATTTGTCCCTGAGTTGACAGCCATTGCTCGTCGAATTTAATGAGCACGGAGATAATTCTTATCGCCTGATGTTGGAGTTCGTATTTATCTGAAGTAGTCAAGTTGCCACTGGTCGATGAAGTTGCCAGTGAAGTTGACAGCGAAGAGTTTGACACAGTAGCTGCCAGTAACATCGTGATCAATCTCCCAGTACAGTTCATATTCGTAAACAAAACGTCTCTGAATGGTTTCCCGTCTGTCGGCTGCTTGATCAAGTACTCAAGGTACCGGCTCCACTGTTGCTCCTTGATGTTGTTGTCATGTAGGAAGAGGGTGAGCGTTTCCGTGGGGTACCGCAGCAGGAATTTCATCAACGGGCGCCTAAATGGACTGGAAGCTTCAATCAGCAGTGACTTTTCCGTCTGCAAAACTAGTCTACAGAGCACGTCAATGAATTTAGGTGTCGCTGCTGGTATCAAGTGGAATATTCCGATGATAAGTGATATTTTTTCCTTGCAGTCATCGTCAAATTTAATATTACTCGCGGTTGTTTTGTGCTGCTGATTCGCTTGGCTCGTTTGGATCAAATTCTCCAGTAGTTTCTTCAAATGGAGAAGTAGCTGCTCGCAGAGAGTGATACTGAAGGTACTGGGGAACAACTGAGTTAGGTATGACAAACGTTTCACGCAGTTAAGACTCAAGTTACGATGATCTCCGAGTGTCAGTAGCATGGGGCGCATTGTCGTGTGAACAGTTTCCATGTCTATTTGGAAGCCTCCGATAAATTTCTGCATGCACTCGAAGGTCGCTTGCTGTAACTCAGGGTTCGGACGCTCGAATGTCCGGTACAGGGTAGAAAATATTTTGTCACGAAGGCCTACGATATAGTGACAGGCTGCCAGTGCACGTAGAGCTGATTTGCGCAGCGGTATCAAGTTACTTACTGATTTGTAACAGGGTAATTTGTGTAAAAACGCGTCTTCATTATCACAGAGTCCAAGAAGTTCTTGGAAAAATACCTTGTGTTCATGAATCTGGAGGTCGATCGTAAACAAACGAGGAGTCAGAGTTGTACAGAATGTATTGCCGTCCATCAAACCGATCTGCGCATTAGCAGGCTGATGACGCAACAAATGTTTCTTTGGCGGAATCATGTCAGCGAGAACGTCTTTGTGAGGTTCCATGACCTGGGTAACACTTTTGTTTTGAATTTCCGCCAGTAATCTGAGGGAAGACATTGCCTGTTCGCGTACCAGCGTATGGGGAGACGTCACTTGACGCACTAACTCATGTGTCACGTCGTAAATACTTTTGTTCTGAACTTCCAGTAGCTCTGGCGTTGAATTGATTATGTCAGGATGAACGTAAACCCGCAGCATTTGTTCCAAATTTTCTTTGGCCATATCAATGGCACCGTTGGAAACTTTGCCAGTCAGATCCATCATTACGTACATGAGCGCTTTTAAAAACTGAAACAGATGCTGGAGGACCCACTTGGTTGCCATGCGTTCGAACAGAAATTTAATAGCAATACAGCCGCCTAATTTTGCGTACCAAGCGCGTTCGTAACAAAGCGCGCACATTTTTTCAGCCAGATACTCCATCATCGGTAGCTGACATGCGCGTTCTTTGCTACCGAGAATCTGGGTCGCGGTCTCCAAGATCAGAATCAGTGCCAGCTGTCCCGGTTTGCATAATTCCTTTTCTTCATGGCCCATTATCGTCGCCAGCGCGTCCATCAGCACCAGCGGATCTTGACAACGATTTGTGTAACCGGAACTGCCGTTTATCAATCTGTCACCGGGCGCTAAACAGTAGGGACCAGCTTGCTGGGCTATCGCGATGATCGTGTAGTGTCTAACCAACGAAACCATGGTGGCTATGACAGATTGCTTGAGTTCTTTAATAGCCGCAGCAACGAACAAACCGGTCAGTGCTGTCTGCAGCACATTTCTGGCAACGACATTGTCATATTTGTAATTGAGTTCCTGTGACTGTGACTGCTGTTGTTGTTGAAGTGACGGCAAATTATTTTCCTTGAAGCTGGTTGATGTAAACAGTTTGTGAAGGGTTTGACGGGTGGTTTCATCAGTAACGTCAGTATTGTCTGGATTTATTTCAGTGTTTAATTGCAGTACGCTGGCTAAGTAGCAGTTAATGACTTGCCAGCACTGTTTTCGGTAAAAAGAGTCAGTGGTATTTGATTTTAATGCAGTGAATGCTGTCTCAATGATCATTTCAATTGGCAATTTAACGGGAGTCGTCGCAGAATCGGGGAAGTAAATGACAACTGCTGGTGATTCGTTGCCATTAAGGCCGTTGTCACGGTCATTATAATCAAGACGCTGGGGTTCGATCATCATTTTACGATTTCCACCACCGAATTTACCCAATACACGGAACGCGACATGGGCGACCTGGTCATTGGGGTTACGCAGAGTGCGCCAGAGCGCTTGCATCAAATCAGCGCGTACTGGCTGAATGTGTTCGTAAAGAAAATCGGGCTGCAAGTTATCAACACACAGTTCTAGGGTGCGTAGACCTTGACTGACTAAATTGTGACTGCCATTGAGCGCGGAGACCAAGGGATCCATCAGCATCGGCAAGTAAGGCAACAAAGAACTCAAACGCACTGGCACAGTGAGACACAATTCGACAAATAGATCTTTCATGTGCTGCTTATGCAGGCCTGATTGCAAACGATTGAGTCCCTCGAGTAAGTTTGGAAGCAGAGGTAAAAATTCTTGGTACAGAAGATCATGGGAGCCACCACCGATAGAACGAAACAACGCGCGCAGTAGCAAGAAATAATTGTATGGCTCTTTAGCAGACATCGCTAATTCCATTGAACGCGTTACGATTTGATGCAAATGCGGGCGCAGCATGTGTTCATTTTCGGCGGGAAATAATGAGACACTACCAAAAACTAGTTTAAATAAACGTAAGTATAAATTGCTGCGTTCGAGATTTGATCCCATGTCGTCCATCCGCTCCAGCAGGTACTCGACCAAAACGGTAGCAAAGATCGGTGAGGTAGTGGGATTTGCCAGGAAAGAGTTTCCAACAATTTGCAAGGCTCCATTGCGAAATATTCTCTCTACCATATAGTCAATTGTCGTAGAAAATATCTCTTGGAATGTCTGGGGATTCATCATTGAAAACACACCGCTAAAGTGTTCCAACACTTCTTTTTCTTCTTTAGTCCTCACTGTCTGTGGAGGTGGGGGTTGCGCTTGCCCAGCTCTCATATGATAATGATGCTGCTGAGTTGATAACGTCGGATTCGCCATCAACGGTCCAATGGTGTAAATATCCAGCGCCTGAAGTGCCCACTTGACGAGACGAATAAACACCAACGTCTCGCGTGGATGAAACTGTTTCGATTGAATCACATCACCCGAACTGTTCGTTGACTTGCAATTAGCGCAGCCCCATGTTATTGTCTTGACACCGCAAACCAAAGTCTTGATTAAACTGCGGTAATCAGAAACGTTGCAGTTAACAAGCGACGATGATTGATTTTGCGGAGTTAGAAATTTTGATTTGTTAGCTTCTTTATCATCAGTCTCTTGTAGAATCGGGGGTTTGCTGTCTTCTGTTTTAATATCAATCGTCGCTCCAGTTCCAGTTCCAGTTGCAGCTGCAGTTCCAGCACCAGATCCAGCTGCCGCAGCTATAGCTTTCGCGTTATTCGCTTTGTTCAACAAAATCGGCAGCTGTAATTTAGTTATGGTTTTAAATTTAAGAACAAACACCTCCAGCATTCGCATCAGCAACTCGCGGCCTTGATTACTGTTATCACTGTCACTGCGCGTGCGAATGCACTCGACCAAATTCAATAATAATTTACAGGACATTGTCTGTATTGTCGTGGGCAAACTTTGGTCGTGAACATTTTTACTGAACAAATGAACCGCGCGCGCTAGATCCGGCAGCTGCAGAAGTTGACGGACATGATGGACCAAGTCCGCGAGAGTCGAATAAGCTAGAGGGCGGAGAGACTCGTAAGTGGTCCAGCCGTTGCCTAGCAGGACTTGCTCATCAAACAGACGTTCCATGTAAGGCACAAATTTAATTCGCAAATCTGTAGCTAATATATGACGCGCTGCTATCAGTAACTCGCGTCTCAGATGCGTCACTTCTATGGGACAGAGTGTTAGCAGTCCCAGCATCCCTTTAACCATCATGGTGCTGTGTGACGAGACAACGTCTTGATAAATCCTTATTATGTAGGCGAGAAAACTTATCGTTTTTATCTGCGCTCCCATGAAGTCAACGAAGACTTCTTTGTTGAACCCCGGGGCATTGCGGTGCTGGAGACTCGGCTGGAGAGTTATCGTTGTCATTATCAGAGGTATAAAGTCAGCTACATCTTGATGGACGTTCTGTTTGTAGATTTGGTACATCAGTACGACGATTATTGGAAGCTCTTGCAATACTTTTAGCGACAATACTGCTCTGGGAATTAGATTGTAAGTTATAAGATTGCCATCACTGGCCTTCTTTTCACTTTGTATTGGCGTGATTGTAAAAGTTTCGCGTAGCAGGACTTCGATGTTTAGTTCAGACAGATCTTTAACGCGGATTGGAGGCCTGGGCTCGAATATTTTGTTCAAATTTTTAGGCAGCTCGCTGTAAATTGACTTAACAAACTGGAGAAAGTGCTGGATCTCGGGGTTAAATGTCGGGCGATACTGCTTGTGGAGCTCGATAATAATTCTTAAGCACACGAGAATATTTTCCTCGTTCTCAGTCTCCAGTAGCTTGAGCATCAGACTCAGGATTGGCTTCACGTAAGGGCGCAAGTGCTCATTGGTGGGCAGGCGATGGATCATTTCAAGTATCAGCTTGCGCACTTGCTGGATATTGTACTCAGAAATGAAATGCGGCTCGCCGTCCTGTAAAATTTTTATAAATATCTTCATCATGTGGTCCAGGAACGCTGGGTACTGAGACGAACACATGATAACTTCGAAGTTCTCTGATAGCTCTTGCGCGGCTTTCAATTTCAACTCATCCTTGGAGTTGGGATCTGCCAACATGGTCACGTATGACCTGTATGTGTTCATCTGGGTCACCGGGTCCGGTGGCGGAGGCTGTGGTGGCGGCATTTTTTATTCTATTTTTAACTTTTGTCTTTACTGATTATTTTAATTGATAGAGGGCGGTCTGTTGTTAAAGATCCTTTTCAAATGATTTTATTTATAAGCAATGATGGTTCCTAATCTGGTACATGCCTAGTTGAAAACAAGTTACATAAAATTAGTAATGATTGAAGTAATGACACCAAGATTGTGCTCAAACTATTGAGTTTATGTAAAAAATCATTGAATACTTTTATAAAGAGAATTTAATTTCCTACAAAATTTAACTCATATATTTTTCTCGAATCTGTCATAATTTAAACACAATTTTTATTTAAAGATATCAAAACTCATGGCATCAATTTGTCTAGTTTTTGAAATTTTTTAAATAAAATTATGAATAAAAAAAATTATTTAAATTTTATAGCAAATTTAATTTTCTAAAAAAAATTTTGATAAATTATGACGTAACAATCAAATTACGCGCAATTTGAATCAAAAGTCAGAGTTTTCTCGAATTAGAAATTTATTCCCTGATCTTTAAATTCAAATTCAGTTTGAACTGTCAAAGATACAAAAAAATGATCTCCTACATTTTTGTCAGAAATTAAATTCTCTACAAGAAGTTTCTTGTAAATTATACCGCAAATTCAAAATCCCAAGATATTAAAATTTTAAAATCAACTGAAATAAATTTCGAAAATTGAAATCTTTCGCTCCAAAAAATAATAAATAAATTTTCAAATTTTTTAAAAATAAAACGTCATCGTTAATTATTTTAATTACATTATTGACAGAACTTCAATTTTGAATAATAATAATATTTTGAAAATTGGTACTTACATTTAAAATATTGATTGATTTTATTGGTCACATTTACAAATAATTTATTAACTAAGTAATTATAAACTGAAATAAATAATAAATATAATTAATAATAAGTAATTAATAAACATTTACTAAACTAAATAAATTTACCGCTCTATTCTGCGAGGTTAGATCCCAGAAACTTGCCGCTGACATGAATTCGTATTTTCATTAGATCATAATATTTAAATTATATTTATAATGAATTAATTATTTATTATTAAATATGTGATTATTTATATAATAATAAGTGTTTAATTATAAGCATCATATAATTTACTGTATTTTTGTATTTATTTACAAACAAAATCGTACTGCTTATAAATTAATATGACTTAAGACTTTATTTTTCCAAATTTCTATCAAAATTGTTTGTTAAAGTGACTGTAGAGGACACTCGGGTGTTTTTTGACACTTAAATTTTGGCGGTAAATTCAAATACTTTTTTTTTTTTAATCCAGAGCTTACTCTAAAATTTTCACGTTTTAATTTTACGAAATTTTTAATTCAAATTCTGACAGAATTCAAGTTTATATAGAAAGATTCTGATAAATTTCTTCGTAATAGTTTAGAATTTATATTTTAAGTTATAAAAAAAATAAGAACAATTTGACAGTTAATTTTTTTTTCTTTTAATTCAAATTCTCAGTTAATAAATTTACAAAAAAATTAACAATTATCTTTTTTATAGAAAATTCAATTTTCTACAAATAAGTTTCTCATAAATTTTTCATAAACTCAATAATTTACCCAGAATTTAAATTACAAGAAAAAATTCTAATACGAGATAAATTAATGAATAAAAAAAAACTTTTTGATTTTTGAATTTTTAAAAATTCTGAGCGAACTTTAAAAATTGCTTAGTCCTAAATATTGATGGAGGCCCTTGATTTTGAGTAAAAAAAATTCAAAAATCTAAAGAAATCTAATCAAAAGAAAAAACTAAAATATGATACGTAAACTCCCGCAATTAATTTTTTTTACGCGCGAATTATTTAAATTTTCTTTATACATGAGACAATTTTTATTTTTTGTTCGTTAGGCTCAAATAGAACTAAAAAAAAACAATCTATGTATAAATGACTTTTGAAAAAAAGTTTTTTAATTTTTTTAAAACACTATCTATTTATTGATGTTTTGGTAATTAATTTTAACTTTTCGCGCATTCGTTTAAAAAAAAAAAAGTTAAAATAAAAACATTAATCGTGGATTTAGTATACAAATAACGTAGCTATAATTATATTTAATTACATTGCAATTATATATCATTTTTTTTAATTAATTAAAGATCATTGCTGTTGTTTTTGATCGTTTAATTTAAAAAAAAAAACAATAATGAACGTTTATTTGGTGTGCGTGTTATGAAAACACATACACACGTTGTTTTAATTTAAATTTAATTTATATCCTTTTTATTTGTTGTTATTAATTTTTAATTTGTTATTTTTTACATAAATTTTAACCAATGAAATTCTATTATTGTTTGTGTGTATGTGTGATAATTTAAACTACTGCTGCAACGTAGTATTGCTATTATTTTTTTGTATTTGTTGCCGTGATTGTTGTTGTTGCATTTCAGCTGCTGCTGTGTCTTTCATATGCTTCTCTACCTGGAAAACAAAAAATTTATTATTAATTTATATATTTTTTAATTGATAAGATTTTTTATTGGAGTATTTTTTCATTTTTTTACTTTAAATTAATATTCTGTCTTAAGTATTCAGTTTACGAAAATATTTATTTAAACTTTTTTATAGAGAATGCAATTTCCTTTAAAGTTGATTTCATATATTTTTGTCATATCTTCAATAGTTTAGCAAAAATTTTAGCTCAAAGATTAGTTTTTTAAATTTCAATCAATTGACATTTATCACGTTACTGAAATTCAAAATTCTGATAAAACTACCGGGTTTACACAAAATTTTATGAAAATCTTTTTTGTAGGAAATTTAATTTCCTACAAAATTTTTCTTACACATTTTTTCATATTTTTAACATTTGATTCAAATTTTTTAATTTTATCAAACAGAAACAAAATTTCTTTCGAAATTCAAATTTTTCAAAATCAATAAATTTTTTTACTAATTCAAATTTCATACATTTACTAAAATTTTTCATTATTCTTACGGTAACTTTAACTTATTCTTAAAAATACGTAATTCATTCCTGTGCAATAAGACATTAGCTTCGAATTGATTCCCGTGAAAAAGCAAAAAGTTTAAAATAAATTTTCAATTGTAACAGTGTGCAAAAAGTATTTTTTCATGATACCAGCATCAAAACAAAGTTTCAATGTCTCTACAGCCAGTCGAAAGAAACTAATTTCAGTCCAATGTCGCGAATATCAGCAAACGCGTAAATTTTGAATGCGTCAGCGACAGAGACAAACTTGTTTTGTCCCTTGGTAAGAAACAAATAATTTTTCTGCCCTTTGACTTGTCTTTCGCAATTGGAACTCTGATACTTGTAATTTATTTCATAGCAACTTCAGAATATTGATTTTGTTTACGTAAATGACAGTTCTGTGATTAAGTTTTATAAAAATTAGTATCAATAATAAATAGTATTTATTGTTTGTGCTTAATTATAAATTACAAGTGACTATTTACGCTTACGCTGATAATTGATGACACCTTTGATCTGAAATCTTTTCGTTTCATCCCTCGTCACACAATATACTATTTATTCAAATTTTTCGTGTCGAAAACTGGTCTTCAAGTGATCAAAGACGGTACCTCTACCCTACTCTTTATCAAAACTTCTAAAAAAGTACTCCAAAAAAATATTAAAAATCGAAAATAAATACTTACGACTTTTCTAACATGTAAATAAGGTTTAGATTCAGCGTTACCATGTACATTATCAACCTTGTAAGGCGGTACGATGGTAACATTACCCCATACGACAATATTTTGCCCAGACCACGTTATTTCATTAATTGTTTTAGAAATAGCTATAAAAAGTTTTTGTCCTTCTGGCGATACTCCGGCCTGCAGAGCTTTTACCATACGTTTTTTTTCTTCAACTTGATTACGTACACGTGTGTTTAGCCTCTGTAAATTGAGACTCTGTGGTGGCTCTGTTGTTGTTGGACTGACTTCTCTTTTTACTTGTACATCAGACACCAGTGATAAATTAACTATATGTACATCATTTACCGATGGTCTACCAGAGGATGATGGGCATTCTGATGTATAAATTAAGGAGAATAACCTTAGAAATTTCAAATATAAACTTACGACTAAATGACTAAAACCTACAACTTATTTATTAAAATAACAATAATTAATTATTTTTGCGTATGTTAATTAATATTTTAAATAAAATAACACATTTAATTACACATTAACATCCACAATTACAAAGACACTAGTGTACACACGGTTAATTATTATATTTTTTTAGTTTATAGTAAATATATTATTAGGTTGTATTTAATTGTAAAAGGATACTCAGTATAAGCATTTTAGTTTGTGGATCAAATGCGAGAACTTCACCCTCGATTTCTTTATTATAACAAGTTTTACATGCTACTGTACTTCCAATGCTAAACCAGTCGCTTACGCCAGCCATTTTTCGTATGTATGTTTTGCTCTGTCTAGATATATATAACTATTAAAAATGTGGGGTTCTAATGATATGTATCAACACAAGCTTGTTTTCATGTGACAGTTTTAAAAGCTAAAGGAAACTGGCGGGGTAAGTGGATACCATTTGCTTTCCATAAGCGCCACTTTTAGTCGACATGAAATCGGACGTAAAAGACGAAATTCCCAGCGCCATCTATGGAAAACGAAATGAAACGTCAATGGAAACCTGCTGTCAATTCCAGGAAATGGATGTAGCATAAGACATTTATGAATTTTAAATTTTAATTTAAATGCTGTAAAAATAAAACTACAATTTCTATTATTTAATGAACGATTTGAAATACTAAGATTTTTTTCACTTCAATTTAACTTTAATCAATACACTGATAATTAATACTTTTTTTTTTTTAATTTTATTAAATTTAATTATGAATTAAAATTTTCCCGGGTATGTTGCAAGCGCCCTAGCGCCGAGCGGAGAATCCGAACAGACCATTAGTTTTTATTCTATTGACATTTTATTTAGGGTCTTATTTATTAAAAATTAAAAAAATTTCACCACCTGTCAGTTACATTCAAATTGATGTCAATTCTTGATTGTTATGATACTGAAGTTAGCAGACGTCTAAAAATTTTGTAATTTAAAAAAAAATGCATATATAGTTTTTTAAATTTTCTACATGTGCATATTTTTAGTTTTTTTTTTTAAATTAAATTATTAAACAAAAAATTCAAAAATTGTTAATTGTCTGCTAACTATAAATCAGTGATAAGTTGACAATTTTTGATTTTTTTTTTTCAAGAATTTATTTAAAAAAAACAAAAAATATGCACATGTAGAAAATTTAAAAAACTACAGGTGAAATTTTTTCAAATATTTTTCTGTTTATGATTTATCGTTTAAATAAAAACCAATCAGACGTCAGCTAACTTCAGTTTCATCAGTATCATTTCTGACTTGTATTTTTAAATAAAGCGAGAGGTTATACACAAAATAAATAAATTTATATATTATTTGAAATATATATATTATTAATTAATAATTAATAACTAATAATAATAATTAAACAAATGGATCGATGGGTGCATGATAATCTGTCATTATTGTTAGACTTCCCAGTACCTGAAGATTTAACTCAGTATGTTGAATTAAAATAAACAAATAACGAAATAACTGTCAATTACTAATTAAATAATTATTAATTATAGGTACATACTTCAGATCCATAATGAAAGAGATTTAGATGATTACTTGCAAACTTTACTAGATTTTTCTAATCCAAAACATCGTAATTTTGTCCTTGAGTTAAAACGAAAGCGGGGTAAGAACTTTTCAAATTCTCATTTTATTTCTTTAATTATTAATTTAATTAATCAAGTGATTGATTTTTAAATTTAGGAGCAGAAAATCATCTGACAGGTTACAAAAAAATTGATGACAATTTTTCAAATCCCAATGGACAGCCGCAGAAACAGAATGATAGAAAGAAAAATAAAACTAAAGACAAGGAAGAAAAAGAAATTTCGAGTGAAAAGAACGTGAAGAAAAAGTCTAAATTCGTGAGCATTTTTTCCGATGATGGGAAAGATAAATTTACCATTATGTTGAAAAGTAAATTTAAATATTATTTTTTGCCACTAAATTATTTAGTCGGTTAATTTAAATAATTTTTTTAAAATTAATAGACAGACACAAGTGCGATTGCGAAGCGAAATCTCATTCTTTGATAAACAATTGTTTGAATTGCGGAAGAATTGTTTGCGCACAAGAGGGTTCCGGTCCCTGTTTTTACTGCAATGAATTGGTTTGCACTCCAGATCAACAATCGATTCTTGCGATGCAAACAAAACATTCAGATCAGTTGTATAATAAATTGATGGACCAGAAAATAACAAAAGATCAAATGCAGCAGCAAGCGGCTCTGCAGCAGAGAGATAAGCTCGTTGAGTTTGATCGCAACAGGTAACAAATTATTTCCTTGCTAATTTACTAATTTATTTTAATCCTCTTATTTATTTCAGTGTGAAACGTACTCAAGTTATCGATGATCAGTCTGATTATTACCAGTCAAGTGACAGTGTCTGGTTGTCAAACAAAGAACGCGCTGAAATTCAAAAACATCAAGAAGAACTACGGAATCTTAAACACGCGTCGCGTTTTAGTAAAAAAGTAACTCTCGATTTATACGGCCGTCAAATTATTGAAGAGCCTGAAGATTATGATATTTTATCTCTGCCCAATCAAGAGTATGCAGAAAATAAAAACGACATTTGCCCTGATTTCGAATTCGATCTTCCTCAAGTAATTCATTTATTTTCAAAAATTTATTTGTTTATTTATTTATTTAAAATTTATATTATTTCAGTACATGGAAACCAATAACAAATTCAAAAGTTCATCAGTTAATCCAAATGTCTCGGCTACTATTCGTCGTATTCAGGACAAAGAACTCCTGGATATGGTTGACGAAGGATACTGTCTTTCGATGCATCAACCGTACGCTTCTCTTCTAGTCGCTGGCATCAAAAGGTATTATTTAAATATTTAACCACTCAATTAACCAGTCAACTAATTAATTAATTAATAAATAAATTAATTTAAATTTAGTCATGAAGGCAGGACCTGGTACTCAGCCCACCGCGGACGCTTATGGATTCATGCAGCAGCCAAAGCTGTTTCTAAAGAAGAAATAACTAGCCTAGAAAATCACTACCGTCATCTCAGTGGTAAGTAAATTTTGAAATAATTTATAAATTAATTTAATTTAATTTAAATAATTGTTGCAGAGAATTTAAAATTTCCCAAGTCGTATCCTACTGGTTGTCTGCTAGGCTGCGTTACAGTCGTCGACGTTTTAGCCCAAGATGAATACCGTAAAATTTATCCCGATGGTGATTCAGACAGCCCCTATGTGTTTATTTGTCAAGACACTCATGAATTGTCGCTCAAATTTCCAATGCAAGGAAAGAATAAAATATGTAAGTGATTACTCATTTTTTTTATCAGTAATTTATAAACAATAATAAATTTTTTTTTTTTATCTTTTAGATAAGCTGGATAAACAAATTCATAAAGCTGCGTTAAAACATCTTACATAATATTAATAAATAATTTTTTTTGTTCAAAATACTTATGATTGTTGTGTAATTGATGACACGTCCGATACATTTTAAATTTAATTTATTGATAATATTTTATCTACTAGCATTTTCAGACCAATCCTAAAAATATCTGCGAAAAATGCGGAGATATTTCATAAGTTCCATCGGATCCCTCCTTAAGCAACAGAATATTTTCTGCGCTTGCTAATTATCTTGTTGATGAAAAATCTAAGCAGTAACTGATCGCGCTCAGGAGCGACGTCAGTAGAGTCGGACTACCAGGGATAAAATCCCTGAGCATTTAAACAAAAATAATAAATAGTAGCAATAACAATTCAACATGTTTATTGAATTAAATTTAAATAACATAAAAGCATAGATATATATTCAATATTTTACAAATTCATTCATTCATATTCTCTAATAAACTTTCAACAATTTTTAATAAGGCCAGATAATATCAATTTTTTAAAAATAATTCAGTCGAAATTTCGAAATAGGAGATTCTAGAAAGTTGGTGCAAATTTTATTGAAGGTCTCTCCTGTAAGCCATAAAAATACAGGGGTTGATGAGAAAATAAATATATACCCCCAGTTTAAATTCTTGTCCTGTTTAGAGGGAAGAAAGTCGTATACATTTTTTTTTTCATAAAATATTTGCCAATTAAATCTGTTTTTTGGGGCTGTTTATATTTTTTCTCATCAACCCTTGGGGTAATGATTTTTATACGGGGGGGGGGGGGTGCACCAACTTTTTAAAATCCCTACTTCCGTATTTCGACTGGACTAAAAACACAATTTTTCTTCCAACATCATTCAGTATCAATAAAAAAAAAAAAACAAATAAATAAATTAGTGCGCTAAAATTAATTATAGTAATTAAATATAAGTAGGCGAGTCTTTCAAATTAGCATGACATACTTCGCAAGCTTTAGCTTCTTTTTCATTAACAAGCGTACAGACCGGACATTCTTTGCCTCCACTGGCCAGAGGTTTGTCTTCGTTACCTTTTCGCCTGGATTTACCACACATTTCACAAATTTCCCGGTTTCCTGGGTTCAAAAATGTACATGTCATGCAGTTCCACTTATCCGGACACTTCTCCCTTATTATTTTATGACGGTCATGCTCAAGATCGCACTCTTGCTCCCGCTGATGCTCATACTCGTTATTAAAATGATGAAGATCAACGTAGTCATCATGATTATCAATAGGTTTGATAGACATATTTTTAACCATATCAATAATTCTCTTATTTTTAATTTGACTTGTCTTGGTGTCTTTCAATTTAATGTCATTACTCATTACATCACTTCCTTCACTGTCGTAATTATACCCAGGATTTAAATCAATAAGTTGGGTTTTGTCGTAACGTAAATTGCCGTTGCCGTTTATTTTAGAATTTTTAATTATCGTGTTGCCATGGCGACGACGCGAGTCCTCATATTTGTCAGCAAATTGATTGTCAATTATCTTGGAATTTGTCCTCCTGGTGGTGTGCTTGCGCAGAACGTCTCCACGCTCAGCAACATCTTTAGAGTACCCAAGATCATCAAGACTGCGGTATACAAAATCCCAGGAGTCTGCTGCCGTTGCTGAGTCGAGACTCATTGATGTTTTTATGGCCGATGATTTATTCCGATCAGAATTATCAACTTGTTCTAGCTGAGGTACTTTGGTAGCTGATGATTTGCTGCGACGGTGAGTGCGTTTGTCATAATTCATGCCGTCGAGTTCAATTAGCGGCGCAGCTCGCGGATATGCTGATGGAGGGACACCATAAAGTTGATTGAAATGATTACTTATCAGCGGGTCTGATTCAAAGTACCTCAAGTCTTCGTATCGTTGATAATTATCAGGGCAAATGATTCCAGGAACGTAACCAGTCGCTCCAGTGATTGGTACCACAGGAACTCTGGGCATCGTCAGTATTGGTCCAGGTCCAGGTGCTCCAGGCATTCCAACAACTCCATCAGTTCTATAATTACTTAATGGATACTGCGCACTACTGATTGGATTATTTATAATTGCCGGCTGCGCGTAATGCAAATCATAATTAACAAGTTTACGTCTTTGCTGAACGCGTTCCCAGAACCTGTGATTCAACGCGCGGATGGCGTTTTCTGGAGTACCCACGTGTTTTTCTCTAAACTCCAGGACTTCCAGCCAGGAGACCGTGAATGACTGTGAGACATTTTCCCATATCTGTTTTATTATTTGACACTCGACGAACGCGACGATGGCATCCCGGCTGACATACGAAACCCGGTCGGGATCTATCGGGCCCTCTAGTGCCATCACCCCTCGCTCGTGCACTCCAGTGTGCTTATAACCCATCAGCTCGAACATCAGCTCAGCTCCAATCAAATTGGTCTCTATCTCATGCTTATAAAAACCGCTGTAAGTTCTCAGGGTCCGATACTCTTTCCTCCAGGGTTGCGCCAGCAAATTTGCCGCGTAAAGCGAAATTGCGATCCACGCAGAACACGCGCGATACCCGCTAAAATCCGGAAGTGTCGCTGCTGATTGATGGAGAATGTGGGCTGTCTGCTGGAATACGTATTTTTTTTCATGTGGCACCAGGTGTAAATATTCTTTGATGAATCCTTTGATAAAAATTTCAAATCAATTCCAATGTTTACAATAAATTTGAATTTAAATGTTTTTTAAAATAAATACCTTCGAGTTTCCGTCTCAGTTCAATTTTTTTTTCACTCTCGTCTGTTTGTAAATACGCAAGATGACTTTTTTCAACATTTATACTTATTTCCTCTAATTTATCAATAATTGTTCCACCTGGACGGTCCAATATGTCAAATGCCATCATTTTTAATCACTAAATACATTTAAATAAAATTAATTAAACAAAATAAAGTGACAACAATTAATTATTTAAATAAATAATTACCGTGAGATGAAAATTTAAAAAATTTATATGGTAATTTTTGTATGCCTGCTCATACTGTCTCGGCCTATAAATATAAATTCTAATTATAGACAATGGGTAAAATCTAGACCCGTTTTTAATAAATAATTCAACAATCACCTTTTTCACTTGACCATTTTTGCAACAAAACTTTAAACGCTCACACATTTTTTAAACGAATTATTTAAAATGTTTTTTTAAAAAAAACATTAAATTATTTATTAATAAATTAAAATTTTAAAAACATATTATTAAATTAATTTAATTGGTTAATTATAATGAAATTTAGTAAGTAATTCACCAAAATATATAAATATAAATAATTGTTATAAATTGTTCGAGGTTATTATTAAAATTCACAAAATATAATAAAGAGTAAAAAATACGCAACTGAATTCAGCGCCATCTCTACAGTTGTTTTTTTTTTTTCCAAGTATTTATACAAAAAAAATTTAGAATGCAGGTTACAGTTAGTAATTAATTAATTAATGATTAATCTCTGATTAAAAACTCCGGCTGGAAATTTTAAATTGAATTTGAATCTGAATTAGCGGGAGTTTTAAATCAGGGAATAAAATTGAAAACTTTTAAATAATAATTAAATTTATTGGTAATGCGGCATTTAAAATTCACACGCATTGCACACAAATACATTACATATAATTACAATTACATTACGCATTATTATTATATTAATTAATATTGAGTAATTAATGAATATGAAAATATTTTTATAATTGATAATTTAATAAAAATGAGGTTTTAAAAAATTAATTTAAATGTAAACATGCCGCGTATTTGGAATGTAGCGTGTGATCTGTCAAAAAAAAATTAAATAATTGATTTAATTGTAAGTTGTGTTAATTATTGAGGAAAAACAAAAAAATGTTGAGGTAATTTAAAATATTATTGAGAATTTGTTAAATTGAGACGTGGTCTTTTACAGCGTCGTACTGTCACTTCTTCGGACTGATCATTTCCGCCAATTGTTGATAGCAGATCACGTTTTCTTTCAGCATTCTGTCAAAAAAAAATATTTTGAAATACTGGCGTTAGTAAACAATCAACTATTTCCTGAATTTTATCGTAACAATTTAAATTAACGATAAAAAAAAATAAAAAACATTTAATATACACAGGAAGAAAAATGCAAACAATTCTGCAATTTTTTAAGAATTTTTATGAGTGAATGTTGCAGACATCAGATGAATTTCAAATTGTTAATAAATAGAGTAAATAATTAATGAAATAAAATTTTCAAAAAATGCGCGCTTAAAAAATTTAAAAATTAAGTATATTTTTTTAAATATTATTTTTTACTCTATTTATTTATAATTCAAAATTCGTCTATTTAAATTTCAAAAATATCTACAACTGGGAAATTAAAATTTTTGAAATACTGTGCAATTATTTATAATTACAGTATTTATTTAATTGTCATTAAAATAAAAATATTTAATTGTTTTTTTATCAATTACCTTTTTGTCCCATTGTTGGTGGAGATAACGTAATAATATTGTCGTTTTTTCAGTGACAATTACTGTAATAATAAATAAATTAATCAATTACAATAAATAAATAAATTCCTGATCATTATCCTCGACAAAATTATCCGTGACAAATATCAGGATTTTTTGTGACCGGATATAAATAAATAAATAATAATTATAATAATTACTCACCTTGTTGAGAAGGATAATCTTTAGTGGGTAAATAAACTGATGGCCTTTTAACGCACGTTCTATTTCCATTGTCAGTATGAAAATTTGAAAAATTATTTTCATCATGTGACGGAAGTCCTTTTAAAAACTCAGAGACTGACTAAATAACAAAAAGTAAATTATTAATTTAAAAAAAAAAATATTATTATTATTTATATTTTAATTTAATTAATATATAATAATTAAAATTGCCGCGAAAAAGTTAAAAAATGATTTAAATTTTTTAATTTCGTGATATTTTACAATATACAAAAAATTTGTTTTGTATTTTTGTGGTTAAAAAAACTTTTATAAAAAATAAAAAACCATTTTTAAAAAAATGAATTATCCGCTTTTTTTTTACTTACCATTATAATAAATAAGAAAAATAATTCAAAAAAATATAAATTTTATTAATTATAATATTTTGTTTATTTAAAAATTTATTGGCATCTAGATGTAGAGTCACAAAATATATTGAGTTTCAGGTTAAGTTTTGCTCAAATTGTCATATTTATTTATGCGCATGCGCAATAAAAAATTTTTCAGGTTACAGAAAACTCGGAGCTTGACACGAAATAAAAAATAACCTAGTAGTAAAAAAGCCGAAGAATTTAAATTATTTAAAAAAACAATAATACAAATTCAAATTAAAAAATGGCCCAGAGTAATTCGCGGCGAAGTGATGCCACGACGTCATCATCCGGAGTAGAAACTGGTGAAATTAATAACATGAATGGTGATGAATCAGCGATCAGTACATCGATGACAACAACAACAACAACGACAACAACAAGTGGACATCAGTCATCAGGAAATAATATCAATGGAGAATCTGATGACTTTCCTGGTAACAGATCCCCGTACAGTGAAAACGCCGAAGAAAAAGTCGCGGATTCTGCTGGGGATGGTAAAAAGTTGGGTTTAAATACTTCAGTAAATAGCAACAATGCAACTCCAGCTAAAAGTAAATCGAAAAAACGTAAAAAGACACCTAGGGATGCTACGGCGCCCAAGCAACCGCTCACTGGTTACTTTAGATTTTTGAATGATCGCCGAGACAAAGTGAGAAATGAAAACCCAAACATGTCATTTGCTGACATAACTAAATTTCTCGCTGCTGAATGGAGTTCACTTCCTGGTGAACAGAAGCAGCAGTATCTGATTGCTGCTGAACAAGACAAGGAGAGATACAACCGCGAGTACAGTGACTACAAACAAACTGAAGCGTATCGTTTGTTCAGCGAGAAACAATCAATGGACAAACAAAATGACAAAAAAGTAACTGATGGCACAACAAATCCCGACCCAATTGTACGTAGAATTTTTCTTTTGAATATCAAGCGGGATTTTTGAATATTTGAATTTTTTTACAGGAAAATTTATCGGAAAAAGACAACGATGGGTTCTCTGGTTTTGACATTCCGATATTTACTGAAGAATTTCTTGACCACAACAAAGGTATGAAATTTTTTCGATGGAAATTTTATTTGTATAAATAATTGATATATTTTTAGCCTGTGAATCTGAATTACGACAGCTGAGAAAGGCGACATCAGACTGCGAGTCACAGAATGCTGTTCTTCAGCGTCATGTTGACAGCCTGCATGCTGCAGTAAATCGCTTGGAATCAGAAACAAACCAGCAACGAACGACCAATCAGTCACTGCAACGTCATCTTGATACATTGAGAAATCAATTGGCCAGTTGTTTTTCTTCTGTTCCTCTCAAAGGTTTATTTTTATTTAAATATTTATAAATACTACTGATATTTGATGACAATTTATCAGTATCAACAAGTCGAAGATTATGAACACGAATATCAGAATTTAATTATTTTTAATAAGCGCTAGTGTAATGTTTGTGATGCTAAAAATAGCATTCAGATGACAATTAAAAATTTTTTTATTATCGGGTCATTTGTCAAAAAAAATTTTTTAATGTCAATTAAAATTTTTAAAATTTACTTAATTAATTTTATTACAAAAATACATGATATATTTATATATATATTAGAGAATAAATAAAATTTATTTATTTATATTTACAGGAACTCATGAAGGTGCCAATTTACAAAATATCGACAGCTATATTGAGCGATTGGAATATTTATTAAGCGGTGGTGGGATGAATTCCGAGCCGTCATTCCGAAACTCTGTACAAAATGCGATTGCTCAATTTGATTTAATAGGATGACCTTCATCTCCATCTTCACCAGCTGATATTCAACACCAACAATCACCAGTACCATTACCGGCCACATCTTCATCAAATGTTGCAACAATTAATTTGAAATATCGTTCCTCAACACGACACTCTCATAAAAAGTGATGCGTTAATCACAGTACAAATAATTAATCAATTAATTAAATTTTTTCATTTATTTTTTTCACGTGGTCTGTGAGTTTAATTGACAGTTCTCTGAAACAAAACAATTAGATTTAAGTACTAATAAGATGTCAAGTTGACTGCAAAAACTTTATGGTAAAAATAATTGACGGTAATTCGTAAGTAACAATTTTACTGTTCGTTTTTTTTGTCCGCAATTTGAAGTCAACTTTCTGATTCAACGCATTTATATTACGGCTGTAAATTTACGTCAATTTTTAACTTATACTGAAGTCAAAACTTAAAACTGATAGCAAGATTTTTTGGTCAGAAAGTTGATGTCAATTAGTTGCAATCAAGTTGACAACAGTCTGTCACTGTTGACTACAAGTTGTCAACTTTCTGAGAAAATTGAAGGCAACTTTTCGTTAACTAATGGGATGTCAACTTTCTTAGAAAGTTTTCATCCAGTTGTCAGTTAATGAAATTTTAGCGTTAAACTTGACAACAAATTGGTGCAGTAAGATGTCGCTAACTTGCCGTCAATTTGGTTGTCAGGAATAATTCAAATTAAAAAAATTCAAAGATACCTGAGTGATTTAGCATTCTGAGGATGACAATTTCTTTGTAATTTAACAATACCCTGTTGTACTTCTGTAATTATTTTTATTTTTAAATCATGTGTGTTTATTGACTGTACGATTTCCCAAGTAGCCAGCGAATTTGACAGCAAATAATTTATCAAAGTCGTCGCAATCGTATTTGATAATTTATCTCTGCAAACAAAAATAAAAATTTTTGAATAAAACTAATAATCAAATTAACATTAAAAAATTACTTTACCTCAAATTTGAATCGTGTTTATAATAATAATTAGCGCACACATTATTGATAAATTTAATTGTCTGAGATTTGTGGGGATGATGTTCATGAAGACGAATGTAAGCTTCAATAATATGACCCGTGCACCGGGACACGATGAACTCAGTGATATATTTTTTCGATTGGGACACGGAAATTTCCAGGAGACTGCTGATAAGAGCCATCACCAGGTAGCAGTATTTGTGCAGTGAATTATCTGATGATATTTTCAAAAGTGTTGACAATTTTTCGATGATAAATTTACAGAAATCAGCGGCGGTGTCGGTGAAGCACCGGGTCAGTGATTCGGATACACGGAAGCTTTTGTCTGGTGGGTTCTCAGTGACAAGCAGCGGCAAGTATGTTTGTAATAATTCGGATGTCAAGTTGAAAAGGGTCACGTCATTTTTCGCGTTAGCAGACTCCAGTCCCAGCACGACCATCGAAAATATTTTCTTGGCCAGATGTCGAAGATACTCGTCCTCTTTATTCTTGAGTATCACAAATTTATTTATGTAATTTAGCAGCATGCTGGCATGAGTTTTCGTGTGCAGCATTGCGCCACAGCACAAAAATATCGTACCCAGACATCTGTATATCCACCAAGACAGTTCACTGTCCTGAGTATCGGGTCTTATTGGTGTCAGCACCCACTTGTCAAGATTACCCAAGACTGCCCGAGTCTTGACATCCAGAGCCGTGATTTCCGAGTCTTGTTCAAGAGCCCGACGTCTGTTGGCCAGCGCCATGGTCCAGCTGATCAACGACTCGGGATTTTCAACGAATTTATCTCTGTCCTGCTGATTAAATAAATTTTTGAAATCATCTAGTTCAACAACAAAACGTTTTATTGTTTTAATTTCGCTGACGGCTGATGAATCCTGACCATGGATGCAGCACTTGAGCCAGGCCTGGGTCACAAGCAAATTAAAATTTTTAATTTCCCTCAAAGGCTCCAGCTCAGGATTATTCAGAACGGAAGCCAAGTAGCAGCTGATGATCCGGGCGTCTTTTACTTTGAGGGTCGAGGTGAAGTGAATGAAAAGCGACGGGGCTTCTTGACGATTCGCTTCTGCGGTTTCTCTGTTCCTGGATGCCTGGACAGTAAATCCCACAGCAAGTCCAGCGATTTCTTGATAGTAATTACCGGCTGCTGAAAATACCATCGTGCGAACGCACCCGACGACATTTACCATCAGCGCAGCAAGCATGTTATTGTCCTTGCTGTCA
This sequence comes from Microplitis demolitor, assembly GCF_026212275.2. Taxonomy (NCBI): domain Eukaryota; kingdom Metazoa; phylum Arthropoda; class Insecta; order Hymenoptera; family Braconidae; genus Microplitis; species Microplitis demolitor. Next base: position 1,360,752 of record NC_068546.1, on the reverse strand, counting down.
ATCAACGACAGCTTGTTCAAAATATCCTGAATTATTTTAAGCAGCACCGGGACCTTGTTCTTCGGACACTCGCGCAAGTAACGATCGATCCAGCCCCCAATGAAGTTGTGCTCTCCGTGATCAAGTTTCTCGCTGACCGTAATCAGCGTTGCCAGCGTGTCAATGAACGTGGACATCATCGTCCTGGCCAGCTCGTCATGCCTGCAGCAAATGACATTGACTACTTGGATGTACCTATCAGCAACCGGCTGCAAGTTCAAATTATTCTCCATGTAAACCAGCAGGACACAGAGCTGCCCCTTCCAGCTCAGCAGAATACGTCTCCGTAAATTTTCATCTTCCTGCTGCTGCTGATGATGAACTGGTGGCAAAAGGTCCAGCATTATCGCGCAGACGTTCGCAGTGTCAGCAGTCGTGACTGCCAGGGTTAAAAAAAGCGAAATAAAATTAACTAACGCGGCTTCATTGAACTCCTGGACTTTGCTCCTAGTAAATTTCGAACAAATCCGCCCTTTTACTTGATTCCAGTGGTTTGATTTTCTCCCGCCGACAGCTTGCTCGTGGCTGCGCTTCAGCACGTGGCCCAGAAAATTTAAAAACATCCCGTAACTGGACTCCGCCTGATCTTTCGACGCGCATTCAATCCTTTCCTTCACTTGTCTCAGCATATCAGCAGGAGTTTTTCTGTCCATTGATACTGACCAGAGACCCTGGGAGGTCAGGAACGGCTGGTCCAGCCTCCGATGGAAGCATTCCCACAAATTGTTGATGATCATTATTTTAAACGGCCACCAGTCAGTCGTAAGTTTCTTCAGAACTGGAATGACAACTCGAAGTTCTTCGTCGACGTCATCTGGCTGACGTGAAAATCCTCGAAGCACCCGGTCTATTTTTTCATAATTCGCTGCCACTCTTCCGCTCTCGGGACCATCAAAAATTCCATCTCTACTGTAGCCTTGGAGTTGCGCTAAATGATAAATTAACCAGACACTAAACAATTCTATTTTTACCGTCTGTTGAATTTTATCTAGCGCGGAATTAACGTAGTCCCAGAACGTGGACAATTCAAATTTGTTGTGATCCTCGATGACAAACTGGATCATCAGCCACAACTCTCTTGCGCACGTGCAACTGTACGGAGTTTTGAATTTCAAATCGCTGCAATTTACCCGCTCAAATATTTTTAATGAAACGTAGACCAGGTCATCAATCACCAGTTCAATTGTCTTGCTGAAGTCATTTACCAGCGTGTCCATTATCGCGTTGAATTTGACAGCTCGTACGTAAGTGAATAAAATAATTAACCAGCGCAGTTCCAAGTGCATGTGATACAGATGGAACTCCGGTTGGTTGCACTGGTTACCGATATTTGAAACCGCGTAATGAAAAATACTCGCGGGTACACTGGACCTCAGTCTACTGATGAATTTCTTTATCACCAGTAAAATTTTATCGACGTCTTGGAAATTTAGCAGCTGATTCATCTCCATGTTGATCCACTCAGCTCCAATGCTGCTGATATATCTGATGACGTAATCCAGTAAATTACAAATTGATTTCCTGATCTCGTACAAATTATTTTTTTCAGTTTCATCATCACCCTGGTCTAGAATCCGCGCGTTGTATTTTTCGTATCTCATTAAAATTCTCAAATTGATCCTGGAATTTTAAATAAAATTTAATTCCCGCCAATAATTATTTGAATAATTAAACAAATAAATAATTAAAATGTACTCTACGCATTCGATTAGCGGCTTCAGATAAAAAATAGCAGAAGCTCCTGGCAGATCGTAATCGAACAGCAGGACCCGGTCATCGATAACCTGAAATTTAAACTCGTTGCAATTATCATCTAATTGCTGTTTCATAAGTCCCGCAATTTTGCTCAAGTTACTGTCATTTAAATTAACTTTCCCGGCACAATTAAATGTCACAAATTTACCAGCTTCCATTTTTCGTTTTAGTTTTAATTAATAATCAAAATTTAATAATTAAAATTTTGGTTTACGCGAAACTTGAACGCGGGAATTATTTTGTTTTACCGGTAGCATTTAAAATATGTACAGTTTGTTGTAAACTTGATCTGGAGAAAGAATAAGCTTCGGAAACTTCCCCCACTGCCGCGAATTTAAAACTGCGCGCGCGCAAAAAGAAGTGGGGGAAAATTTAGCGCGCGAAATTCAAAGTGGGGGTAAAACCGAAAACACCCGAAACGAGCAGTTTTGTCTAGAGAATTTGAATCAGCTGGTTACTTTTAAAAAATATATATAAATATATATGATATTTATGTGGTATCAAACTATAGACACGTGATATGGCTGATGGCGACCATCATGGACAAAGATTATCAATTAAATAATTAAGTACAACAAAATAAACAGAAAATAAATATCCAAATATATCAGTAATTAACTGGGGTGGAATTTTATATATATTTAATATATGAAAAAAAAAATATGTGATGGTAAATAAATAAAAAAGTTATTTTTTAAATAGCATGTGGATGAAAATGTACTTGCGGCATGTAAATGAACGCGATATGGTGATAAAAAACATATATATTTGCAGTATTACTCCGTAGGAATACGTATATCAGTTGATATATTTTAAAAAAAAGTGATCAGTAAGTTTACCAGACGATATATTTATTATTTTTTTTATAAAGAAATGACTAGTTGAGTCCAAGATGAGTTTTCTGGAGCTTGGCGATGGGGTGAATATTTTTCTACATATAAATATATATATATTTTCAATTGTTTATTGTAATAATGATTTATATTCGTAGCCGCCATTGCTACAAGCGATATTTCTTGGAGATGTCCAGGAGATTCGCGCTTTGTTGGCGACGCAGCAGGAAAACGTACACTGGCAGGATGAGGAGCAACGTTCTTTGCTCCACGCATCAGCTTTCATGTAAATTTATTAAATATTTGTCTATTTTTCATATTTACTGCATTGAAACTGAGTTTTGATGATCAGAGCAGTTGGAATAAGAATTTTAGCCCAACTTTCGCGATCTGCAATAAAAAAATACCTAGACCTAGAACTTGAGTAGCTCAGGATTGCAATCAGGACAATAGAATTTGATAGATCTGTCAACTTGATAGCTAGGGTCCAATTGATGATTTTTAACCTGGTCTGGGCGTGAGGAATCAAAATTCTCGTTTTGATGCAGGTGATTTGAAGATCTTATTTATAAAAATTTAACGAATGAATTTTATTTCAGTGGAGATCCAGACATCCTTGAGACACTAATTTTAAATGGAGCGGGCGTTAATAACAAAGATAAATGTTGGCGTACGCCATTACATCGCGCCTGTTGTTCGGGGAATGAGTCAGCGGTTGAAGTTTTGCTTAAACATGAGGCAGCGGTAAATGTACGTGACCGCAATTGGCAAACGCCATTACACTTTGCAGCGGCAAACAATGCTGTTGAATGCGCGCGTTTGATTATTCCAAAGCTGTTTAATAATATTAATTTAACGGACCGACGTGGTCGGACTTGTTGGCATCATGCGGCCTCGAATGGTCATGTCGAGATGACAAAACTGCTGCTGGAGCAGCCGGGCTGTGCTATCAATGCACGGGACAAAATGGACCGACGTGCGCTGCATTACGCAGCCTCGGAGGGCCACGAGGAAATAGTGAGAATTTTGCTGGACCATGGAGCCGAGATCGACGTCAAAGATCGCAATCTGTACACTCCCTTGCACGGCGCGGTTGCTGCTGGTAAATTCGGGTGCTTGAGAATTTTAATTGAAGCTGGAGCAGACATTGAAGCTAAAAATGTTTATGGGAACACTCCGCTGCACGTTGCCTGCTTGAATGGTCACGCTGCCGCGGTGGCAGTTCTTATTTACCATGGATCCAATATCGAGGCTGTCAATTACCGGGGCCAAACTCCGCTGCATGTTGCAGCTGCAAGTACTCTCGGTGTCAGCTGCCTAGAAATTTTACTTAGTGCCGGTGCTGACATAAACGTCCAGTCCCAGGATGGCCGGACCCCATTGCACATGACCGCAATACATGGAAGATTTACGCGCTCCAAAAGTCTGCTGGATGCTGGAGCTTCCCCGGATACTCGTGATAAAAATGGCAACACTGCACTTCATATCGCCGCTTGGTTGGGCCACGAGTGTTTGACGACAACGTTACTGGACTGCGGAGCATCACCGGCTGCTCGCAATGCTGAGCAACGTACACCCTTGCACCTGAGTTGTCTTGCCGGTCACATTGAGGTCTGCCGTAAATTACTCCAAGTCGACAATAAAAAGATAGACTCACGTGACATTTGCGGTCGGACACCACTGCACTCGGCAGCATTCAAAGGTTCCGTTGATTGTCTCGATCTTTTGTTGTCAAGTGGAGCCAACTTCCGTTTGTCGGACAACGACAACAGACTGGCGCTTCATTATGCCGCTAGCCAAGGCCATTATTTATGTGTCTTTACTTTGGTTGGTTATGGCAGCGATCCAAATGCCCAAGATGTCAATGGCGCGACGTGTCTTCATCTGGCCGCTTCATCAGCTTCCAACTCAATGAATCACAACAATGGCGACAATGCCGGCGAGTGTGTGAGATATCTGCTGACTCACAGAGCAGACTCAAACATTCGCGACAAGCGCGGATTCACGGCAATTCATTACGCAGTTGCTGGAGGTAATCAGCCTGCATTGGAAGCGCTTCTGTATGTAACAGCAACAACTATCACAAACAATCAGTCTCCTGCACCATCAAATGTCTCCAAAAGTAATCCGCCGTCTCCATCAATACGACAGGGTGAAAATTCGGCATCACCTGCGGCATCACCATCAGCCGCAGCGTCAAATCTGTCAGCATCCGCAATGATGAACCAGTACCAGCAGCAACTGACAAATCACCCCAACAATCCAGCGCTGACTCCCCTTCATCTGGCGGCTTATCACGGTCATGGTGAAATCCTGCGTCTGTTACTGCCACTGTTCCCGAGCACAAACATACGCGAAGACACCGGCAAGACCCCACTGGACCTAGCAGCTTATCGTGGACACGAACAATGCGTCAGGTTGCTACTACGTTGCGCGGCTCTGGTTTCCGTTCAAGACAACGTGACCCGACGGACACCAGTACACTGTGCCGCAGCAATGGGACACACGGACTGTCTTAAATTGCTGCTGGAGAACATGGAAGATCACACGGTCATTGACCGGTATGACATCAAGCATCGGACTGCTTTGACACTTGCGGTAGCGAATCGGCATCAGGAGTGCGCACAAATTTTACTAAAATACAAAGCTGACTGTAATTTACCTGACATAAATAAACACACGCCTTTATTCCGTGCTGTGATACACGAAAAAGATCATCCGTTGGTTGAACTTTTGCTGGAACACGGAGCGCGAGTTTCTATTCAAGATAATTCTGGTAAAACTCCAGCTCATTTAGCAGCTGCATGTGGAAGGTTTATATTTTTTTATTGTAATTAATTAATTGATAAATTTGTTGATCAAATTTTAGCTGATGTGTAATTTAATTTTAGGCTCAAAGCATTGGCAGCTCTGCTGAAATCTGATCCAAGCGCGATCTCATTAAAAGACGATCAAGGTTGCACTGTTTTGCACTGGGCCTGCTACAATGACCACCCGGACTGCGTTGAGTATCTCCTGGAGCAGAATCTCGTGGAGACATTGGAGAGTAACCCATTTTCTGCTGTCCACTGCGCAGTTCATCAGGGTTCTGCGGAATGCTTGAAACTCCTGATCGACAAATTTGGTGGGCAAGCGGTAGCTGCTGCGCCGCGAGACACTCCTGGCGGAAGACTCGCTCTCCATGTTGCGGCTGCCGCAGGCTCTGTCGAGTGCGCGAAACTTATTCTCCATTCTGTGGGTGCTAATCTTGGAGGTCTTGAGGCCCAAGATTACGCTGGTCGGACTCCGCTACTCAGTGCCGCGCTCGCTGGTCAAACTGCTACCATCGGTATTAATTTATACACAAATTATACTTTGCTGATTAAATATTGATGCTAATTATTTTGATGCAGAATTATTGCTCGAGTGGAAGGCCAACATCCAAGCAGTTGACGCAGGAAGCAACACCGCGCTTCACTTGGCCTGTCAGCGACGACATTCAGCAGCTGCGTCGCTGCTACTAGATACTATCGAGTCATCTCAATCTTTATTGAACTCAAATGACAATTCTCAGAAGTCCCATTCCAAGAAAGTGCTGATTGTCAACATGACAAACAAACAATTAAAAACTCCGCTACATCTCGCTGCGAGAAACGGCCTCGTTGGCGTAAGTTTTAATCAAACTCTTGATTTTATTCAAAAGTCTTATAATTATTGTAATTATTCCAGGTGACGAGACGACTTATTCAATTGGGAGCCAGCGTAGTTGCTGTTGATTCCGATGGACTGACTCCTGCCCTAGCTTGCGCTCCCAATGCCGCAGTTGCTAAATGTCTTGCGACAATTCTTGCTGCGCATGGTAATTATATATTTAATTAATTAAATAAATATTAATTACACTACTAATTATGATATTTTTAATATTCAGGTCAAAATTGGGAGTCAACTCAACAACCCTCAATTCAACAAACGTCGGAAATTTATTTGAACGGCAGAGATTCACAGCATAGCTCGGACTCGGAATTTTACTGACGACGATTGATCACGCGTTGTCGTTTTTTAAATTATCATTATCATTATCATCATCATAATCATAATCATAATCATAATCACTGCTTGCATTCATTCATCACCAAATTAATAATACCATCTATCAAAATTAGATAACGTGAGATATAAATTTTATTGTTAATTAATTAGTTAATTACAGGCGAATTCCATTAACTTTAAATTTCTCGCAGTTTTTACCCCCACTGGGTTACGCTGTCCCCCACCTGATACTACACACTTGTTTATAATATATATAAAAGGTATATTACATATCAAGGGAGTAAAGTAGGACATTCCGATCCATGTGTGTAAAAGGCTTTTTTTTATCACAAGTTCAGCGCAAGCGCATCCGCCATTTTTTAAAAGCGTCAATTCTAAGGTTTTGGATTTTTTTCATACAAATTGCTGAGCATACATCCATTTACCAGCTCATACACGTAAAAATAGTTCCGAAAAATGAAATCGTGTCAATAAAAATTGAATGGTGTCAATCGCAGACTGTAATGTCGTCTTTCCTTCCTTATGTATGCGATTTTTCACTAGACCTAGACCTGGAAGTTCAAACTTCTTCTGCTTAAAGAGAAAATCGCGCATGCGCTAATTGTCACTTGTATCAGAAATTTATACTTTTGGTACATTTTCAGGAAATTGTCACTCTATTGACTAGCTGTCAGATTTATTGGAATTTGACTGTAATAAGTTAATGAATTGATTAATCATTAATTATTATTAATGTGCATACGATGGAATTGCTATTTTACATAAAAATAAGAAGCCGTCTTTGCTAACGCCTGATATTAAATATTTTACAATAACGTCTATACATAATTCGTAAAAAATAAATAAATAAATAAGCTTGCTCAATAGTTATTCTTTATATACATAATAATAATAATTATAAATATATATATATATATACTAATCTATTGTAATACCGGTGAAAAGTATGAGATTTTGAATAATGTTTGTATTTGAATCCCCATGTGCACAAAAATTTAAATCAATAAAAAAATGTCAATCATGTATTTTTATTGTAAATATACAATATAGAGGATTTGAAATTTTAATTTAAGATTTTTTTATTTTAAATAATATATATATTTATTATATTAATACATTACATAAAATCATCAGAATCATATCCAGCTTCTGTGTTTGCTGTCATTTTACTGTCGGAAAATAATGAAGAGTAACTCCTGTAATATTTTATTTTTATTAGTCATATATTTTATCATATATTTGTATAGGACAATTTCTACTGATGTTGCAAGTTGATGTAAATTACTGTCGCAATTTGAAGGCAACACAAAATTAGCGATTGCTTGTAAAAACTAAAGACCAAAATTTACTACAAATTGACATCAGGTTGCGGTAGTAAACTTACATCAACTTGCTGTCCATGACCAGTATTAAATTTACCTGATTTCAGCTTCTTCCTCTCGTTGTTTCTTCTCAGCTTTTTCTTTCTCTCTCAACTCTCTCTGTACTTTTTTTTTATCCTCCCGTTCACTTCTGTCTCTCTGCTCGCGCTCAGCTCTCAAATTAGGAGTCTCCGAACGTTTAGTTTTGTTGAGACGATTAACCACAGTATTAATACGTTTAGGTACATGAATTTTTTTGACATCCTTCTCTTTATGGAAACCCACTTGCCCTACTTCCATACCCGGTGTTTTTTTTAAATTCGACCACATTGTGTAGACAACGTCGATATCATTGGCTTTGTTTCCTTCAATACTGTTTGCTTTTACTAATTGCGCTGCGTCTTCTAGTACCGATGTTGGTACGTCATCAATTGTCTGCCCCTATTTTTATTTATATTTTTAAATACTAATAATAAATAAGTGGAAATTTATTTTTTATTTATTTTATAAACATTTTGATTTATTTCAAAATTTTTTTAATTTTCAGATGCCCGCTGACTCAACTATCATTAATAATAATAATTTGTTAATCTGGCCCATTTTACCTCTTCTTATTTTCTTATCCTATCGTTATTTTTAATAATTATTAAACTTACCGGTGCAAGTCGTAAATAAACGTGAGCTGATGAAAATTTATCAACGTGAAACCAAACATCTTCTGGCCATCCCCATTTAATTAAATCTTCATCTAATAATTAATAATTAACATTAAAATTAATTTTTTTTCTAATTCGTATGAATATTTAATTTGAATAAAAAGTTCAAAATGCAATAAAGTTCTTTTTTCTTTTAAATTTACTTACTCTCATGTTTATCAACTCCCATAAATAAAACCACTGGAGGCTGGACCACTAAAAAATAATAATTAATTAAAATAATTGTAATAGACAATAAATTTATGAATAAAAACATAACCTCACCATCGCTTTCAAAATAGTAAACCATTTTTTGAATTTTCTTTGAATTATTTGTGGAAACTATGAATTAAAAATTTTTTATTGATTATTGTTTTTTAAATAAGACTAGCATTTGAGATAAATATATGATATAATGTTGTTTGTTATTTGTTATTGAGAAGTTTAATCATCACAATAATTAAAAATGTGCTAGCATTGAAATGTATAGTCAAAAAAAATTCAATACCAACTGTAGATAAATGAATTTTTAGTCTTGAGCGCCAAAGCGCTCTGGGGACTCTAGTTTTGAAAAGTCAAAATAAAGTCTCGTTTCGCTTTTTGCGTTTTGTTTGAAAGAAAACATTCATTTTACGATAACTGGATTTTATTGATTAAAAATTACATTTAATAAAGAATTTAAATATATAAAATTTAAATGGATTATTTTTAAATTATTTTTCCTACGCTTTACTTTAGCAGGGACCATTTAAGCTGCTCTTTAGCTGATTGCAATACCTGTAAGCAAAATAAGTTTTTAAATAAAAATTGTAGTTTAGTTTCTTTAAATATAAAATCTGAGTCTTTAATTAAAACCAAAAGTTGATGCGTTAATTAAAAAATAACTTCTCTAATTATCATTTAATAAATTACCTGTGCAACTGTTTGCTCTCCCAATGGAATGTCATCAGTCCTAAGCGCAACTCTTTGAACGACACTCGCAGCATCAGCATCGAGTATAATTCTAAATGAAAAGTAAATCATCAGTACGTTGAATTGACTTTTCAAAAAAATAATTATCAACAAAAACTTACCCTCCATCACAAATTTCATCCATAGCCAGCATCACAATATCTAAACTATCCAACACAGCTCGTTTCTCAACATTCCTTCTCAATATTTGACTTACAGAATCATACAAACAGTTCAATACGCTCATAAGAATCAGCTGAAAGTAATAAATATTCATAAATATCATTTTTACACCAGTTACAATAAGAAATTTAAATTAATTACTCACTTCGTTTTCATATGAACTGCCCATTACGTAAAAATATAAATCAACATTACTTCTGTACACGCAAGTTAATCCATCCAACATAATTATTTCGGTATTTGATCTGTGGGTTTTATTGAACAAATTTTTTTCAAAAGCTTTCTGTTCTTTCGAAGTTGGAAATATATTTTTGTCGTAATATTTAGCTAGGATTCGATGCCCATCGTTATCCAAAATTGCCATCCCTTTGATGGTATACAAAGATGGTTCCTACAAATAATAATAGTAATTAATTTTTTTGACAAGTGTAAATGTAGCAGACACGACCATTTTTAAATTAATATAAAAAAATTAAATAATTAAAATAATAAAATTCATGTTTTGCGCCAATAAATTATTTTTTTCTTTGTAGAGTAGAAACATTAAAATTTAAATATTTAATTATTTTACTTGATTAGTTTTTATATCAGAATTTAAATGAAACATTGCTAGGTTATGATCACAATATTTTGGAGAACGTTGCATGTTTACTAATTATTTAAAAACTACTTTATTTCATTATCTCAGACTTATTGCTAAAGAAACTGACCCTTGATCTTAGATTATTTTAATGTGAGTTATTAATATTTATAAACAAAAAAAACTTACCAACAATTGCCCGTCCATGTTTACGTTGATTTTAGAGACGTGTCAACATATGGGCGGATGTCTATGACACAGATCCAAGATACGGCATAGTGACATACCCAGTTAAACGAAATCCGTTGAACACATTGCCTACATAATTTTAAAATTTAAATTAAAAATTCGACATGAAGATTTTAACGTTAACTTATTTCAAAGACGGTAAATTTGAATTCATTCAAATCGTCATGAACTATTTTACATTTATTACATTTTCAAATACTCCGCCATTTAACCAATAAGTGCGCACGCGTCAACGCATGCGCATCTTGAAAAAATGCGCGCGCATTCATGAGAACGACAGCTCCCGGTCTATTCACGTCCGCCATTTTTCAACCACAAAGCGTGTCGCCGCGTCGTTAATTAAATCGTGTATTTTTCCAGTAAATACTACTTAGGTAAGTGTTTTTACATTTAAATATTAAATTATTTTAAATAAAATACATTTTTTCATTTTATTTCCTTGCATCTCATTCGTTATTTTTCTAACAAAAAAAGTTTTCTCGCAAATTTAAATTTAAACCTCAAATATTCTATCAGTGATTCTCACAATTATAAAATTTGTATCGTGTCAGTTTTTACGTGACCTTGAGTTGTTACAATTTTTTTTTTTTTTTTTTTTTTTTTTTTTACTCAAGTTGAAAATTTTCCTCAACTTTTATTTTTCAAGGTCCGATTAATTTTTTAAAAATTTAAATTTCCGTATTTTCCGGTAGTAAAAAAAAAAAGTAGAAGGAGTAGAAATAAAAATAATAATAAAAAAAAAAAAAGACGCGACAAATGAAAGACGAAAGTGTCGAAAATGGCGGACACGTAGTCGAGTCAACGCCGGGCTTAGCTGCCGTGAAAGTAGAGAGGGAAAATACTTAAAGCTTCGAAGATAATTAGCAGTAGTGGGGAGTAAATACATAGACGAGGGGCTGCTTGAAGGGTGAGCGGAAGCCTAGTGCGCCATAATTCCTAGTGGGGGTTTCGACGGCATCATTTTGTTTCCCTGCACCGGATTATTGAGTTTGACGGAAAATTACTGCAATGTAAACGTGGCCATTTAGATTAAAGTTCGAATTTTTACAAATATATTGTTTGACGATTTGACAAGTTTGATATTTAATTTATTTACGTGTTTGTTTGAACCTCCAGGATGCCTTTTCGGGTATATATTGATATTAAAATATAAAACCAGGAGTGTATGTAGCGCAGTATAAAACCGGGCGTTTTTTTTTTTAGGGTCAAAAAAGAGGCAAAATGCCAGGCTTCAGTAGCGTGGGTACGTTCAAGATTTTCATCGGTAATCTTGCTGATAAAACATCTAATTCCGATATAAAACCATTATTTGAAAAATATGGTAAAGTTGTCGAGTGTGATGTCGTTAAAAATTATGGATTTGTCGTAAGTATTTAATTCTCTAATTTATTTATTTACTTATCTAGTAACTGTCTAATTGAATTTAAATTTAATTTAAAAAAAAAGCATATGGAGAATGAAGAAGCCGGTAGAAACGCGATTCAAAATTTAAACGGAACTCCAGTTCATGGTCAGCCGATAAAATGCGAGGCCGCTAAAAGCCGGAAAGGTCCCAACACTCCGACGACAAAAATATTCGTCGGTAATTTAACAGATAACACGAAAGCTCCACAAGTCCGGGAGCTATTTGCTAAGTACGGTACTGTCGTCGAGTGCGACATCGTACGGAATTATGGATTCGTGCATCTGGAGGCATCGGGTGATGTGAACGACGCTATCAAGGAGCTCAATGGTCAGATGGTCGATGGACAGCCGATGAAAGTCCAGATATCTACCAGTCGGGTCAGACAGAGGCCGGGTATGGGCGACCCGGAGCAGTGCTACCGCTGCGGACGGGGCGGTCACTGGTCCAAAGAGTGTCCCAAGGGTGGAATGGGTGGTGGTCCTGATAGAAACGGTTTCCGAGACAGGATGTTTGGTCGCGATCCTTACCCACCACCTCCACCGCCTCCATTCCTCAGAGACCGTATCATGGGTGGTCGTGGATTTGGCGTAAGTTTTTTTATAAAATTATTTACCGGGGTCATCAATGAAAAGGTTTGAATTTATTTGAATTTCATAATCAGGAGTACGATAGTTACTACGACCGACGAGGATTCGATGACTCCCGGGATTTGTACGAGAGAAGATTCACCGGAATGTCCGGACCCCGCGATATGGACAGCTCGATGTTAGGACGAGATTTCCCACCAATGTCCATGCCTCCATTACCCGCGAGACGCGATCCCATGCCACCTATGCCTGCTCTAGGTATGGGTACCATGCGCGACAGCGGTTTCTCCCGCGGTAATGATTACGGTATGTTCAGCAGACGTTCACCACCTCCTAGTGGTAACAATGGACGATTCAGGTGAGTTTTATTATCACATCTCAAAAAAATTATACTATGTTTAAATAATTAATTAATTTAATTAGTAGTTTATTTAAAAGCGGCACTGAAAAAATATTTAAATCGCGTTTAAAAAATTTGTAATTTATCGAATTGGGATTCGGTGATTTGTCTTCCCACTTTTTGATTAAAATTATCTTTGGATTTTGTTTTATCACTTTATCGACTTTTATTTCAATGCATCAAAGTTTGAAATTTTATTTTTTTCTAATTACTGTTATTTTTTTTTTTTTATTGTTTTATTTTTTGGATGATTAATTTTATATTACACTTAAAATAGAAAATCATTTAGTTAGAAATTAGAATCGATTATTTATTGTGACGCTGTTGTAGTAGAGGCATGTACGAGGACTTCAGCCGAGACTCGTTTGAGGAGCGTAGGTAAGTAAAAAAAAAAAAAAAAAGAATTAAAATAGAAGTTGAGTTAATAAGTAATCCCTTAATTTTATTTTTATTAATTAATTATTTATTTTTAAAACAATAAATCCCGTTTCCCTATTCGTTAATAACTTTCCTACGCTCAACTTTTCTCAACGTCGCGTTTTCTCGGTGCCGCTTACGTTAAAAATCTTTATCTATTTATTTATTGTTTATTTTTATTAGATAAAATGTAATGTGGATAAGAATTATCATTATTTTTTAAAAATATTTATTTTACAATAAATATTTTAAATTTGTCATCGCATGACTAATTATTTGTATCGGATTGTCCGACGTGGAGAAGAGTCGACTTTCCTATTTTATTTTTATCCATTTTACCTCGCATTTTTTCTTCTTTTTAATTTTTTTATTAGAAGTAATTTGCTATTTTTTTTTTTTTTTTTTTTTTCTTTCTTTTTCTTTTCAATCTTTAACTCCTTACAATATTAATTATTTAAATTTCTTAAATAAAAAAAAAAATAAAATAAGGAGTTAAAGATGGGCCATTTTGTCCAGTCCTATTTTATCCTGATTCAAAATCCTAACGCTGAAAAAAAAATGACGTATTGATGTATTGCATTATTATTTAATTGTAATTATATTTATAAATAATAAATTTAAAAAATTTGAATGAATGAATTGCCGGTTACGGCGATCGTGTAAATATAAAACAATTTAACGCATAAAAATTTATAAAAAAATTATTTTTTCGTTAGCAGACCGGGAATCCGTGGACCATCGCCGTCGCGCCGGTTCGCACCCTACTAAAGATAGACAGACGTCGTCGTCGTCGCGCTGTCGCCGTCGTCGTCGTCGTGATCGGATGATCGGTGATGATCTCGGTCTGTTGCCGTCGTCGGTTTCAGTCTGACTCTGATTCTGACAGTAACTCTATGCCATTAATCGTCAGATAACCAAACAATCAGTCAATCTATGAGACTCAATGAGTGATCGAGACATCTGTTGTGTCCGATCGTCTGTGTCTACGTCGTTGTTGTCTACTGCGTCGTCGTCGTCGTCTAAGTTGTCCTTTTGTCCTCGTCTTGGTCGCCGTCATCCGCACGCCCGTTGCACAGATTATGCAGGAAGCCCTCGGGATTCCGTGATGATACAACAAATATTAATAACTATTATCAGTATGATTTTTAACAAATAATAAATATTTAAATAAAACACATACACTGGCCGTCACGCGCGAAGATCACTTTCAAAATTACCCAGGATAATTTTATCAATTAAAAGTTTATCAAGAATTGCATTCAATTCAAATGGATTTACGATTCACTTCTTTTTTCTTTTAAATATTTATAATAATAATAATATACTGATCAATACATAAATATATGTATATGAACAAGTGCCGGTGGTATGCTAACTGGATTAAAACAAGTGCGATAATTAATAAAAAAGGAAATGAAAAAAGTAATTAATCAATTAACAGTTTAAAAAATTATAACTGCGTGTAATTTAATATTTCTATAAATTAGATAAGGACTAAGGATAATTATTGATAATATTAATTAATGAATTAATAATAAATGATTGAATGGATTTTGACAAGTTTCCAAGTTATTTATTCGATTAATCGGAATTTGATTTTTTTTTTTATTTTTAATTTAAGTTATCAATTTCTTTTTTCAAATCAACTGTACAAAAATTTTAATTTTATTTTTTTAACACAAGATTTTTTTTAAATATCAATAAAAAAAATTATCAAATTCTTGACCTTTAATTTTTTTTTTTTGACCGATCGTTTTTTTTTTCAATTGTAGTTTAACTTCGGTAACGTTGACCGTCCGGTTTAATTAATTATAATTAACACTAATTATAATTAAAATTTAAAAAAACTTTTACACAATCGAATGTAAAAAAAAATACCGGGCGTCTATCGTTATCGTAAATAATTCTTAATGAATTTTTGTAACCTACACTTTAAAAATGAATAATTTTATTAATTAAATGTTTTAATAATAATAATAATTGTATGGTAATCGTGTTCTTATTACCGCGATTAATTCTTTGGGCCAATGAATTTAAAGTGCATGTGAATTGACGTACTGTTTGTCAACAAGCGATGCGATAAATAAATAAATAATCAACTTTAATTATTTATCAATTAATTAAATGAATTAATAAATCAAATAAACGGAAATTGTAATGAATTGTAACGGTAGGCTCAGAGATTAACATGAAAAATCTAATTAATTTAAATGTTAACGGACTTAACAAAATGGAGGTTGAAAAAAATAAAATGGCGTCGGTTACTGTGACTAAGGACCCTGATAATTAATAATTAAGGTTATTCTACCATAGACATATAATTAATTTTTATTGTAGGATTAGACTCGATAATTATTGTAAACAATTAAACTAAATAAAGATAATTCGTGTATGAAAAAAATTAACAATTACTTTGTAATTAAGATAAGTCGATGTATAAGTCTCTTATGGATTTTTTTACCCTGATTCTTTGCATACCGATTGTTCATATAAATATATATTCAAAACAAATTCCAGGTATTTTTTACTTTCGTGTTGGATATCATGGTAATTAGTTGATTAATCAATCAATTAATTAATTAATAACTGTCTATGTACGAACGCTATGTAATGATTAATTAATTTTGTGCATTAATGTATTATGTAATTGATAGAAAAAACATTACAAAAAAATAAGAACGTGTTTTTTTTTTATTTCGTTAAATGCTCATACTTTTTTTTAATTAATTGTATTTTTTTAGCATCCCTTCCTTAATTGATCCGAAATTTTATCCTAGCCAGCAAAATTCCTTTGCCTTAAACGCAGTTTTATTTATTTTTTGTACTGATTTTTAAAAAATGAAAGTATAAGAAATAAATTATTATGAGAAGATTGTGTTTAAGGTTTTGAGTTGTCAAAAAAAAGTAAACATGCAAAATATGGAAATGTGCGAATACGAATCGACGCTTCGCTGGCTTCCTGCGCCGTACGCGTCGCGTTTCCGCGCTCGTTCGCGATTCGCGCTGACGCGTACACTCGCATTATATTTTGGCAACTTTCCTTTATTTTTACCATTCACCTCAACCTTCTGTAAAATCAATCATCTTTTCCTTACATTTGAAATAAAAAATAAAAGACAATTTCCTTATCCTGAAAATTGTAATAAAATTTTTCCAGTTTAAAAAAATGTTTCGAAGTAATTGTAATTAAATTTTTTTAACTTCTCATGTTATAACGGAGCTTAATCTTTAATAAAGTATTTAAAAAAAATTAACAAATGTCTTTTTTATTTCCTAATTATTTTTTAATTTTAATTTAATTTATGTCACTCGTACAGAAGATTTGCCACTGAGCTCTTGAATTCTAAGGAAGAAAAGGGATTTTACTGGAAATGATTTTTTAATTATCAAGATGTTGGAGTCTACGAAAATTATACATAATTTTTATATCAAAGGTAAAGTATCAAGTAATTAGAAATTTTTTTAATTATAAGTAAAATTTATCACTAAAATTTTTGAAAAAAAAAAATTTATATTGAAAACTTGAAGAAAATTTCAATAAATTTTTAGTAATTGAATTAAATGCTCAGTTTTGAATTTTAGAATTAAAATTCCCGCTTTCTTTTTTAAATATTTGAAGTTAACATTAAAAATTATTTGTGAGAAATTTTTAAAAAACTCAGTTTTGAATTTTGAAAATAAAAATTAAAAATCCCGCTTTTTTTTTAATATTCAAAGTTGACATCAAGAAATATTCGAGTTGTAGGAAATTTAAAAAAATAATTGACATAAAAACTAACAAATGTTCAAATAAATAAAATAATAAAAACATTTGATTTTAAAAATTCCGAAGATTACTTGTGCAATTAAAAGTAACTCGCATGCGTACAGTCGCCATGACAGCAAGTTTAAATTAAATGCTCAGTCTGCCGCGCTCTGTTGACCTGCCAACACGTGTTTTAATTAATTTATTAATTAATTAACATATCACAGACATATATATTTATATTATACAATACATTATATATTTATTTTAAAATCATATTTTATTAAAATGGCTGAACAATTGAGGTAAATGATCAATTTAAATTAATTTTGAATTTTAAATTCTAGGTTAGAAATTTTAAAATAAAATATTTGAATATTTTAAAAAATTTTAATTTAAAAAAACACTAAGTCATTTTTTAAATTAAAATTTATAAAATTGATCGATTATTTAAGGTTACAATCAATGTCTATATTTACAATTCGACCTTGAGTGTTAAAATAAAGTGTAATTAATTGCTCATTGAATAAATTACTTAATTTACCAGCAAGTATGGAGACTAATTGATTTTTATTGCTCATTTATTTATTTACTTGTAGGGAAGGTCTGATTCTGGGTTTGGGAAATCCGCTTCTAGATATTTCAGCAGTCGTTGACTTGGATTTTCTTAAAAAATATAATTTAAAAGCTAATGATGCAATTCTTGCTGATGAAAGTCATAAACCGTTGTATGATGAACTTATCGAGCAGTATCATGCTGAATTTATTGCTGGGGGAGCTGTACAAAATACTATGAGAGTTGCGCAAGTACGTTTATTTGATTAATTATTATTATAAGTGTAAGATGAATCAAACTGGTCCATGTCAACACACTTTCTGAGATTTACGTTCACAAGATAAAAGGGTGAACAGACGATTACACAATCGAGTGATAAGAAATTTTCCTATCGTTATGCTAATAAATATATTTTTATTTAATTTATTCATTTATTCCAGATCTACTTCAAAGAAAAGATTAAATTTTATTTAAATCTTTGCTTACTTTATTTTTACAGTAAATTTAGAATTTCATTGACTTGAACTTTTTTTTTAAATCAAAAATTATTTACTGGACTGTGATATTTTTTTCAGCTACAATTCGGCCTTTAAATTTAAAAATTCCCTCGTTTTTTTAATTTTGTTCTTTATCTAGAAATTTATAGTTCAAATTTCTGACCCTGAAGCAATTACCAATTTTTCAATTTTTTTTTCTAAAATCTGATTAAGAAAAAAACTAAAAATATGCACATGTAGAAAATTTAAAAAAATATAGGCGCAATTTTTTCAAATATTTTTTTCATAATTTATAATTTAAAAACTAGTAGACGTCAGCTAATTTTAGTATCATTTAAATTTTCGCGGGAAAAAATTTTAAATAAAATTTTGAAATGATTAAATGGAATGAGAGTTCAATAATTAAATATTTAAATTTATTATAGTGGTTTTTAGAAAAACCTCACGTCGCAACATTTATGGGATGTGTGGGCAAAGACAAGTACTCAAAAATATTAGAAGAAAAAGCCAGATCTAGTGGACTAAATGTTAAATACCAGTACAATGATACAACACCAACAGGAACATGTGCGGTTTTAATAACCGGAAAGAGTAGATCACTTTGCGCAAACTTGGCAGCCGCAAATTGTTTTTCCATTTCTCATATTCATGAGCCAGAAAATCAGTGTCTGCTGGAATCCGCTCAGTACTACTATATATCTGTAAGCTTTCAATTAATTAATTATTATAATTGTAATGATTATTTTTCTGCGCAATTTAATTTTTTTATTGTATACAAATTCTACTTTAGGGATTTTTCTTAACAGTAAGTCCTGAGACTATTCAAGAAGTTGCTAAGCATTCGCACAAAAATTCTAAAACATTTATGATGAATCTTAGCGCGCCATTTTTGTGTGAGTTTTTTAAAAAACCAATGATGGAAGCATTCCCGTATGTGGACATTATTTTCGGAAATGAAACCGAGGCTGAAACATTTTCTAAAGTCAACGACTTGGGTACCACGGACCGGAAAGAAATCGCGTTGAAAATGTCCAAGATGCCGAAAGTCAATGAAAAGAGACAGCGGATTGTCATAATAACTCAGGGTGCTGATAATGTTATTCTCGCTAAAGATAATTGCATTCAAGAATTTCCCGCCACTAGTTTGCCAGAAGAAAAAGTTGTCGATACCAACGGCGCCGGTGACGCTTTTGTTGGAGGTAAATTATTTTATTTAATTACTGTAATTAATTCTTATCAAGATTCTGATCTTTTCAACGCAAAATAACTTTTGCATTTATTATGTAACTCATGTAATTATTGTAATTATCTATTTAAATAGGTTTCATAGCACAGTATGTACAAGGTGCGAGTATCGAAACTTGTATCAAATGCGGAATATGGGCAGCGACTGTTATTGTCCAGCGTTCCGGTTGTACGTACGAAGGAAAACCAGATTTTGCACTTTGACCAAATAATTTTTAATTTAAAAAAAATAAATTGTATTTTTTATTTTATGAATAAAGAAGAAAATTTTTAAAATATTTTTATTTAATATAAAATTTTTAGATTTCCGGCTGCAGCCATGGGAAATTGACACCAATTCCAACACTTGAATACTCCAACGATTTTACTCCAAAACACTTAGAACAAATTTGAAACAAATAATTCAGCATCAACTCAAACAAAATTTAAAAATATGATACTGAAGTTATCAGACGTCTGATAATTTTTAGATTTTTTAAAAATCGACAAATCACAAAAAAAAATTGCACTTATAGCTTTTTAAATTTTCTACATGTGCATTTTTTTAATTTTGTTTTTTTTTTTTTGTAATCGACTTGCTGAAAATAAAAATAAAAAAATTGCTGATTGTTAACTTCAAGATCATAGCAGACAAAAATTTTTGAATTTTTTTTTCACTAAATAAATTACTAAAAATAAAAAAATGCACATGTAGAAAATTAAAAAAACTACGCGTGCAATTTTTTCAAATATTTTTTTTTTTATAATTTGTCGTTTTAAATAAATTTAAGAAATTATTAGACGGGCTAACTTCAATATCATGTAAAATTACCCAACTTACCAAAAGATTTAAACCGCCAGATTTAAAAAAACATTTAAAAATTCAAATACCCCATAAAGAATTTCACCTCTGACACCATAAAAATTATTTATTTTTAATTAGTAAATTGTAGGAGTCAAAGTTACCAAATAAACAGAATTTAAATTTTCCGCCAAAAGCGCGCGAGTCCCCCCACTTGAATAGGGCTTAAAAAGTCTTCCAGAAGATGGGGCTCGAGTAGTTGGTATTAAGTTGAACTTCAGTTAGCCATCTTAATAAAAATACATGAGCTTTGTTGATTTGTGAAATGTGACGCCTGTGTACCTCGGTAGTAGTTTACGGTGCGTCGAAGTTATTAATCTGTGATCAGTGTTAACCATAAATACAGATTAAATAAGTGGTGATTTATAAAGTTTGAATTATTTTAAGTGTCAGTAATATTTGTTCTGGATTACATATGACAATTAAAAAGGTAAATTATAATCCTATTGTTTTTTATGCGTGGCTCATGTAAAAAGATATTAACCAGTAAGAGGGAGAGAGAGAGTGAGAGAGAAAATAATTTTGTGTGAGTAAGTGAGAGACAGTTAAATAAGAGAGAAATAGAGATAAAAAAAAACGATTGCGATGCTACGGGAGCGCGCGATGGTGAAGCGGTGCGCAACTCCACGACTAGACATTAAAGTCCATTCCCGTATTTTTAAACTGTCTAATTATCAACAGCCATTTAAGCTAAGCCGCACTCCGTACCCAACATCTATTAATTAATAATCATTAATAATAAATAATTACAATACTAATTATTATTATTATCATTATTATTATCACTTAATATTTGTTATTAAATATACTGTAATTTAAATGAAATAATTTTATTGCGGCCATCTTGTCAATCTCAAGGTCTTCCCGAAGGTTCTCATGCCCTAAGTCCGCAATTAAGTCGCAAAATTGGCGCCGAAAATTTTACGTACAAATGTGACAGCCGTAAGTGGCTGGATATTCAAAAAAATTTTTTTTTTATTTTTTTAAATTTGTGTCATGTTTTTTATTTTTTTAAATTAAATGAAAAAAATTTTTGGTAAGTTTAATTATTTTTTTTTTATTTTTTCTTAATTTCGTTTATTTTTTTCATGGTAAAAAATAAAATAAATGTTTTAATATGGGGATAAAAGAACGGCAGCGCTCGTGCGTGGCCAGGAGGCAGCTGGTTGTTTCATTTTGGACAGGCTTTTAATATGTATTAGTAATTATGTATGTATGGATATATGTATATATGTAATACATATATGAGTACAGTGGTTGATAAGTGAGTGGACAAACAAGCGAGAAGGATTTATGTAATGGAGAGTAAGTTAATAAAGAGGGCGCGTTTTAAGGCGCGAGTACACCCGGCTTTATTATTTTATTAAACGCAACTCTGTACTTACACTCACTCAAACTTACACTGATACTGATACTGATGGTTAGACATGATCACATTGCCGTAAGTAAGTGTCCAGAGACCGATAATTTAACCAGCCATTGGCTTAAACCAAAAAAACAAAAGTCCGGTAAATTTGAATTGAAAATTTTAACGACACGTTTTTTTGTTACAAAAAAAGTAACTATTCTTAAAATATTAATCAGTATTGTACAGAATCTGGTTAGAATGATGCAATATACTACCGGAAGAAATTTGAATTGTGCGGGAAATTTGAATTTAAATTTTTAACACATTTTTTAGTTACGAAAAATAGTTGCTGTTTTGAAAATAATCAGTATTGTACAGAACAGATTAAGTATCTAGTTAGAACGATGCATCATACTACCGAAAGTAGTGCGGGAAATTTGAATTAAAATTTTTAACGATGTTTTTTAGTTACGAAAAACAGTAACTGTTTGTTAAATATTTTAGCTGCGGGTAAATGTTTTAAGGAGACAAGTTTTAATATGGGGATTCCCTTTGTTTGCTGAAGAGGCTTTGCATCCTAGGTCAAGGCTCTTCACGTGCCCGTATGATTTTATCTTGTACCCAACTCCCATGTTAGTCTTTTCATACTTAAATTGCTTTATGTATTCTATTCTCTTTTTATAAATATCTTTCATTCACTTCATGCTCCATCTATTTAAACATAAATATTATTTTATAATCCACCACCAGATGTTTCTTTTAGTTATTTATTTTCATTATCGAAAATATTTAAGTGGCCCTTTTAAATACTAAACTTTTTTGTCATTAAATTTGTTTGCTCAGCATTTAAATTTAAAACCCATAATTTTACTTTTATATTTGAGTAGAAATATTTACCATTAAAAATTACTTAGGATATAGATCAACGAAAGCTGCTAATGACCGTGCGGTTTTTTTTTCATGAGCAATTAAGTGTATTATTAATGAGTAAAATATCTGTCATGTGGACGTAAAGTTTAGGAAAGTCACTAAAATATTCTGGTTTGCGTTTTGAGTAAATAAGTGAATATTATATGGAAACTTTATTAATGACATCATTGTAAAAGTTGAAAAATACATAAAGTAAAATAACCCGTTACTAAAAATGATGACTTTGTATAGTTAATTTGTAAGACTAAAGCGTCACACCGCATTCCGCTCAACTTACTGTAGTCTGTCTATTTATAAACGTTGACTAATGATGTCTGATCTCGGAATATTCTTTTATTTTATTCTATTTTGACGGAAAATACCCTGACTAAGACCCAAGACCCAGGATCCAACATCAAACAGACGAACAACTTTAGTCTGTTTAGAAAATATATTTTATTCTAATACATGACAATAATTTTCAATTAATTTAATTATCTAGGAAACAATTTGTTTGTTATTTTTTTTCAAGACTTTTTTGGAGTAAGAAAAAAATTCTTACATCAAGAAATTCTTTTTTTTTTGTACGGTTGGATGAGCCTGCGAGACCTAGGTCAAGTTTTACGACTTCATTGTTTAATCTTGTATCTAATTCCAATTGTTTTTTTATTCGTTAGATTAATAAATATTAATTAGTTAATTAATAGAGTTCGTTAATTAGAAGGATAATAGTTTATTAATTGAAACGAATTTTATTAATGAAACTATTATGTAATTGACATAAATTTAAATCAGGAGAAAGTTTATGCTTGAGGGTAAATCGACAAGTCCATTACTGATTTATCAATTATAAGATTGATAATTATTTTTAAATTAATAGACGATTCATTATTTCAATTAATTCTTAATTAATGATTTTAATCATTCTAGACTATTTATTTTTATTTTAAAATTTCATTCAAAAATTTCTGTTCGGATTTAAATGATGAATTTTTCCTTAATTCAAAAATTCAAAAAATTTGAATTTGAAATTTGGCGCCTTGTAAAAAAAAATAAAAATATAAATTTCCAATAAAAAAACGAATTATGTAAAGAAAAAATATCATAAGAGTACGTAATAATTTAAAATGTCAATTGTTAAATTAAATATAAACGTAACAGAGTAATGATTAAATAAAATAATGTATTGTACAATAATAACAAACGGGTAAATGTCAAACATGTTGAGTTTTAAAGCCACATAGTACTTTTACCTCTCTCTTATCTCAATAGCTTTTCTCATAAAATATTAAATAAACTTTCTAGTTTATTAAACATTTAAAATAAAATGATTTACTAACAGCAATATTAATTTTTGTTTCAGCAAACCTCAGTAAATAAACAAGTAAGAAGCAGGTGTCATTCAATTATCGGGACATAATGTGAATGCCCGTGTGATGCGCTCTCGTAATATCGGGAGGATAAATAAAAACAATTTAGTAATAAGTTTTATTTGTTTATTAATAATAAGTGTTTTAAATATTAGTAATAGAAGAAGGAAAAATTTATTTCCATTATAATAATTAAATAATGGGTGAAACGGAGTCGGATGACACTTGGTCGGCATGGTTTCTTGATGCAATACGTAAAATACGTAGTCAAAAACAGCGACCAAGTGTTGAAAGAATTTGTCACGCAATAAGACAACATCACAATTACCATGAGGAAGAAATCGGAGAGCATTTGGAAAAAGCCGTGAAACGCGGAGTCGTACTCAAGATATTTAACAAAGGCCAGTCCTCGTACAAAGATCCCGGGGGATTGCAATCAAAGCCGCTGAAGGTATCAAAGACCACGGACCTTAGTAAAGTACTGGGCAAAGCCGTCCGCGAATTAGGAGAAAGAGACGGCTCGACTCTAAAGAGCATCGAGAAGTACGTGAGACAGAGTCACACCGTCGAAGAAGAGGCCGATGGTGATCTGAGGACTTCCTTGAGATTATCGGCAAAGCGAGCGGTCGATCGCGGTCTCGTTATCCAGGATGGCAGGCTATTCAGGCAACCGGACCGACCTCCAGTTAAAAAGATCGAGAAGCTCGACGAACCCTCAAAGGTTAATTCATTTATTTATTTACTTATAATAAGGGATATTTTATTTAGCAAGCGGTAGGCAAGCGGTAGGTTTACAGAACCGCAATCACTACCGAGCCTTTTATTGATCCTACGGGTTTTTTATTTTTCTGCCTCTACGAGTTTTGTAGCGGAGACTAGTCGACAGGCGTTACATTTAACAAAACCCTTGTAAGCAACTCCAGGTTGTTGTTGAATGACGTTATAGAGGGCGATGTATAAATCGTTTGTCAGTTTATGGGCTGGGAATAAATAAAATAATAAAACAACGAAAAGGGTGACGGTAAGAATTATGCCCTTAGGAAAAATTACCCGGTGTAGTGAGCATTTAGGGTCAATAATGCTGACCCGGATAGACGGATAGCAGCTGAAAGAGCGCACGCCTGAAACAGACTGCGCAGTCAATGTTGTGTCCCACCGCGACATATATTATATATATAAAATATATATCTCTCGGCACGCGTGATAATGTCGTTTCACGATTGGCGACTGCGGAGAAAATGTTTAGGTGTAATGGCCGAGTTTACTTGTCGACACAAAACACTCCCGTATCTCCATCGCTGCAAACTGCGCCGACTCATTGCAGATCTTTTTTTAATCACTCAAATTTCCCGCGTTTTTATTTGACTTTTATTTAAAACTCATTCACGCCTTCTGTCTTTGGCAAGGGAACCGGCTCGTCATATTTGTCTTGAGTTATGCAACAGCTAAATTATTTATTTCCGGCAACGATCTTCATTAACTTTCTATTTTTGGCAACCGTTTAACTCGAGAATTTCTTTTTTTACTAATAAGTTTTAGTAAACTATAAATCTGTCTTATTAATGGATATTTATGTATTTTTTGTCGCTTAAATAATTATACGGGGATAATTGGGCCAAGTACGTTTGCTCGAGCGTCTCTTTTGTGCGTGTCCAGTGACCTCGAACGATCGGTGAACGCGGGTATATCGTGGGACGACGACGACGAGGACGTAGACGGTAAACCAGGCAAACAGCAATACGTATAGCAAACGAGCAGGGGAAATCGAGAGGAATATGCGAGGTTGCCATGTATATTTGTTAACCGCGTCACTCCACTCCATATCCACGCATTCATACATTCATCCGTCCAACATATTCTGTATATTATTGATAATAAATAGGGCCAGGATTTTTGCTTTAATTCAAAAATAATAATTTATAATTAATGCTGATAAATTTTTTATGTTACGGCGTAAATATTGATCGTATAAAAAAATTTTTCGAATAAAAGTTGTAGGAAATTTGATTTTCTAAAAAAAATGTCTCTTATGATTTTTTATAGGACTAATAAGAAAGCCGTAATTTCAAAATTAAGTTTCATAATTACCAAAAATTTGAATCGTTCATAATGAATTTTAATTTTGGAATTACGGTGAAAATATTGGTCTTATCAAAAAGTGTGTCAAATAAAAGTTATAGGAAATTTAATTTTCTACAAAAAATGTCTCTTATAATTTTGTCTTAGGACTAATAAGAAAGCCGTAATTTCAAAATTAAGATTTATAATTACCAAAAATTTGAATCGTTCATTATGAATCTTAATTTTAGAATTACAGTGAAAATATTGGTCGTATAAAAAAATTATAAGAGACATTTTTTTTAGAAAATAAAATTTCCTACAACTTTTGTTCGAAAAATTTTTTTATAGCACCAATATTTTCATCGTAATTTCAAAATTACGATCGATAATGAACGATTCAAATTTTTTGCACTAAGAAATTTATATTTTTGTAAAGTTTTAGTTTAAGTTTAACTTGAGGCTTCCTATCCTCGACTTGTTATTCTGTCGTATCGCGCAACAGGTCGTTGGTCTGCGCGTGCTTTCATTCGATCACGTGGCCACGACTACTCAGTTAAGATGATGATGATGATTATTATGATACTGAAGATTTTTACCTCTTCACAGATCATTGGCTCATTTACTTGATACATCATCTTTATCTTTTCATTCAATTTAACTCCGACCTCTCGCTGTCAATTTAAATTATTTAATAAAATTTAATAATAACAATGATAATAATTACTTAAACTAATATGATATATGATACAGACTTTTGTACTATTAGTATTATAAATATGGTAATTGATTAAAATATTAAATTTTATTTGAGAATTGTCATCACCACATATGGATCTTGATTGCGTGTAATTACGCAAGCATAATTTACACGTTATCGTTATCAAGTCGTTTTGCAAATTATTCATTAAATACAATCCGATAAATATATCACTGTCATACTTTTTTTTAATTATTATTTAATATTTAAATTTTTAATTATGTATTTGTTGGTATAATTTTAATTCTTTTTTTTTTTTAATTGCAAAAGTCTAATGTTTACTCAACATTTAAAGTCAATTTTTTATTGGATATTTTTCTAGATCAATTTATAATTACGAAATATTGATCAATTAAATTAATTAAATACTTGAACAAAAAAAAACCACCTGACAACTACACCTGCAATTTTTTATTAATTTTCAAGAATAGTTGTCATTATTTTTAATCAAATTTATTTTATATGAATATTAATTTGTTTACATATTTTTTGAAATCAAAGTAAAATCTTTAATTAAAATTGAGCTAACGTTTAATTAAAAAATTTAAAAAATAATCTTATAATTTTTTTGAATTACGAATTTATTTTATTTTGAATTCAAGTAATTTTAAAATTTCCCGCACTAAAAAATTCAGTTGCAATAAATAATTATTTTATTCCATTAATTACCATGTTATCTAATTTACTATCAATAAAGAAAAAAAAATGTATATGCAGGCTGTATGAATGCAGGATAAATTAATAAGATGCACCCTATATTTTTTTAAAAATAAAAAAGCCGGTAGGAGATGAGGTAGAGTGATAGGGCCCTTGTGCTGCCGGTAAAATGAATAATTACCCCAACCTATAGCTCTTAAGAGCGTTATGCTCCTTGGTCACTTATTTCTTGAAGCATAACCGAATAATTAATTGAAAAGATTTTTTTAAAAATGAATACTAATAATTAATGATTTTTTTGAACAGCATCCAGCAGCTCTGCCGATTTGCCGGGAGTGTTTGGGGACAACGGCCGCGGGGAACAACAACAACACGAATGCTAAGAAAAATCAGCCGGACAGACTCAGTAAATGTGTAGTGTGTGGTGCTGCGTTGCATTACTCATGTGCACCAGCTGAAATAGCGATTTTGGTTGATCGAGGAACCACGTGGTGTTGCGATGACTGTGCTTCTGTTTGTGCCGGTTGTGAATTAGAACGGGACTCGCAGAACTATTTGATTAAATGTGCAAACTGTCCCAAGTGTTATCATCCGACGTGCCTTGACCCGGCACTGGATAAAAAAAGTAAAGCGCCCTGGAGGTGTCGGCACTGTCAGACGCTACACCATCGGACTGATGATCATACACCTAAACGTAGTAGTAAAAATAATAATAATAATAACAATAATAATAATCAGCAGCAGCAATCACCGCAGCATCAAACGCCTCAGCTAATAGAACGTCAACAAGCATCGCCGCAGCTCAAACTCCAAGATCTTCAGGGGTCTCAGGATGAGAGCTCGCCGATTAGTGCGAGGAAGAGACTCAACAAAATTCGCGAGAACCGCAAGTGAGTGATGGCTAAAATTATCAAGATTTTATTTTTTATTTTCAGGAATTGACATCAGAAAAAAAAATCTTTGTCTTGGTGTCATTTAGTTTTTTACTAGAAATTTAAACTTTAAAATTTTAGTTATTTTTTTTTTTTTAATAGTTTAGTTTTTTTTCTCTTAGATCAGCGGCGTCGAGAAAGAAGAGCCCAGCAACTCCTGGACGTAAATCTGGTATTGTCGTCGAAGGAGTTGATAGTGGAGGAGTTGGAAATGGAAAGGAGTTTATTGTTAAAGAAGGAAGAGGAATTGTTGGAGCTGGAAGTTGCGGAGCGGTGTCACAGGTGGACAGCAGCTCGGACGGTAATGCGGGTGTTGTCTCCCTTCGTCAACCCTTTACCCAAAATCCTTTATCCCAACCGCAGTTACCATCGATACCACAATCACCTTCACACATCCAATCACCCTCAATCGCGGGCCAGGGTAGGCTGCTCGAGGAGAAGAGCGATAGGATATCTAAAGAGAAACAAAAGTTCTTTAGGTCGAGTGCGTTCAATGCGGATCACAGCAAATTGAAACGGGCAACTGGAGGTACTGGAGCTGGAGCTAATGGATCTAGTGCGACTGCTACTGGAACTGGGGCTGCTAGCACTGGTACCTCTGATAAATCTAGGTCAGCTACATCAGCATCAGTTGCAGTGACAGCAACAGCAACAACGACAGTATCAAGTCCCAAGTCAATCAAATCAAACGATCAGCGAAAAACAAATGACTCTCCGCGTAAAATAAATGAAACGCGGTCGAATAAAAATCCAATTAAAAAAATAATTACGCATGCAAATAATAAAAATAGTAGACAAATTACCAACAATAAGACCGTTGTCATAGACAACAAAAATACAAGGAGTAAAAATTCACCGGCAATCAGCAAAAGTACGCGGAAAAATAACGAGGGTGCGCGTAAAGTTAACAGACGACTGCCGGTGGTGTCTAGCAGCGAGTCCAGTGAAACTTCCAGCAGCGAAGAAAGCACAACTAGTAGCTCAGATGACGAGGACGCTGAAAGTTCGACTGACTCTAGTGACTCGACGTCTTCGGAAGAAAGTCTTCCTGTTAAAAAGTCATCGACAGCGAAAAAACCCACGGGTTTCAGTTGTGAGACCAGCGAGAGTCCCTGGGGATTCGCTGCTGCCGCGGCGAAGCTGAATGTCGACGCGCCTTTGTTCAGCAGCATCAATAATACTTTTGGCGCGAGTCTGCCCAAGTTGGATTTGGGCGAGAAACCGACATTTGGTCTCCATATCCAGCCGGCAGCGAGTCCGGTCGGAGGTAAAAAGAAATCTAGTGGTAATTCAAATGTCATTACGCCTACGACTGGGAACTCAATGGCTCTGGAGAAGGTGCGACCTGGTGTTGGACAATTGAAAGGACTTTATGATGGTCTCAGTCATTTTTTCCTTGCGCCGGGTAATAGTCGTGTCAGGACAGGTGATAAAGCTCCTAATTATGCACCAGATCGTAGAAAAAGATCTCATGCAGCAGTCGAAGATTCTGATAAAGATAAAGATAAAGAGAAGGAGAAGGAAAAAGAGAAAGAGAAGGAGAAGGAAAAGGATAAAATAAAACAGGCTAAAGTTGAAAGACGACGAAAGTCCAAAGAGGAACGTAACAAAGACGAGTCAATAAAAGAATTAAATGAAATAACGGATTCGAAAAGTGATAAAGACACTAAAATGACGCCGTCGAATCTCGTTAAAACGGCGGTAAATTCGAAGCGGCATGAACAAAGCCGACGACGAACAATGAATGCCGTTAAATGCGCGGACTCGTCAGCCATGTCGAAAGAGACGAGGAAAAAAGACTGCCACCCTGAGCTCAACTCCAATTCTCACTCATCATCATCATCATCGTTATCATCATCGTCATCCTCATCATTATTACAGCAGCATCAACAGCAACAGCAGGCCGATGAGTCAAAGTCAAATCCTGGCCACTCGAAATCCTCCCAACCACGAGCCTGTACTAGCGCCAACACCACCAACACCACCACGACACCCCGCGCGACACCCTGCTCCACCAGGAAGGGTAAGAGTCTACCCCCGCCCGCTCACAACAAACAATGTCTCAGACTTCCTCAACCTAATACTTCTCTAAGACGCATTCAGATCCACTAAATCTCCCCCAGGAGTCACAAATTTACTCCATCATCAGAGCAAACATTTTTTTTTTATTTAAATTTAAATCCCTTGCTAGCAAAGGGCCTCGATGATTAAATTTGTGAAGTACCTGGACAAATTTACCGCTCCTTGTTCCCACCTAATTTACAATCCTGTCACTTTAATAAATTAAATTCACCACGTGGATGTGTTGGCGGTGTGGTGTGCGGTATCTTGGTACTATTTAGTACGTGTGCGTGTGCCTGCATCCTAATTACCCTGGCAACCGAATCACCTCAAAATTTTTGTGGTTATGCACTAAAAATTCATTTTTTATTTTTAAAAATTTGCATGTGCTTAGATAATTTTTTATTTTTAATTAGATTGCATGAGTAATTAGTGGCAAAAAAAAATTAAATGTTAAGAAGGTTTATTTAATGAGCTTACAATAAAAATTATAATAAATTGAGCGATTGAATTTAATTGTCAATTAAATAATTCGCCAACACAGTCCTTAGATCTCCCCGATGTCCTGCTTTGCTTTTTTATTAGCTAAAAAATAGTTACCCAGCTTAACAATAGTTAACTTTAAGTAGATAATTTTTAAATAAATTTTTAATTAAAGTTTATTTATTTTTCTTTACAGAGGAAGCGGTGATGATGCAAAACCTTCCGTCAGGAGTAACGCAAAAGGACCTTGAGTTATTCAAGGAAGCGCGAGAGCAAGCGAATCGTTTGACGGCTACGGAAAATGAGTCCGAGCAGTCGACGAGTCCTGGTGGAACTGGACCAGGTGTAGGGACTCGTAATCCAGCGGCGATTGTCTTCGGACGTTATGAAGTCGAGACCTGGTACTCGAGTCCGTTTCCTCAGGAGTATGCGCGGCTACCAAAATTATTTTTCTGTGAGTTTTGTCTCAAGTACACCAAGAGTCGGGCGGTCCTGGATCGGCACATGGATAAATGTCAGTGGAGGCATCCGCCTGCTACGGAAATTTATCGCTGCAATGATCTTTCAGTTTTTGAGGTAATTTTAATAATTATTATTTTTATTATTATTATTATTAATAATGAACTAATTAATTTTTTTTTTTTAGATTGATGGCAACGTCAACAAAATTTACTGTCAGAATCTTTGTCTGCTAGCAAAATTATTTCTCGATCACAAAACTCTTTACTATGACGTTGAGCCGTTTCTCTTTTACGCAGTAACTAAAAATGACAAATTCGGATGTCATTTAGTCGGATATTTTTCAAAAGAAAAACATTGTCCGGCTCAACGGTACAACGTCTCCTGTATAATGACACTGCCGCAGTATCAACGTCAGGGCTTCGGTAGATTTCTCATCGAGTTCAGTTACCTGCTGTCAAAAGTCGAAGGTATCCCGGGGACACCAGAAAAACCTCTGTCTGATCTAGGCCGAGTGTCTTATCACTCGTTCTGGAAGAGTGTCGTCCTGGAGCATCTTGACGCGCATCGCGATGCCAAGGAAATAAAACTCGGTGACATTACGAAAGAAACCGGAGTATCTGCTCACGATATCGCGACGGCGTTGCAGCTTCTGGGGTTCGTGAGGACGCTGGACAAGGCAGTAAATGATGTGTCCAAGGGTAAAATCGCCGTGGTGGTGGACTGGAGTAAAGTCGACACGCATATGGCGAAAGTTAAGAAAAGTTCGCGGATTTCACTGGATCCTGATTGCTTGCGATGGATCCCGTTGCTGACTCAGATTCCTAATCCCTATCAAAGCCCCGAGGAGTTGAGCGAAGTCAGTCCGGAAGCTTCCCCAGAAATTTCTCCGAAGCCTGTCACTGCGATGGTAGAGAAGATCCAGAAGGTAAAGATTAAAAAACGACCAAGGGGTCGCCGTATTGGAGTCAGAAGGTCGGGTATCAAAGCACGCAGTCCTCTGAAGTCTCCGAAGGTTAAGGAAATTGATAAAGAGGACAAGGATACAGAGAAGGAAAAGGAAAAGGATGACAAGGAAAAGGAGAAGGATAAAGACAGTGGTAATATTGCGGATATTGAAGACGAAGAGAATCCAGCGGCAGTAGCGGAAGTAATAAAAACACCTAGAAACTCACGCAATAGTATTATGAACAAGAGTATTCCGATAACAAATACACCCAAGATGTCAACTCCGGTATCAATAAGCCGTCGAAGGATACGAACTCCTAAAACAGTAGTGGACATTCCGTTGAGCACAATCCCGTCGAGGAAACGGAAACATTCCGAAAAGACTGAGGATGAGGACAAGGATAAAGAGAAAGAAAAAGAAAAGGAGAAGGAGAAGGAAAAGGATAAAGATAAAAAACCTGTTGAGGGTACGGTAAGTGCGAGAAAACGTGCGCGCGAGGCTAAAGAAAAAATTGTCAAGGAGAAGGAGAAAGAAAAGGAAAAGGAGAAAGAGAAAGAGAAAGAAAAGGAAGAGAAGGAGAAGGAAAAGGAAAAAGAGAAAGAGAAAGCTAAAGTAGAAGAGGCTGATAAGAGGAGTTTAGTAAAATCAATGGAGAGGGCGACGAAGCAGAGCAAATTGGATGATATTTTGATGAAGGTCACGAGTCGGCAGACTAAAAGTTTGCTGGCGAAAGAGAAGAAGGAAAAGAAACTTGAAGAAAAGGAAAAGGAGAAAGAGAAAGAGAAGGAAAAGGAGAAAGAGAAGGTGGTGGAGTGTAATGGCAAGGATGAGGGCAAGATTACTGAAAGGAACTTGTTGACTGGAAGAAGACGCGGCAAGATGACGTACAAGATTGCGGAGCTGGCCAAAGCCAAGAAGGAACGACTATCGAGTCCCGTACGAGCGGCATCGCGAAGCACAACTCCTAAGTTTGATAAGAAGCAGTTGACTATTCCGCAGATGATCGCGCCGGTGAAGATAAATGAGGTTGAGGTGAAGGAATTGGAAATGGAGTTGGAGATGGAGAAGAAGGAACTGGAGATGGAGATAGAGAAGAAAGAAACCGAAGTGAAGACTAAAGTTCCGGAAAGTGAAGTTCCGACTGCTAGTCCGGGAGAGTATGAGGGTGGGGATGAGGACGAAGGAGAGGAGGAAGAAGAGGAAGAAGATTTACGGCCTAAATCGATTCCTAGGACGGTGAAAATTATTGAGCAGCTGGAGCCGGTGTTTAGTGAACGAGCTGATACGCCTGTACCTGATGAGACTAGTGAGGAGAAAGTTGTTGTTGTTAATAATAAAGAGGGAGAGAAGGAAGTTGATGATAAAGTTGAGAGTGTCAAAATTAATGAAGCTGATGAACCTAAGGACCAACCAGTTCAGGTTCAAATTCAGGGTGCGCAGGAAGATGAGAGCAAAGTCGCTCCGGAAGTTGACAAAGTTGTGGAAAAAGTAGTCGAGCCAGAGGTTGAAGAGCCTGAGCCGAAGATGGAAGCAGAAGATTTCAAACAAGTTGAAGAAAATAAAAAGGAAGAAGAAGAAGAACTGCCACAGCCGGAGCCAGAGCAGGAACAGCAGCAGCAGCAGCTGGAACCATTGAAAGAAATAAAAGAACTCGAGCAGTCTTGCTCGCCAGTTTCCGTTGCGTCCAAAGAATCCCCAGCTCTGTCTCATCCTGTCGCTGAGGAAATCCCGCAGATGATTGAAGAAAAACCGATCATGAATATCGAGCACCGGGAAATAATCCACGTGCCGCAGACAGTTCCCGAGGAGAAGCAGCACTCGCCAGAAAGCGGAAAGACGACTCCACACCTGGAGAACCCAGGGTCTGTTAAACGCACGCCGCCATCTCAGCCAGACTTGCCTTCAATGGGAGTCTACACTCCCGACTCCACGACAAATTCAGTTCACTCGCTACATTACGGGCAGTGCGACCTGGACGTCAGTCAACTGGGTCTCGAATCCCCCACATCAATAGCCAGTGATTTGGCCTCACAACACAGCGTCGAAAGACCACCGAGTGCTCTGCCAATGACAACCGTATCAGCGCCGACTCTCAATTCAAATCCCATTCAAATTCCCCCGCCCTCCTCGGTCTCAATGTCTCAAGTGCACTACGACTGTTCGATATCCCAGCACTCGCCTCACATGTCAATCCACCACTCCATGCATCAATCACTTCAGCAACCGAGGACTCCATCGAGTATCCTGACACAGAGTCCTCAGCCTCTGCCGCAGTCGCACACTCCCCAGCCCCACCAGTCTCACACCCCTCAGTCCCACACACCTCAGCCCCACACTCCCCAATCTATTCCCCAATCGCATACTCCCCAGCCAATGCAATCTCACACACCCCAACCTATGCCTCAGTCTCACACTCCTCAGCCCATGCCTCAGTCGCACACACCCCAGCCTCTAGTCCAAACTCATCCCCAAAATATTCCCACCCACAGTCCCCAGCCGATGCAGCTGATGGTTCAGTCGCAGTCGAGTCTCAACATCCAGCAGCACTCGCCTCATCATCACCACCACCAGCAGCAACAGCAGCAGCAGCAGTCTCAGCCTCAACCTCAGTCTCAGTCTCAATCTCAGTCCCAGTCGCAGTCGCAGTCTCACAGCAGCAGCAAGCGCGCCAACGGTTCTCAGACTCACAGATCAAGATCTAATCAGCAAAGTAGATCTCATCGTGCAACTCCACCAGCCTCTCAGAGTCAGCACCTCAGCCATACAGTGACCCACGGGAGCTCTATACCGCCTCAGTATCAACAGACAACCATGTCCATACCTCATCACACCCACTCTCACTCTCATTCCCACAACATGGCCGTGATATCCCAGAGTAATTACATGGCAGTCGCGTCTCAAACCTTCCCATCGCAGAATACTTACGTACTCCAACATCGCGGTGGTAGATCCGGTGCACCGACACCCTGCACCACAGCCACCAACTTCTACATTCAAACGAGCGCGATGCCGCCTCACTCTCACACGCCCTCGCCATCGCTAACCGGCTCCACGAATCACCAGACCCCCAACTCATGCAGCCTCGCTAAGTTGCAGCAGCTCACCAACGGCCTGGACATGATTCCACCCACGCCTCCACCCTCGATGAATCTCACACCCCCACCACCCATTCCCCACACCATGACCCCGCCACAGAACTCGCGGCAACTCCCCACTCCTCCGCAAGTTCCTCTGGGGTACCCCAAAAATTACTACAACGTAAACTCTGCAGCACCTGGTCCCCCAAGCAGATCGACCTCCAGGTCCTCAGCCAACGCCAACATGGCGTCGCTCTCCCAGGCCTACCCATCGGAGAGTCTCTACAGGCAGACTCTTGACCCGACCAGCTCTTGTCCTCAGATGCAAACCACCGCGACCCGGGTCAGTCCCAACGTCGCGCTCAACACAAATCTCATGGCAGCCCAGTACGGCTACCGCGTGACTCAGCCAACCAGTGGCTACATAAACCAGGCGGCCCAAATCGGGGGATTCATGAACCAAGCAGGACAACTTGGTCCCGTTGGTGTCGTAAACGTACCAGCTCCTTACTCCCAGGATCCTCATCAGCAGAATCCAGTCTACACGACCTACCACGGATACATCAACAGCGGGCTCATGCAGCCACTCAACGGAACAATGAGGCCGCGATAATTTTAATCTACGACTGTCAGCAATAATCGCTTCATTTTTTTACTCTTATTTATCTCAACTTGTTGTGTAAAATATTTATAAATATTTATGTAGTCAAAGATTTTGTTCGCGGTTGGAAAATTTATTCAGGTTGAGGTTTTTTTTATTTTAAATCAACAAGTTATTAGTAATCCACCGCACGGCGTTGTACTTTATTATGTAAATTATCACTATCGCTAATTGTTAGTTAATTAATTAATTAATCAGTTAATTAATTATTGAAGATAAATTTATTTAAAAGTAATTTATCTTTAATTTTATTTTTAAGTTTTGCTTTTTTTTATGCTTACGACTCAAATAGATGCACATTATTATTTAAATTTAAATTTAAACAAAGTGATTGTTATTGCACTTAGAAATAAAAAAAGATTTTTACTTACACTAGTGTATGAAATAATTTAATTATAATTTATAAATTAATAATATAGTTTGAGTTAAAAAAGTAAAATTATAATTAACATGTACCTTGTCGCGAAAATGTCTATTCAGCAAAATGTCGTGATTTATCATTTTTTTTTAGTTATTAATTTTTTATTTAATTTATTGATAAGAGAATGAGTAAAAAAAAAATTGTATAAAATTGCGTGGTGAGTAAATTTAAAAAAATTATTTAAATAACTCTGATTTGAAAATGAGTGCGACTGTTTGCCGAATAGCACACGAATTAGTCCCATTTGATAGTTTTGTAGAAATATTTTATTATTATTATTTTATTTTATTTTATTTTTGTTTTTCGTTTGTTCTAAATAAAATGCGGACGTGAAAAAAGGATTTAGAGTGGATGGTTATTGATTTAGGTATTTAAGTAATTATTATAATTATAAATGATAAATAAATAATATTATAAATGCGATAACTTTAGTTGCAAAGTGACTACTGAGAAAGTCTTTAAAAATAGTGTATAAATATTTATTGTACATAGATATAAAAAATAAAAAAATAAATACTAATATCCATTTTTACTTTTTTTATTTTTAAATATTTTATGATTTTTAATTATCAAGATTTTATTACAAAAGTCGAAATTTGAATTTATAAAATTTTTTTGACGTTTAATTAAAAATTGAACATTTTTTTTTTTAATTTTTAAATATTTGAATATTCTATGACTGCAATATAAAAATTTTGTTGTCTGAATTTAAAATACGGAGTAATTTTTAAAAATATTTCATGACTTGTTTGTAAATTTAAATAATTTGTCTTTAAATTTAAACGTTTATTCTGGATCACGTTCATCTTCATCACGTTTTTTCTTTTTCTTAACAACTTTACGTTTCTTAGCAGAATTAGCGAGATTGACATACTTCTGACGTTGATCCGGAGTCATTTTAGCCCACTGTCTACCCGCAGCACGTGCGATAACAGTGACATGTTCATTAGGTTTCTTGCTTCTCATCCTCAGAAAAAATATCAAAAACGGATTCGACGGTCCAGATGAACTTTTCGGTTTAGTTATTTTTTTTTTCGAACGTCGAGGCTCTGGTGTTTTCGCTGGGGTTCCATCTGCGCTACACAATAAATTAAATAAATAAATAGTAAAAATAATAACAATAATAAATTATTTAATCACCTTTTGGTGTATCCTCTGTGTTCTCGTGCTTCCGACTTTTTGGGCGTTGATTTCTCATTGCCCATTCTACTATTCTCTTACGTTTTTTATCAGACATCTACCGCATCACTTTTTAATTTATTGATAAAAATTATATGTCAAATAAATAAATATATAACAGTAATTTTATAAATTATGGTGATTTATTTATTTAAAAAAAAAATAATAAATAAATCTGTCAGTCACAAAATTTTTATCGCCTCGTTTGTTTAAAAAAAAATTCATTTGTTTCTAATTAAAAAAAAAAAAAAAACAAAGTCGCTGATACTCTAATTTATATTATAGTTACCTTATAAAAAAAATCCAGCTTAGATTCCTATAAAAATTCCCATATAGCATTTACAGATATAAATTCTTAGAATCCAAGAATCCATAGTTTCCCATTTGAATTTACTATATAGGAATCTAGGTGCCTGTAGTTCCCCATATAGATTTCCTGTATGGGAATTCAGGTATTCATAAATTCCTATTTAGATTTTCTACATGGGAATCCAGACACCCACAGTTTTCTATGGGGAATCCATGGATTGGAATACAAATATATAGAGTTTCCCATATGAATTTCCTATTCAGAACTTCAAGTACCCACAGTTTTCTATGGAGAATTCATGTATGGGAATCAAGGTATCCATAGTTTCCTATATAAATCCATAAATTTCTACATGGATTCCCATACAATCCCAGATTTTTTCGACAAAGCAATTTAACTGTCATTCAAAACACATTACAGGAATGGAAACTAAATTCTTATCAAACTTTCTATAAACTCCAATCAATAAATTATTTAACAAATAAATAAATAATTAAACAATTTTATTTAAAGCTCATCAAAACCAGACCACTTTCCCTTCTTCTTTTTACTCTTATTTTTATTACCACACCAGCAAGCTTCAGACTGAGCATCAATGAAACTCTTGCACCCTAAAGCCGTGGTCCCGGTGTACAACATCTTGGCAGCTGCCTTGCACGTGTTGACGATCGTCACTCCAGTACTTTGATAACTGTCACAATATTTATACAGACATCTTTTGAATTCAAGATCGCACTTTTCTTTATCAGAATTGCAAGTGTCGTAGCAGATATCATGTTGGTCGCAGCACTTTGTCATTTCTGACAGCGGCAAATATTCTTGATTTATCTTTAAATTTTAAATAAATTAACTCATTAATTAATTACAAATAATTAAATTACGTAATTGCGATAATTAAATTTTTTACCTCAATTCCTAATGACCCGCAGCCATTACTTTGAGGAACATGATTTCTGTCAGGTTTTGCTGTCACACCTACAATTAAATTAATTATTTTTACTCTAATTAATTTTAATTACTGACAATTATGTCAATAAATGAATTAATTATTTTATTAATGATTAGAGTTTTGTAAAAAAAAAAAAATTTTAGGTTATGAGTAAAAATTAAATTTTCTGAGTGAAAAAAAATTTGAATTTACCATTAGGACAAGAGAAA
This sequence comes from Microplitis demolitor, assembly GCF_026212275.2. Classification (NCBI taxonomy): domain Eukaryota; kingdom Metazoa; phylum Arthropoda; class Insecta; order Hymenoptera; family Braconidae; genus Microplitis; species Microplitis demolitor. Next base: position 1,321,592 of record NC_068546.1, on the reverse strand, counting down.
ATACAATTTTCTTCAACAGCAGCATCAAAAACTTCATGAATGTCTTTTATTTTACGCGCAACAGTAATTGCACTTTGAAAAAAATCACCAAAAATAGTCTCTGCGCTCAAAACGGCATCGCGCAAATTTCCTAGAAGTCCAGCTCCGTATCCTGACCAAGCGTACGCGAGAAAAGTTAATAAATAAACAAATACTTTTCTATAACGCATTAAATCCATCGTAGGTAATAATTATATCAGGTATTTATAAATATGACCTTATGTAAAATTCTTGTACATTTGAAATTTAAACTGCGCTTTAAAAATTTAAATTACAGGTCCGGTGTTTGGTTGCGAGTCTGGTTTTGATGCTAATTTTTTTGTCATCACTGACTGCGATGATATATTATTGATATTTAATAAATATATGAGTAAGGTGAGTGCATTTAAAATTTAAAACTAATCCTCAGTGTACACGTGGACGTTTGAATATTTGAATTTATTTATAGACTGGTCATGAGAATTTTGCGTTCCCACTTGATTGGTAAAGACAGAAATGAAAAACTTGGGTGAGAAATTCAAAAATCGAATTTGCGATGATGAAAAACATGATAAATTTTTATGGAATTCGTATTTGTAATTACAAGCAGCAGAATCAGGAAAATACGAAGGAAAAGATGTCAGATTTAAATTTAAATGTCAACTGGCCGCTGATCTGATACATGAATCAGCACAAGTAGGATTTGCGTTTAAAAATTTCCATACACTTATGAAAAATCAATAATAATTAATTTTATTGTCATTACACAGGATCAGTGGGTTTAATTAATTAAAAGTAATCAATAAAAACTTAATTAATTGAGTTTTTTAAAATTTATTGTTATAACATAATTTTTTAATTTTCTTTTTTGGTGACACCATTCCAGTCCATTTACTTTTTAATTCCTCCACATTTGGTTTGTGACTGCGATTGCTTTTTCTATTTATTTTAAATTGTAAAAAAGAAATTAGTTATTACTTCGTATTAATTAACAAAAAAAAAGTTTACGCCTAAAATAATATAAGTTCTAATTACATTAATATTTTTCTTTGATTCATCAACTTTGATATGGACACCAACTTCTGATGGACTTAATTTTCCTTCTGCAGTATATTTAGTCCCTTCTGGGTCTATGTAAGTCGACCCCAAATTTGAATTAAATGAACCCATTAACTAAAAATTTATATAAAATAACAGTTTAACACATAATTATTTAAAAATACGACTTAAAATTTTTTAAATTCGCTTCCACTTGAAATTACGTCAGCGGAATCATTAGATGAATTTAGAAGCAAATGATGTTTGCATCTGATACAATCAGAATCATTTGATATAATAGTCTAAATAAATGTTCAATAGTAATTATAATTTGTCTGAAAAAATTATTGCAATTTTACCCAAAAATTTGCATAGGGCAAGTCGCACATTATTAGATTTAAAGGAAAAAATTTCCGCGTCTCAGGGTGTAAGAACAGAAGGGTGTGCTATTAATCGCGCGCCCCTGCGTTTTTCCCCAGTTTAAGCAGAGTACTCAGCTCCAGGTCTCACCCTGGACTGACTTGTCTAATTTTATACAATAGTGAAAATTGTCACCACTGCATCTCAGGTTACCCTAGTGAACGTCACTGAGACCCGTGTCTCACAATCTCTTATCGGTCTACACTCCGGAGTGATGAATTTTATTTCTCAACAAAGCAACGAAATTTCATACATTTAAAATAATTTAATAACTTCCCGAAATAATTAATAAAAATATAACAAGAACATCACAATCATTATTATTTCATTATCATAAAATTAAACTGAGCCCTTACGTTACAATAAATTTGAACAATTTTGTTAACTCGATGTACAGTATAACTTTTAAACTGAGCTATTTAAAATAAATTTTAATCAATTTATACTCAATTTAAATTGTCTTTTAGTAATTAAATGTATCGTTACTCAATATCTTATTTTACAATACGTGATGATGAATAAATTAGTCGACGGTTTTGTATTTTTTAATCACGTTTTATCATTTTGAAATGTCCTATCGCGTGTAAACAATTCTAGTCTTTCTCTAGATAATTAACACCTTGAATTAAGCAAAAGGATTTATTAATTTTAAGTAAAAAATTTAAATTATAATCATAAAATAATTTATTAATTAATTCTCAAAAGAACTGTGCAAAAAAAATTAATTGAAAATAAAAAATTACATGATTAATAAATATTTTTTAAATTCATAATTAAGTGATTAATTAACATAAATACAATTAATCAAATCTTTTAGCTAATTCTCCATTTTCAAATGCTTTCTTAACATCAGTGCCACCGCCAATGAACTCTCCTTTGACAAAAACTCTGGGTACGCTTCTAGCTCCAGTTATTTCTCCCAAAATGTCCTGGTAGTCTTCCCCGTCGTCTTTTTCGTCCAGTTCAATTGCCTTGTAGGTTTTGTTCATTTTATCAAAGACCTTGAATTTCCAAACAAATAAATAAATCAATCAATTAATTAGATAATTTAAATAATTAGTAATTTTAAATTTACCTCCTTGGCCATTTTACAATAAGGACAGTAAGTTTTTGAAAAAATTACCACAGTATCCGATTTTATCAAATTTTCTACTGTTTCTCTGTCGATTGTCATGATTTTTCTTCTTGTACTGGAAACTAAACCCATTTTCTAAAGACATTTTTTTTAAAAATACTAAATACAAATAATTATTACTAATTATTTAATTTTTTAATTAAATAAGTAAATATTTTAAACAATAAACTGACGGATTGAAAAAAATTGACGGCTAAATAAACAAATGAATTTAAATTTTCAAAAATTCTAAATTCAAATTTAAAATTCTTATTAATTAGTAGAATATAAAATATAACATTAATTGTTAATAATTTATAATTATGGTTTTAATTTAAAAATACATACAGGAGAGAAAATACACAAGTTGATGAAACCTGGGCTTGGGTGTTGAATCACTTGAAATTAAACGATGAAAATATATATATTAGTTTTTTATCAATAAAATACGTGACTAAATGAATATATATGTGGATATATATTTAATGATGAACTATTTAGTCACAGGGATTAGAAATGTTGGTCTACCAATCAGCTTTCTCGGAACATTTTGGTGAGTTTTCAATACTCTACAGTAGAGATCTGTATAGGTAATTGCAAGTATACAAACCGTGTGATAGATAAGTAGACAATGGTAATATTTTTATACATTCAATTTAAAAGCTGACTTATAGCGAGAGCATTTCCGAATGCACCCTAATTAATATAATTATTGACACAAGTAATTTTTAATAAAATGATTAAATTTAAATTTTGAAATTTCGCGCCAAATTGACGCTACTGCGCGTCGCTGTATTCGAGGTTCAAACTTTTGCTAAAGTGGGGGGCGGTCGATGAATCGAAAAGTCGATTGGTTTGTATCAACTGGCGGTCCAATAGCGGCAGTCAGTATCATCGAAATGGCAGCAGTAGTCCAGATCTTTCTTTACGTTTGAATTGAGAGACAGTATCGCAGTTACGTCGTGTAATTATCCATTAAATTTGTTGCTCATAGTTATTGTTTAATTAAATTGTGCAGTGTTTGTAAAATGTTAATTGTGCAAAATGTCTGTGGTGTCGTTAAGTGTCAAGTGTTCAGTGGTAGTGTAAAGTGTTGCTGATGGCTGATGCTGACAACTTCCTAGTTTCTGAGCAAAATCATCTGGCATCGTCTGGTGGGAAATAGCAGTCAAGGGACATTTTTTTAGCTGCAGCACTTGGAGCTATTTAAATTAAATCTCCAAGTGTATTAGGACACCCTTCTGCATATTATTTCCCCGCCAAGGTTTGTTCAATCACTCAAGTGTTTTTTTTTCTAATATTTTAAATATTTTTCTATCATATTCCGCCATTTTATTTTGACAAGATTTTTAATTTTTCTCCAATTTCTAATAATTTATTATTCAAATATTTAAATTTACCGCGCAAGTAATGAGAATGATTAATAAAAATAAAATATGTCTAGTATATTTTTAAGTCTGGATACTAAAAAACAATGACAGGAAAATTTCAAAAACTGTATGAGAATTTCAAAAATTCATACGACAATTATTTCGATAATTAAAAACACTAAAATTTAAAATTCCCGCTACAGTTAATATGCATTAACAACAAAATTTCTTTATTGTTTGCGTCATATAAATTTCATGTTTCATTGCGCCCAATCTATTCTAATAAATTTAAAAAAAAAAAAAAAAAAAAAAAAAAAAAAAAAAAAAACAAACAAACAAACAAACAAACAAATGATAATTGTAACTATTAAAGTACCCAATCACAGTCTACATTTTTTATTAAAAAAATTATTTATTCTTTCATGATTTCGATATTTTTAATCACATATTTATTTAATTATTTTAAAAAAAAACTTTAAATTTCATGTGGCTTACAAATTGACAATTTGAGACCTCTATAAACCTGATGAATTTCACAAAATTGCGAACAACAGTCATTGTCTGATAAACACTGAAATAAAAAGAAAACATATTTCTATATTTATATAAATATGATAAATTACAATTTTTTATAATTAAATTTACTTACAAAGCCATGAAGTTTGCATTTTGCTACATCAGGATATTTTTTATGTTGAGATTTATCCGCGGTTGTAAAATTTATTTTTATTATCGCAATGATAAAAAGTAATTGAAAAATTTTATTCATATTTCTGATAAAAATAGAAAAATTAGTTAATTAAATAAATAAATTATAATAATGAATTACTTACAAAAATAATTAACGTGAATATTAAATGTTAAATTTCTCATTTATTCCCGGTGTTCTTTTTTCAGTCGCTGGCACTCACATGAATTTAATTATTTCTTTTGTGATCATGAACCCAAACTCCAAACAAAGTAATTAATAATTCTTTTATCTTTTAATTTAATGACACTTTCATATCTGTTTAAAAATATAAAATTTTTTTATTAAAGTTCAGTTTCTATTACAAAAAAATTCTATTTTAAAAGCTGATAACTTTCAAAATTAGAAACTCATAAAAAATTTAATCACTCAGTTTTAATTTAATGAGTTAAATTTTTTATTTTTGTTCGAGCCTTTTTTTATTTTTTTATAAAAAAGTTTTTTAAAAAACGAGCTTGTGTGCAAAAATAAAAAATCGAACTCTTACTTTATGAATCTGCAAAAATATCTTCATCCTCATCGACTTGTTCATTAGAAATTTTATTTTCTCCGCCTGTAGATTTATCTCCAAGTCTCCCTGGATGCTGAGTGCGATACAAATCCACCAGGAATTTATCCAAAACCTTGAGCGGAATTTCCAAACTGGTTTTGTGCGCATATGAAATTAAATTCCCGCGTTTGTCAGTTAACTTCAAATTATTCGAATCAATGTAATTATTTTTTTCATCAATAACCCGCCAAAGTGTCGGTGCCGCTAGCGGATCAAAGGAATCAACATCCGCTGGATCAAATGGTACAGAGACTCGGTTCGTTGCCGGATGAATTGAAAACGGGAGTTTCAATAAATGATTCAACGTCGTCGTGACATTTCTGTCAATTCGCGGGTAGCAATAGAGTAATTTTATTTCTTCAATAAAATATTTATTGTCGATCCAGACTCCGCTTTCCTGAAATTTAAAATTTTAAAATTACATCAAAAATAATTTTTAAAAATTAGGGATCTTAAAAACTTACAGATGAAATTTTGGAGTTGAAATAATTAACAAAAGCGTTCCAACGATCCTCACTTTTGTCGATTGATTCAAATAACTTCCTAACTTCATCTTTGGTACCTCGACTTGGTAATAGATCGATAAATTTATCGATACGTTCATTGCCCAGCATATCTTGCTCGATGACGCACAGAGGAATAAAAACTTGATCGATTATTTTTAATGAACGTTCTAAAAATGGATTTATTATATTTATTTTAATCCGACTTCTACCGAAACAATTTCCGGATATCAATTGATAAAAGCCGGATATTGATGAACGCTTGAGTGTGTCGTACATCAGAACTTCTTTGTCGCAAACCCATGCGTGGATTCCACGACGACCGGAAAATGCCCATAGGATATTTTTAAAATTCCAGTCTTCTGTAATTTAATAATAAATTTTATCAGATCTTTTGTCAGTAGATTAAGACCCATGGGACCAATATGAAAGTACAAATTTATATGGGAATCTATGGATTTCCATATAATCCTAGATTTTTTTGATAGGACAATTGAAAACATTAATTAATTAAGAGTATTAATTACCTTGAAGAGATGAATGTATTATTTTACAAGCAACTTTCATAAATTTCCAACATTTCCCACATATTTTATCTTTAGCACAACAAATTCTTATGTCATCATAATCAGTCAAGTCGATATCAATCACCAACTCTTTTTTCAATGGTATCAGTTTTGTTTTCGAGTTCCATAAAGGTCTGAAATATTTTCAAATTAATTAATTAATTCAAAAAAAAAATTTAAATAATTATTCTTACCTCTTATTATAAATCGGACCGACATCGATTCTATTAGGAATTAGTTTAAGCAATTTTTCAAATAATTCTTTTTCATTTTCAAATGATTCATACCGTGAAAATTTTTCCTCCACTGTTCTGAAAGAAAATTCTCTCAATTCAAATGGTTCAACTGTAAACACATAAATATATTTTATTAACAATTTATATAAATTTCCACCTACAGTTTTTTCAATTTTCCAAGTGTGCATATTTTTAGTTTCTTTGTAAATATACCAGACATGACATTTTATAATTTTTAAATAAATATAGTAATTAAAATAACGAATTTTAAAAAAACGCGCGAATTTTTTGATTTAAATACTAATTTTTAAATTTTTATTATACTTACATTTTACGAATGTGAGTGTAGCCGACATCAAACAATTGATAAATTTCAAATAAATAGATTTAAATAATCACATTTTTAAAAATGCGCGCGATTTTTCAATTATTTAAATACGCATTTTTTTCTATTTACGTTTTATTTATTTATTTAAAAAATTTTCAATTGTCAGTTACATTTACACTCATTACTTTTTAATTATTTATTTAAAAATTTGAAAAATTCCCGCCTGTCAGTTACATTTACATTTATGCATATTTTTAATTTGATTTGTTAAAAAAAAAAAATCCTACAATTTTTGATTATCTACTAATGTTAGGATCATATATTTTCAAAAATTTAATTACATGACACATATATTAAAAACATATAAATATATAATACTTACTATTGCCGTAGGTTAACCATAACTTTATTTTATTTTTAGGAAATACTGATTTATAATAATCTTTAAGAAACATATGTTTAGTATTTTTGTGCATGGTGATTATATATATATATATATATATATATATATTTTTAAATTTTTATTTCACTTTCATTGTTTACTAAACAAGTACATGTGTACAGTGTTTTTGTTGTTTTGAAAAAACCGAAGATATCCGAAGTTAATTTTTTCCGAACTGTTCTATGAAAAATTTACGTAAGTAAAAAAAAAAATTCAAAATTCAATAATAAATATTGACAGTAATTATTTATGTAACAACTAATATCATTATTTATTTATTTGTAATCTGGTCCGACGACTGGTTCGCAGAATCAGATGCGCGCATGCGCGCCAACTGAGCGATTAAAAAAACAATAAAAAAAGAAGCCGGTACAGGGAAAGTTGGGTAAAAAATAAGACGCCATTGTGTGCGAGGTGAAGAACGAGATTGGAATATTTACGTGGGGTAACTTGGACCCCTGAATATTCGTTTTAGTAAAAACAATAACAATAATAAGAATATCAACGTTGGGTTTGAAACCCCTTGGTATTGTGATAAGTTTTGTTGGTAACAAGTGATTTAGTATTTAAGTGATTCTTATTTTAACCAGTGACTCCAATAAAAAATGACATGGTGTGACTGATGGTCACAATGTCAAGAGGAGAGACTGTAGGATTTAAATAAACCGGGAGTAAGTTTAAAATAATTAGGGCGGTTTATTTTTTTATTTTTAATCCTGGTTAAAAGAAACGATTCAAATTTACTGCTGTATAGATATACATTGAACATTGAGTAAATAATTTTGTTTAATCAGGAAAAGAGCAATGGATCCAATGGAGTGGTTTGCATGGAATCTTAAGCAATGGCGGGACGAATTGACAAAGACTGATCTTGATGATATGAAACAAGTCGAGAGAATTTACGAGCATGTTAAGGAACAGCAGACTGTAAGATGGGAACTGATGTCTCAGTGGCTGAGAGTTAATGCTGGTGAATTGCCATTTGATACCGAGCCCTGGTTGTCTGCTGATCCACCTCCAGAATCAGCGGATGTTGATAAAGATGCTGCTGTCGCTGCGGCAGAGGTAATTAATTCAATGAGCCCGAGCGTGTTGCAGAGAGGTGTAAATAAACTGTCAAGTATTTTATCCGATGATGAAGTGAGTGATAGTGAATCACTTCCTCGAGATAAAGACAACGGGTTCGGGTCTTTTAAACCTGAGGCTAAGGAACAAGTGCTCGATTCCCGGATCCAGAAATCTTACGGCGATCTGATGTCAGGTGACGAGACTGCGATATCTGAATCTTCCTGGTCCAGCAATAGGATTAAGTTGAAGTTAAAGTCTACTGGTAAAATTAAACCGAGTAAAGTAAGTGACCCAATTAAGAATATCAAAGCCAAAGCCAGAGCGAGAGCCAGGGCTAGGGCCAGAGTTAGAGCTAAAGATTCAATGGTTAATCCTAAGCAAGCAAGACGAAGTTTGTCGCCTGGCAAACAAGCTCCCAGTCAAATTAGATTAAGAAAAAGTCCCATCAGAATTTTAAATCGAGTTCCGAGAACGAGATTAGTCGCTGAATGCTACAGATGCCATAAAGTTGGACACCGCTACAGAGATTGCAGGGAAATTTGGTGCCGTCGTTGCAAAATGCCAGACGTTACAGTACGGACGTGTCCCAATTGCAGGTTTACTGGACTTGACAATAACAATTGGGACGAAAAAAGAAATAGAAGTTACTCGGACAGCCGACAATCTCCAATTAGAAATATCAGGAGTCCCATTCGTCGGAGAGTTCGTCAGTGATTTTATTTTTTTATATTGTATATTACAGACAATAATTATTGTTTAATTAAATGTAGATTTAAGATTTTCTGTTAGTTCACTGACAATTTATAGAATTTTTTTTCTTAATTCAAGTGGTCAAATTGATTATCAATTTTTTTTTTAAATTAATTTGGTAATAAATATTTAGACGTAATCAACTTGTGTCAATGAAAAAAAAAATAGTTAAACTAGAGCAGTATTAATATAATAAATTAATTATAAATAGTTGACGTTATTACGTCTATTATATATATATTTTGATAAGAATCTATTAGTATATACAGAAAATAAATGATTTCTTGGCGCAAAAAAAATTTTACTTTTTTGAAGAAATTTTTTACTTAAGTCAAGAAATTATTTTCTTGGTTCAAAAGAATTTTTACTGCAGTTAAAAAAAATTAACTGGAGTCAAGACAAAAAATTCTTGAATCAAGTACAATTTAATTGAACCAAGAAAAATTTCTTCGTTTAAGAATTTTTTTACTTAAATCAATAAGATAAAATTCTTGAAAACTTTTTACTTTAGTCAAGAAAATTTTTACTTGTATCAAGAAAATTTTTTTTTTGTTCTGTATATTTTTTTTTATATATGTATATACAATATTAACTTGCTTTTGTTACCGCGATATACTGACGGTTTTCTTATATTTTATAAAATAATTTCTCCGATAAAAAAATCGACGATTAATCGAATAAAAAAAATGATTGATATAATTTTTATAAAGATATTTAATTACTAAGTAAAATTGTATAAATAAAGGTGTAATAAAATTGAAACAATTGGAAAGATTATATTGTTTAATACTTGTTAAAAATATAAATTTCATAAATTTAAATCTAAAAATTTTAATTTGTTTTTTTTTTGTTTCTTTTTTAATTTTATACATAATAAAATTACATATATTTAGCGCAATATTTAACAACATCACAAGTAATTAAACTTGTAAAAAAAATATAAAACAATGTTTTGTTACGACCGAAGGTTTTAATTAAGACTACAGAAATTTTAAACTTTTTACAAACTCGGCAATTAGCAATCGCGTTGCTCTGTACATGTTAAAAAAACAAAAAACAATTAGAATTGTACTATGACGTGGACTTAGAGCCGAGCAAAAGCTCAAGAAAATAAATTTTCTTATTTTTTTTTTTTAAATATTAAAGTTATCAAGTCCATCAGTTAGGCAGCAATTGTTAATTATTATTATTAATATAATAAGTCCGTGAGTATCCTGCATCGGTCGGTAGTTACCTGACAATTATTAATAATTAATCAATAAAAAAAAAAGTTACAAACTAATTCTTAATGAATTAATAATTAGATAACAATAATTACCGCAGTCGAGAGAAAGTTCGATAAATCAGGACACGAAAAAAAAAAAATAATTTATTTTATTGATAAATAAAATAAACTTTTTCCCGATATTTCAAAATAATTACAAAACTGTCTCATGACAGATCGAACCTCTCGAGTAGGCGCGTTATTTGAAATTAATTATTCACATAGTACCGATAAAATATTCAAAAAATTTTTTTAAATATTTAGCAGTACCTTAATATAAAATATTTATTTTTATTCTCATTTAAATAAAAATAAATTTAAAGACCATTGCAATACTATCGCGCAAAACAATTGTATGTACAATAAAAAAAAAATATAATAATTAATTGCATTCAAAACAAACTCACGCATACGTTACATTTTTTTTTCTTTTAAGTGTAACCTCAGTCTTCTTCGTCTGCAGTCTCGCAATCCTATTTACATTTTTTTTCTTTTTTTTTCATGGTCACAACTATTTACACGGGACTTGAACATGAATAATTAAAATCTAGGTAAATGATAAAAAAATGATGAGATTTAAACGCTAAATCTCGTTAAATATTTACAGTATAAAATAATTAATTAATTAATTAATAACTAATAGACTAAACTATTTTGATGGCATTGTCGATGTGAAGTTTCGACAGAGACTTTTTGACCCTGAGGGCGGTCAATCTCACTGCTGGATTGCCATGCCAACATTCAGTCATGACTTTGCTCAAAGCGGAAAGAACCTGGAGAGAAAAAAATAATTATAAAGTACATTTTTATAGGGGCGAAATCAGGAGGATTAGAGTGAAGACTTACCGGATCATGTTCCCAGCGTGTAGGGATAACTGGCCTGAGCCTCTTAACACAGACAGCGAGTCTCATGTCCTCGAAATTAGGATCACTTGGTACGACATCGTGATAAGGCAGACCGTAAGGCTCCGCAGTGGATACTTTACCACCGGATACGCATCTTCTACACACCTCCCACAGCACCAGTCCCACGGAATACATGTCAGCCATTTTAAAAGCATCGAATGACGTGGTATTGAGACTTTCGTCTAAGACTTCTGGCGCCATGTATCGCCGGGTCCCGACTCTAGTATTGGGGGCGATGTCTATCTCCCCGGTATCGCTGTGAATTAAAAATAAATAAATAAATATATAATACTGAGGTGTGCCCGAATCAATCAAAAGATTTATTTTAAGACGAAATCCTCAGAAAAAAAAAATGCTTTAGTTAAGAAGCTTACCTGAGAAACCGGACGGCGAGACCGAAATCAGCGATAACACACTCGCCGTTCCTCTTTACAAGGATATTTCGACTCTTAATATCGCGATGTGCGATCGCAGGTTTGCCGCGGGTACCAAAAATTTCCGTATGGAGATGAGCTATTCCGGATGCTATGGACAGACAGATTGTAAAGAGAGTCTGATGATCCAGGACCGTTGTCTGCAGATAGTCATGAAGTGATCCACGTTCATGGTAATCTGTTATCAGCAACATTTGCGTCCAAGTACCAGTTCCCTTGATGTCCGCAGCAATGAATCCCAGAATATTGTCGTGTCTCATAAGAACAGTCTGATAGATTTCCGTTTCGCGGAACCACGAGGCTTCTTCAAGTGTGAAAAATACCTTGACAGCGACTTTTTCACCGCGCCAACGTGCTAACCAGACTTCGCCGAAACGGCCTTTGCCAACGCACTGGGACAACGCGAGCTGCTTAGCAATCGTCCGTTGCACGAGCAATGGAAGACCTGATCCAGAACCAGAGCTGTGTTCGATCAGGTCTTTGAGGGTTCCCTGGGAGGACACCAGACAAGGATCGCGTTCTCTGCGTCCATATTTACGGTACAGTAATACGACTGCTATGATAATTGCGACGCAGCAGGCCGACATTGTGACGGCAATTATTATCAGCGGACCTCCAGTTTTCATGGAGGCTGGATTGGGTGCTGGCGTAGAAGGCGCAATGTAATCAGGAAACACATCTCTGTTGCATAAATCAGTACTATTACAGCAGATTACAGTCTTGGTTTTCAAACGCGGTATCACGTTTCCTTTGCACTGCATGAAAGCGCTTTCATCGTCTCGAGATAAGCAACCGAAGGAATATTCTGGCACGTACTCTCCGAGATCTCGGTCCCACACTTCGTCAACTGCGCTGAAGCAGAAACTTCCTGGACCAAGTTTGCATGTTCCGTTTTGCTGATCATCACTGCAGTAGCCGTCACAATAACACTCTATTCCAGCCACTGTAATTACAAAAGATCATTATTTTTTATTGGTATTGTTGATGCAGAAAATTTATCGTGTATTGAACAACAGTCTGATATTAATAAACGACTAGCTGGTGGAGTGGAACGAATGGGAGAAGAACATCATTGAGTAAAAAAAAAACAACGTCCTTGCCTGGGGCGCGGATGTAGGAGGAACGGACCTTTTACGGTATTTTTCGTATCGCAATTAATTGCTAACTCGTACTTTCACCGTAACGTTTAACGCTTGTGTTCTTTTTTTTTTAAATCTCTCGCCAATACATTCCGGCATTCTATTCCTTAGACTGTACAGCGCGGAAATGTATAGTATGCAAAAAATTTTTTATTTGTCCCAAGAAATCGTTTTTTTTTTTTGCATCGTGAATTGAAAACTAAAATTTTTCTAGAACTAGAAAAAATTTCTTGACTCAATAATTTTTTTCTCGCTTCAAAAAAATTTTGTCTTGTGTCAGGGTTCTGTTAATATGCGAGTGCATATTATATGCGAAGCGAGTAGCGCAGAAGCAATTGTAGATGCAAATGTTAATGGTAGTTTTGTATGGTAATAAAAACGTCGTCATCTTCATCTTGCATTTTATTTAAACCCGTATATATGTATGTATATTTATACTGACGAGTGGTGATACACGATGACGATTAATTCCGTCTGGCTGTGTCCTTATATTAGTACCCCAGTAAAACTCTCGTTGTCTGCATCCAGGTGGAGGGGATTTACCGGGTTCTATAAGTGTAACAGTGGAATCTGGAGTGCATTTTGTGTCGGGAGATCAGACAGACGAAGAATGCAACTGGACAAATTTAAAGTTACTTGGATTTTAAATTATTTTTGGACCCTCGAACTAATTGTTAAGTCGGGGTCTACTCTTTTTATTTCGTTATATTTATATACTTGGGTATAATGAAGTAGATTAATTTTAAAAATATGAGGTGAGAAATGAAAAGAGTCGGTGTAAGATAAAAGATGTGAGATGGAACAAATTAAAAGTGACACTAATGTAGAGATGTAGACTGAGGAGAGATACAGCAGCTGAGAAAAGGATTTGAATAGACATTGAGAAATAAACGATCCGCGCGATAATTGCGGTCTGGATGAACCGCTAGTGTAGTAAGAATAAGCTACGACATATACTATATACATATATATATATATATATATATATATATATATATATATATATATATATATATATATATATATATATATATATATATATATATATATATATTATATATTTATAAACATATATGTATATAGCAAGCAAGCAATAGTTGAGGCTGCTGCCCGGCGAGATATGTAGTGTGGGCGGACGAGCATCTCAGCCCACAGTTGGGAAAAAAAGAAGGAAAAGGGTGCGGCGGGTTCAGGAAACTCGGGATACACGCTGGGTACATGTACTACCACCTCTTCCTCCATTCAATTCCCCGTGTACGTTTTTTTTATTCGTTTTCTCTGTCGCGTATTCGTCTCTTTTATTTTCACAGTCTGGATATGTCGTTCGCGGCAGCTCTATGGTGTGGGGGTGGTAAGTCTACTTCCTGCACGTGTGCCACTGATTTTGCACGATACTCAGATCAATCACCGTGAGAAATTTATAGTGACTTGAATGGTTGGTATGATCGTGAGAAAGGTCATTGTAAGTTTGTAAAATATTGTTTCAATCAGAAGCTACTATTCTTGAAAGATTTTTGTCTTCGCAGAGGCGATATCTGTTGAGATTGTCTGATGCTACCGAATTCCCACAACCTAAAATATGACAAGTCTTGATAAGTGCCCAAAAAAAATTATTTCTCGCCCCAAGAAATCTTTTTTTTCTGTGGGGAATTAGAATTATTTAGGTATTTAAAAGCAGAACTTGGTAATTCTCTGACTATATCGGTAAATAATTGTGAGATTTGTGTTGCGGATGCGACGAGATGTTCACATTTCAAGACATAGAAGGCATTTAGGATGATCAAGACTAGACAGTCGAAGAGCGCAATTAATATTGTGCGAATTTTATAAAATTTAATGTCTTATGAGACCCAGTTTGTTTTGTTCTGATTTAAAATTAAGGCCCAATATTGCGTCGCGACGAAACCCAAACAGAACTGATACGTTGCAAGTTTCATTTGCTCGTACAAATGCATATTTTAATTCTTTTATTTTAACAGGTTGTAGACTTTGGAATGCGTTGCCACCGAGTATAACGTTATCATAAACTTTAGTTTAATTCAGATAAAAATGTTATTGGTATTTGTTAGAAAGAGAAGAGAATGGGCTAAATATATTGAATGATCTTGAGTAATTAGAGTTGATGTCTGTGAGATTAAAACTAACCATAATTATGATTATATTGTTAGTTAATTATTGTTTCAAAGTAGCCATTATTATTATCTGAATTATTATAAATTGTTTGTAACTTAATAATTTTAGATTTATGATCATATGGAGCAGCAGCTTTCTGATCGATAATTTAAAAAAATAAATAAATAAGATGTTTTTGACAAAAAGTCTTGACTATGGCTAAATGAATAAATGATAATTTATTATTTATGACATCGATAAATATCAAGTAATAATTTCCAATTTTAATTAAAAACTTGAAGTATAATTTATAAGAAAAAGGCGTTTGGATAAAATATTATAAAAATATTTAAAGTAAGAGGGTTCAGTGAAGCATGTAAGAGAATGCTTGCCGTGGAATGTCCAAGCTTGGAAAGAGCTAATGTAGTGTCTAGAAATGAATACAAGGGATTAAAAAGAGTAAAAAAATAATATTAGCATAACGCGTAACGGAGATGAGTTCTGTTTAGTTGGCTGGGGTTTTTAAAAGTGACCTGGAGCCGTCAGTCCCAGCGCAGGCGCCAGCAATACAATTCTACACATACATTTATATATAAACATATAAAAAAACAAGTTAATAAGTATCGTATAAAGATTCATTTGAAATAAAACACACATTGAAGACACTAGAGGAAAAGAAAAAGCGCGGGATTTACGAATAATGCCAACAGTGCCAGCGATTCTTGTTATCTATCGCGTCACGGCTCTTATATATGTGATGTACATATGTATAAGACGGTTACATGTTATGTGGTGATGTGTAAAAGGAGACCCAAGAAAACGATAATTGCAACTGCCACCCGCAAGTCTATTTTACGACGACCGTTTCTATATTTACGTCGCGGTACGAGGGATTGACCCACCCCCTCCACTTCTTACAACATAACACGTTTTTTATTAAGTTTTTGCGTCTACGCCTAAAATTATAACAATAGTCATTTGCCGACAACATTCTTCAAGTATAATTACTTTTATTACAAAGCGTAATCGGTTTAAAGATAATTCTTTATTGTAGTAGATAAACTAATTGTTAAATATCTACTACACTGCTGTAATTACGAGGTGTAGATGTTTTTATGCCGTAGTAAAAGGAATGGGTTAAAGATAATATTCAATTGATAGCCGTCCAATAGTAAAGTTATTTCAAAAAATAATGTCAATGATCATTACATTGGATAAAAATATTTCATTGATTAATGGGCATAAATTGCTTTAATTACAGAATTACTCAAGTGTGTAGTATGTATTAATTGTAATTGTAATTCAGCGGTAGAATGTATGAGAAGGAAATAAAAATTCAATGCTCAGATGTCGGCTTATAGACTAACGAAATAGAATTTATTTAACGTTGGATGTAAGATTGTTATTTGTAGAGAAGAATGCAGTTAAAATTTATGAAAAAGCTGGTTTTAGTTCACTAGAATCTCCTTCAGATTTAGTTGGATGGATCGTGAGTCTGTTGATGATGGTTTTATATGAAGGCCTTGACTTGAATTTAATGCTCAAGCGATCGTTCAATTCTCTTATCCAGCATCACGCAATGTAACATCTCAGAATACCAAGTACGTCTTTGTATTGCTGAGTAGCTGGTCCTCGAGGACAGGGTCTTAAAAATGTTTAACAGATGTCTGCTGACCCTACTTGATGCAACAGGAAGCACAAAATCCCGGGTTGAGGGGACACTGAATATGAAACAAGATCTGCTGACTTAACTAGACTAGGCATGGGACAGAGTCGGTGGAAATCCCATTGCTCAAAAATTTTTTGAGAAATAATTACCATGTCCCCTAGCCAGTGAGTCAGTGGTTTCCCTGTCGTAAATCCTACAAGTACTGTAAGACATAATACGTAATAATTGGATGACGTGAGTGTTTTCATTTAGATTTATCCGATGGCTGATGACGAATATACCAGTGAACTAATTTTCTTGACATATATTGATCGTTCGAACGTCCAAATACGATAGACTAGTGTACAGATTCATATAAAAATAATGTTTTTTATATAAATACATTGGGCATATATATATATTGTATATATGTATAGCCGAGTAGTTTTCAGTGGGTGAATTTGGCCTGCATTTTGTTTCTAGAGTCATGCCATAAAACGCGAAACTAATCGATGTGAAGTGTATGGGGGGATTCTATAGTCGGCACGACTTTAATATCAACCCTCTGTCGGACTTTTCTGAGAAATGAACAACCTTTTGCGAAACAAGTACACTTTAATGTTGTTGTTATTATTATTATTATATATTACTTTGATTAAATATAGTACACTAGTTGGTTTCATACGCGTGCGCGTTGGCGATCTTGTTTCTGTTCTCCCCTTCGCTGATGCGAACCAAGTCAAACACCTGTTCTTATCTTTCAGGACAGAAAGAGTTTGCGTTAAACCTGTAATGAAACATATTATACCGCGGATTGAGATATTAAATATACATGTTTTGTAAATGATAATTTTAAAAAATATCACAATATCCGGTTTCAATTGAGCTAAAACTCAACTGCAGATGTTTGAATCTTGTACTAATTTTTTTTTCTCATTCAGGATTCAGGATTATGATTTTCCTAGATAAGTCGCCCGCAAATTTATGAAAACACGCCTCAAGAAGCTTATTACATGGTTAAATTCGAAATCCATCCGAAATAATCCGGCTTCATGATCAGATTACCAATTGGGCCTCAGCAGAAATGGCTAAAGATGAAGCCTCATGAATGCACGCCACTATCTTTAATCTTTTGGTCTTCTCCGGCAGCAATATATCCATACATACATGCATACATACATATATGTACATATGAATACATGAGTTAAATATAATATAATATATAAGACTAGAGACTTCCATAATGTACGAACTGGTCTTGGTTTTCTCGTGGTGGTCGTCTTTGATACAAGAAACGAGAAACTGGAAGACGAGAATGGACGGGGGCACACGCATCTTTCACGTTTAAACTGCAGTCACGTACGCCGTGTGACCACTGATATTTCTCGGTTATAGTTTTTTTATTTCCATTGCTGTTGCTGTTGTTGTTGATTACTTTTTTAAACCCTTTTTCTCCTTATTCCCCACCTCATTCAACCTTGATGGACGCGATCTACTCTTGATGGATTTTACACCGTGGCGCCACACATCGCGTGCTTTTCCCATAACAACGTAAATACCATTTGAAGTACTCCAAGATATGCTTATAAGAACTCAAGCTACTTGTTCCGTGATAGCCTAATTCAATAGTATTTTAGATAAAAATTTCTTCTAAACGCGCCTGCGCGAAGGGATTTCTATAGATAATAAACTATTTTTCGAAAACAAGATAGTCTTTTTTACAGGATTTCTAACATCAGTTTCTTCACCATACTATATTTTTATCAAATTCCGCTAATGCGTTTTGATTTCATTCAAAAAAACGCGCGGGAATTTCTGTTTTTCAAAAATCATACTGTTCAAGACATGATTATAAGGAAACGGTTCATCTGACGGAAAATTTCAATCAGACCTTTTTTGTAGAGCATTCAATTTCCTTCAAAAAATGTATTCAAGTCAATTTCGTTTATCTCGATAGTTTGGGAATTATGGACCAAAAACCCGCGCCGTAAAGGAAAATTCAAAAATGCGATGATAGATCTAATATCAAGGGCTCAAATTTTCTGGTTCAGTTTATCCATATTAAAATATAAAAGTTTTGATATCATTTTTTTCAAAATTCGGTGGCAAATTTTCACAGTTTCATTCAAATTTATTAAAAAATCTTTCTGTGCAAGCATCACAATATTTTAACCCTTTTCCAGGGCTTCATATCAACTTGCGGTACAAACATTATTTTAAATACTCCCGATAATCTCTTGCCAATGTATATACATATATAAGTATAAATTCCATGTATTGTTGAATAAACTGCATTGCTAAGGCTTGATCTGACACGCGATCACAATGACAAATGGAATTGAGAAAATGCGATGGTTGCACAATCAACTAGACCAAATATTTGCTTAATCGTTAAGGCCCAACCCAACCTTTTAACCACTTTAACTACTCTACAACTTGAGACTTAACTGATAGTTAATACTCTTGTCTATACGTCTAGTCTTTACTCATATCTAAGTCTACCTGCGTCTAAGGGAATTTCCAAGCTAATGGAATTTACTATCGTTCTATCAGGGGGTCGGTCTAAAACTAAATATTAACCCGCCTAATCACTCGATTTTTGAACTAATAAACAGACTAAAGCTTGTTGTCAAAAACGAGGAGTTCGGTAATTTTTTTCGGGTAAATTCTGTAGGCGACAAAGTACTCAGCAGTAATTAATTTATAATGAAGTAGACTAGACATAACTTAGAATACTTTTTTTGCTAACGGAAAATAAATTATGAGTGAGGACTGCTCTTAAATAATATGTGGCACGTAAAACTTTTATAGCCGACACTATAATGCTGGGGATAAATTACAAGAAGCAGACGTGGGCTTTAAACTTTAGGTGGTACAATAAGTTGAATAGGATTTTTAAATGAAAAGAGTGTATATATATAGAGAACGTATAAGAAAATTGTATTATATGTATAGAAAAATAAAAAAAAGGTCAGACATTGTACTTTGCAGGTCGTAGAGTGAATCGAGCCAACAATAGGTCAGGTAAAATGTATGGATAAAAAAACCTCTACCCACACCTGGTGGAGGTTCGGCTAGAGGTCTTAAGACCAGATATTCAATATATGTATGTATGCATACCCATAGCCGATGGGTTTTAGACTAAAAAAATATCCCGGAGATTTCTTTAGAGCCTGAACTAACATTTTCTTTACTCGCTTTGTCTGCTTACTTTATTTTTTTGAATTTTTTTTTAAAAACTAATCTTTTGAGAATTTAAAAAAAGCGGTTTTCTGAAGGAATTTAAATGATGTTTATTTCAGAGATTCATACGCGCGCGAAATAATTAAATCTAGCAATTAGCAGTGAGTTATTTTATGACGAGTTGTTTTTATAAAAAATTGTAAGAAATTAAATTGTATATGATGGTAAAGATATCGTACGGATTAATGGCGGAAATCTTAGTAATGGTGTGATAAGTGATACTCTTTTGACAGTTTAAATGGTAATTTAATCCTTTTAACATTCCGCTTCAATATGTCGCTCGATGTTTATTTAAATTTAAATTTCAATGCATAAATAAACAAATTTTTTATTTGATCGTAAAAAGTGTTTCTGAGAAATTCAAATTTAAATTTTTAAATTTTATACACAACTTTGAAATTTACTTTTAAAAATTTTGAATTTTTATACAAAATCAAAATTTACTTTTAAAAATTTTGAATTTTTATACAAAATCAAAATTTATTTTTAAAAATTTTGAATTTTTATACAAAATCAAAATTTACTTTTAAAAATTTTGAATTTTTATACAAAATCAAAATTTATTTTTAAAAATTTTGAATTTTTATACAAAATCAAAATTTATTTTTAAAAATTTTGAATTTTTATACAAAATAAAAATTTACTTTTAAAAATTTTGAATTGTTATACAAAATCAAAATTTACTTTTAAAAATTTTAAATTTTAATACAAAATCAAAATTTATTTTAAAAAATTTTGAATTTTTATACAAAATTTAAAAATGTATTTTTTCAAATTTTTATACGAAAAAATTTATTTATTGAAATCTTTAATTTTTTTTTTTAAATTTCAAGTCCACTTGAGAAGTGAATACAAGAATTTAAGGGATAGGATCACATTTAAAAGTCTCACATGGACCTTAATGTAATGCAAGAACTAAAAGAACCTCGAGAAGGAAGACAAGGAGTTTTAAACGCGAGATAAAAGAAGACAGCGAGTGTCTATAGATCGCATGAGTAAGAGAGACACTTTTGAATTCGAAGAGGTGTGCGAGAGAAAGAGACTGAATATCCACTTCCCTACAAACTAACACAACCTTACTTTACATCCATACAAATAAAAGAAACAACTCAACAAAACTACACTACAGTACTACTGTAAACTCCATTTCCACTAGCGTTAAAAAAGTCAGTTCTTTAGTCGGAAAAAGAGTATAGTAATTGATAATTTAAATAACGAAATATATTTAAAATATTTGTGTCAGACTGCAAATCTGCAGGCGTAAAAGACAAATCGTGTTGTGTACGTGCGACATCTGATCCCCACATCTGTGTGGCAGAAGTTGTCTTGAAAGATCAAGTTCTCCGAAAAACAATACACGACTATGAAAAATACATTTTTTGAATTTCCCGCGGAATTATAATTATAAATAATTAGATGTGTGTTTGAATAATAAAATAATAATATTGTTTTTACTTACCACCAGTATTTTTAGAAATTAACACAGCGATAACGAGCCACAACAGGCCGTATTTACATTCGCGCGAACCCGTAGTAGCGGAGAGCGCAGCAGCCATTTTCTACACTCGAGAGCACATACTTTACTGTGACGTAGATAACGACCGTCCAGGCGCAAAAGCGCAGGCCAAATATCTTCGGTAATCTTCGGCTGGCAAGTGGGGGTACGGCGAGAAGTGGGATAAAATTTAACATTACTGAGATGCGGATTTTTAGTAGTGGGGGGTTGGGTCGGAGAGTGGGGATAGATCCCGAGGAGTGGGGACCGGCTCGGGAATAGTCGTGGTCGACGAGTGAGCATGCTCGTGAGTTCAGTCATTGAAGAAAGAGCTAGAGGAATATGGAATAAGAGGGAAAAGGATGTTGTGATAAAAGACTGAGAAGGAGAATCGACGACGGGCGTCGGGGGCGTCAGCTATGGCGGGAGAACGAGTCGGCGCCCTACGGGCGCCACACTGCCGCGACTCGGAGCCTTATATTTTCTATCTCTTTTATATTTGTCTCTCTCTTACTCGTAGGCTCTTATGGGGACTTCTAAGCCTTAATACATCAGGATAAACCGGCGGCTGTTGGTCAGACACTGGACCTCTACGTCCTATCCAAGATACTCTTGTTCTTGTTTATTCAATCAAGAAAACTGTTAAACTACACCACTACCTCTCATACATATATACAAATACAAATATATGTAAACTTAAGTTTTTTTGTTTAATTTCAAATTCAAAATACGCGCCATGCGCGGTGCCGCAAAAATGACCTCTGCACACTTGGCGCGGGAAATTTCAATTTTTTTTTTTTTTTTATTTTCAAATGTATCAGCTCTGTTTTGGTTGTAGACTTATTAATAGATATGACCAAACACTTTAATTAATGTAAAACAAAAAAGGTCGTTCAAGAGTTTGTAATCTATATATGTATATCTATATAAATACCGTTAGTTATAGCCCATATAAATTATAGAATAATGTTGCATAGTTGCGGTTTAGTTTGTAAATAACGAGATAGCTGAGCTGGATGGACAAGTTCAATCACCGTGAGAAATCGATTAAGACTAACTGACACACTTGAGATTAATTTTATTATTGTAATTGTTGATTCTTATTAAAGTCGATATAACATTTTAGTTTTCAGTCTTTTTTCTATTCATATATATATATATATATATATATATATATATATATATATATATATATATATATATATATATATTGAATGTTAAAACACCTTAGGTCATTAATCACCCAACGGCGATCGTTTATCGATTCAAAGTTTCCTATTAAAATTGCAGGCGACGTCCAGTCGTGTCGTTGATCGATTTGAAATTGCCAAGACGCGAGAGGAAACTTTAAGTCTTCTCATGGGTCATAGAAATGCTATAAAATTCAATTGACTTTTAAATACATGATATATATTACGCTTTTTTTATTTTACTTCAAAATTACCGAAAATGCGCGGCGCGTAATTTGAATTTTTAAAGCGCGCGAAAATAACTTTAAATTCAAAAAAAATTATAAACGATCAGTTTTTTTTCTTAATTGTCTATATATATTTATTTTAACATATTTATGGCATTTATATAATTTCGTAAAATACTTTTCTGAGAAAAAAACAATTTGTCATAAATAAAAGTGTAAAAAAGATAGATGCTAATTAATTACGATGTTATTTGTAATTACTAACTAGAAGTAGTCATGTGTTGCAAAATTACATAAGTGTTAATTAAAAATCAGTAAATTGACTCAGAGTTCTATGAATTTTTATTTTTTTAAACCCAAGTTTTAAGGCAAATTATTTTTTTAATTAATCCTCAAAATAAAAATTAATTAACGGGATTTATCGAATCCTGGAGTAAATAAAAATAATTAATTTTTATTTTATTCAAAGTATAAGTTCCGTGATCGGAGGACAATTGATATGAATTTTTAAACCGGTAACGATATCTCGAAACATTCGATGATGCGATTACGGAGATAAAAATAATTAATGGCTGATTATATTAAAAATAAAATAAACAAAATGTTTTTATTAATTAGAAACTTTTGATTAAATTTTGTAATAATTAAGTGTTAATTAACGTACGGTGATTCTAGTGTGGATCTAAAATAATAATAATAAGAGATTTTGAGCGAGCCAGGTAGGTCCTTCTTATATTTATTAACCGTGTGACGTCGGGTGGTAATTTATTAGCACCAAGGCGATTACCCAGACTAGTTTTTAATGTCTTCACGGATTTTAAATTGCCGTGTCTATTATATGAGATTCATTTTGTTAATTTAACTCACACTGACACGTGATTTTTAAAAAGTATAATAATAAAATAAATGGAGGATGAATTATCAAGAGATAATCCATCGGAGAATAAGCGAAAGGCGGAAATGGAGGAATTGTAAATAAGATAAGTGACATAAAATGTTATTTTTAAAAATATTATTGTTATTTGATATTTAATCTTAATTATAATTATTTTATCAGCTGGGTTTACGATTTATTTAATCGGAGCCTGGATTTCCGATGAATAGAATCTATTGTCAGTTTAAATGATCCACTCGTAATTAAAGTCATGCATTGAATTGAGAAAAAAACGTACTGGAGAAAATAAAGAATAAGAAATTAAAGTTAAAAAAAATATGTGAGCAACACCTCGTACAGTCGGGCAACAAAAGAGTCGATTGTCTGCAATTTGCGAGGCGATTGTTCGCACCTCCAGTCCAGGCGCGAATGGAAAAATAAAAATAATAATAATAATAAATGTTGTTACACGGAAACACGGGGGAGTTACAAGGCGGGTACTAAAAAAGTTTAAAAATAATATAAATAAATTTTTCTAGTTCCGTGAGTATAAAGGAGACGCAAATGCTCAAGTCTGGATTTTTATGCGCATTAGCATATATTAGTGTATTTCGACGCGGTATTCTACGAATACAGCTCACAGGCGTCGGTCGTTAATCAAGGATTTAACACCATGGAGAATATAACACCCGATCTAGGGACCGCGACATACAATGGGTTGGAGAACCGGATTCGAGGATTAAATCAACGAAGCTCCACCGCTCGGTTCTTGCCGAGACTCAACTCTTTGGTTCTTATTATTATTCTACGAAATACCCAAAACAACTATATATATATATGTATGTATATATCATGGGATCCAATGTGTGTAGGATCTATGGTACGGTTGAGAGACTGGCGCATATAACACTCGTTACGGCTGATCGCCCGCGCGGCTCAAGGCGTCGCAGATGGAGATGAGATCAACAGTTTCAAGAGTATAAGTATATATATGTATGAAGAAAAAAATAATGAGGCATATATCGTGTAAAGAAGCAAACAAAACTCAAGTACCGATGCTGTATGGACATATATGTATACAAGATCGAACATTGAGGATCACGCGAATGTAAAATAAGAAAAGAGAGGGAATGAATACTAAATCTGAGGCTCCATTGGCATCTCCAGCTTCACTTGTTCGTGTATTGTATTGAGAAGACTAAGAGGCACGAAATCTTGGATCTATTCGACGCGCATTGGAACTCGTGTTTGGTTGGATTTCGTGGGATGAGGTGGAAATATATTTCATTCCCCATACCAAGTCGACCGAGACAGCGGTACCGGGGCTATAACAAAAGGCCCAAATGTAAGAACGAGTGGGCCCTAACGCGCTCCTGCCTTTCGGCTGAACCGTCAACCCAATCAGTGACGTACTCACTTATTTTATCCAGTGCGTTTCTATTCATTTTTTAATTAAAACTGACCAATGAGTTTTGGCGGTAAAAATTAATTTTTGAAATGTCACATTCAAAAATAACCGTGGACTTGAGTACAATTTTATTTAATTTAAATTACAGGTTTGTTTATTGTTTTTTTTTTTTTTTTTCGTGCTCGAGGGACTGGACCAGCAGTAGCTAAATTTCGATGCTCAATTAGTTGGTGGTCAGGGGACCGATAAGCGGTGACTTGTTTTCCTCCTACGCTACTTGAGCTCGCGTTGGCCTTATTTTTACCTCACTCTTTTCTCACTCGGATAAAAACTTTCTCTCTTATTAACTCGCTAGGTCTTTGTCTGGTTTCAAAGTCTCGGTTTTGTTCAATTCTTGCCGTGCCCAGTCCAAGAGTCAAGATGTTTTGAGAGGTAGAAGCAGAGGTAGAAGTAGAGGTAGAGGTAAAGAGTATAGAGTAGAGGCGACGATCTGCCTCACCCAATTCACACCTGACCAACCCGATAAAAACATGCCTCGAGATAACTCACGTTCTACTCACCGGCAATACAACCGAGACAAGTTTTCACTATCTTAACAGGTAGCACCGCGAATTTATTTTATTTATTCATGTTTAACTATAAACACTACATGCTCTTTAATTTTTTATGATAAAATTAACATAATTTAAACAACATGTCCGTTAATATTCATTATTTTTTTGTTCTACAGATTCATTTAAATTGCCAACAATTATTTTGTTCTGAGCTAGAATTATACCGATTACGCTACGTACGGTTAAATTATTCTTGTTTGAAATGCTATGGTGTCCTAGTAAAGCCGGATGTTGGCCACCTGACGGAAACTAAAATGAACCCATGCAAAAATTACCACGACCGGTTAGATTTACAGTAATTTATGATGTAATTCTTGACAATTCACCGTGAAGGTGATAGTAGAAATTATTTTTTGCAATTACCAAGAGCAAACTCTAATACGTATGAGATATCTATTTCTAGTTCATGGGATCTAAGTTTGTAACTCTCTCTAGCGAATCCGAAAGACGAGAAATTACCAGAATTTACCGAATTTCCTTCAAATACGGCATTTTTATCCTATACTACAGTAATTTATGGCAAAAATACGGAAATTTACCGTAATCTGCGACATTTTTACCGTATCCTTTATCATTTTTAGAGTTTTTTTCAGTACATTACTCTATTTTATGGTAATATAACGCAGGTTCGCCACAATTTTACGGTAAATTCCCGTTGATTTACAACAAATTTGCGGTAAAAATATCGTACTCTTATCGTTAAATGCCACATTTTACTGTAAGATATCGTAATTATTCCGAAGGCGGTAAATTATGGTAATGCGGATCCGCCAGGGCTTTGCCAGCTGACATAAAAACACATGGAAAAATTACTACAGCCATAGTAATTTTTCCATGTGTTTATTTGTTGCCGCCAGGTGGCCAAGATGCTCCAAATTTACTATGACATATTTCAAACAAGAATAATTTATCCATGGAGTGAATATTATCTAAAAAATTTCGAATTGCGAGATACATTTTTTTCCTCGATAAAAATAATTAATTAATTAATTAATTACTGGAATGAGAAATGAGCATTTATAAGAATATTGTAAAGTCGTATGTGAACTTTCGTAATCTTTAGCTTTGATAGTCTTAGGGACTAGGATAAAATAAAAATTGCTATCTATTTAATTATATAATATAATGCCACGATATTATTATATTTATATTTAATTTATCTGTCTCTCTTGTTCCGTGGTCGATCTCTTCTCAGTGATTAGTCGGTAGACTCTCCATTGGATAATCAATCACAATTGTGTCTATTTAGACATTGCCTCGAAGCTTATTGTGCACCCGTTATTCAATTCAGCGGCTATTAAAGTTCAACATATGGGCATTCATCAGTTGATCTTGCTCTGTAAAATTATAATTATACTTTTTTCATTTAATTTTGTTATCTCCTGTTTAGTTTGAGCCCCAAAATTTAAATAAACCGTCAAACAGCTCCTGAAAAAAAAAAAAAATACGAGTTAATAACAAAGCAATTGGGGACATCAGTAATTTATTTGGGCACGTAAGGGATCAATTGGCCGGTTTAAAATACTCGAGACGATGATGATGATGATGGTGCTGATGGTATAAATTCGGCAATCTAGTCCCTAAATGACTGTGTTCCGTCTGGTGAAGATTGTCCGTGAGTTATGTAGGCGTCTAAGTCCAAGTGGGTGAGAGGAAACGTTAACCCGTTTTTATTACATCAGATCCCAGCATCCTGGGCACAGGGACCAAGTCTTCGGGCTTAGGACGAGTGGTACAGCCCTGGGATATGTCCATGTCCATGATATTGTAGTCGTGGGGGAAAAGATGTTAGCGAAAATAAAGTAAATAAAAAGTGTGGAGCCGAGTGTAGAGCGTAGATGTACAAAGAAGAAAGAAGATGAGTGAATAGAGGTGGGTTCAGACGGTGCGCTGGCCATAACAAAGATCCATCGGGACCGGTTTGCTGTCCGGGCCCTCTTTTTTACATTCTCCATAGAAGCCCCGTGGAGACGCGGGTGTGAAAACCGACACCCACCCACTTGTTATTTTGTCAAACACAAGGCTCTCAAAATTATAGGAATCATCGGTGAGCTTGACGAGTAGAGAAAGACTCGACAGTAAAGATACATCAAAATTACCCGCTATTCAATGGCTTCCTTCAACTCTTGTACTCGAAAAACACACAATAATAATAATAATTATACTGATAATAATAATATAGACTATTCGGCGATGCTGTTAGAGCTTTATAACCGTCAATTAAATCTTGTGGACAGTACACCAGATAATAAATGCTACTGCTAACTTTTTTATTTAGATGATTATTTATTTACATTGTTATTAATTTTTTTTTTTTAACAGAATTTTTTAAACTTTTGAATTTATATTTTCTTTAAAAAAATAAAACATTTTTTTTATTGACTTAAATTTATTTTTATAATTTAATACTTTTAATTTCCTTTTTTTAATTACTTTATTTTTTATAACACCTGTGATATTTATAAATTTTAAATCCTTAAAAATTTGATGGATTAAAAATTGTAGCTGCTTACTGAGTACTAGTTTGTTTCATTGTTTGTAGCTGTTCGTTCGTTAAATATTTCCAGCAAATAATATATTTAGTTTGTTTCAAAAATATAAAAATGATTTATATAAAATTATTATTTCTGATAATTGTCATGAGTTTTGTAAGAAACTCAATAATAAAAAAAAAAGAACCGTCTTGGCCTGCAGAACCAGAATATTCTCAAGTACTAAAGTGCAAGTTATATGGAACTGTATGTATTATTTTAAAATTATAAAATATATTCAATTTAATATAAATTATTTTTTATTTCAGTGCAAGAGAGACAGCGACTGCTGTTCAGAAAAATGTAACCATTTTCCCCATTACACTGGAGTCATTTTTTCAACCTGCGGATAAATTAAAATTATCACTTATAGTTGAAATTTCTGCGCGACAATTTTGTTTTTTTAAATAAAAAGTAAAAATGTCAATAAATTTTTTAAATAAAAAATTTTTTTTAAATTTAAACATAATTTAACAAATTATAAAAGGACTTTCGGTATCAGTATGCGTTGAATCAATGGATTAACATTTTTTTTTTATAATTGAAATAATTTATTTAAATTATCGATCAGAAAGCTGCTGCTCCATATGATCATAAATCTAAAATTATTAAGTTACAAACAATTTATAATAATTCAGATAATAATAATGGCTACTTTGAAACAATAATTAACTTACAATATAATCATAATTATGGTTAGTTTTAATCTCACAGACATCAACTCTAATTACTCAAGATCACTCAATATATTTAGCCCATTCTCTTCTCTTTCTAACAAATACCAATAACATTTTTCTCTGAATTAAACTAAAGTTTATGATAACGTTATACTCGGTGGCAACGCATTCCAAAGTCTACAACCTGTTAAAATAAAAGAATTAAAATATGCATTTGTACGAGCAAATGAAACTTGCAACGTATCAGTTCTGTTTGGGTTTCGTCGCGACGCAATATTGGGCCTTAATTTTAAATCAGAACAAAACAAACTGGGTCTCATAAGACATTAAATTTTATAAAACTCGCACAATATTAATTGCGCTCTTCGACTGTCTGGTCTTGATCATCCTAAATGCCTTCTATGTCTTGAAATGTGAACATCTCGTCGCATCCGCAACACAAATCTCACAATTATTTACCGATATAGTCAGAGAATTACCAAGTTCTGCTTTTAAATACCTAAATAAACATGCACAATAATCAAAAATAGGAAATATAAGACTTAAAATAAGTTGACGCTTAAGTTTTAAGCTTAGATTTGTACCATTAATTTCAAATTATTTAAAAAAAAAAAAAATAAATAATAAATTGTATTGAGACAAATCTTAGGAATAAATTTTTCCAATATCAGAGATTTATTTTTATACCCAATAAATATTTCTATTCTTGTAGAAAATTAACGAGTGTTATTACCAGAATGGTAATAAAAATGTTATTTAGACTTATTTTTAAGAGTCTAGTTACTAATAATCGGCAGCTAACGAGTAATGAAAAAGTATATTGTTGTACCAATAACAAAATGTTCAAAATTTATTTACTACTATTTTTTATTGCAACTATTCAAGTAAATGTAATAAAAAGTAGTTTTTCTAATTGCAAAGGAGTCTCTTGTACTTCAAAAAATGAATCTCCGAGTGTATATTGGTGCAAAACGAATGGTGTTGTAAGTATAAATATGACTTTTATTTATTTTTTCAATAAGTTCTTATAAAAATAATAATAAAATGTCTGCTTAATTATTTGAAACTTTATTTCAGTGCATAAGTAACGATGACTGTTGTTCAAAAGTTTGTTTAAGTCAACAAATTATAAAAGCACTTCCGGTATCAGTATGCGTTGAATCAATGGATTAACATTTTTTTTTTATAATTGAAATTATTTAATAAAAAAAAAAACTCTAAATTGTTTTGAGTACGAAGTCTTGGGAATAAATTTTCTCAATAGCAGATATATATCTATATATATGGATGAATGTATGAGCAAAAGGGATGAGAGTATAATTTAAAAAGCAATCGAAGGTGAATCGAATTGGGAATAAAATTTCTTGAAGCTGAACGAGACTCGGGTTAACCGCAGCCATCACTCGGGACGAAAGATTGCACGTGCAGCATCACCCTTGAATTTAACAACCCAAGACTTGACTTAACTTTTCTCCATAATGAAAAAAAAATAAAAAATAATAAAAAGGGTTAGACGGAGAAACCAAGTTACAAAGACTAAAACCAAAAGGATAAACAAAAAGGCGCGAAAGTATTTCTCTTGTACCGTGACCATGAAACCGTACTCAGGCATCCGCTGTCTCTTTTTGTCCCCAAAGATCCGACGCATTCGCAATTTTATTTACTATTGCCCGTTTTTTTTAACACCAACATTCGTTTTAGAACCAAAAATCCGAGACGAAAGAATCCGCGGTTTTTTTTTACTCGTATTTTCATGTACCGGTTAAAGAACAGTCTTGTTCTCTTGGACCAGCATTCTCAACTTTTATTTTTTTTTATTTTACACTCGTGTTGAATTCGTTTCTACGGCTGTTGCTTGCGACATTTTAAACTTATTGTTTACTGTTTTAATGATAACGTATCGTATCGTACTTGTTTTTTTTTTTTATGTAAACCAATACTTGATGTATTTATAAGTTTATAAATCATGTAACATATATTTTATTGTCAAGATATCAAGTTAATATTCGATAATAAATCTGATATGATTAAAGTGTAATAAATAGATTAAAAATTTAAATAAGAGCCCTATCGATAAAGTCCATGAAAGATAATATGGAAATCCATAGAAATCTATGGGGGTCAACGTAAGAAAGTTTAGATTTTTATAGGAATCCATGTAGGAAATTATGGATAGCGGGATTCCCATATAAGAAATCCATAGGGAAACTATGGAAATCTGGATCCCTATGGAAAAAATCCATAAAAAAGCATGGGGATCTGGATTTCTTGGTAAAAATTTAATATACATGGGAAATCTATGCTGGATTCCTATAGGAAACCATGTGGAAATCCGAAAACGCCACATGGGAATCTAAGCTGGATTCCCATGTGGATTTTTGCAGTGTGGATTCCCATGGGAAATCATTTAAGAATTTTTATAGGAATCTATGGTAAATTTCTATAGAAAACTATATGAAAATCCATCCGAAAATGTCATAGAAAAATCTGCATAGGAATCTAAACTAGTTGACCATAAGGATTTTTGCATGGTTTGGATTCCCATAGGAAATTATTGTAACAATCTAGAGAAATCTGAACACAGTTCCCATTTAAATTTTTGCATGGTGATTCCTATGAAAATTCACCTAAGAGTCTATATAAAAATCCATGCTGGATCTCTATAGGAAACCGAATGGGATTTGTTTTACAACGAGTGTAGACTTAACAGCGACGGCAACAGGAACAGTAACAGTTAATATTTATTTGCAAGACCACCAGCTCGATACAATCCCATAGTTGCATTCTCAGGTGACTTTGAAACTTTTACGAGAACAACTGGTGTAGTACGCGGCAAAAGCCTTTCATTTCTCTTCTCTTGCTCTCGTATTATATCCAGCCGTTTGCTTGCTCCCATATATATACATGTATGCAGTATGTATGAGTACAAATGTATGTACGGTATCAGTGGCACGCTACAAGAATGGAGGCTCAACAAATAAGGCACTTGTTAAGACCCAGTCGACTTACACTGGGTTTGGTAGTCAAAGTTGTCTTGACTCTTGCACGAGCACCTTTACCATACACGGAATATCTTTTACCCTTTATATTATTAATCTTTAGACAGTAACCGCTTATACGGCAAAAGTTACCGAGGGAATAAATGCTTTTTTGGAATTGTCAAGTTTCAAGTTTCCCGGCATTACTTGTTTAGAACAGAGTTATTTTATTAATTGTATCCGCCAGATACTTAATGCGTTAATTAAAAGTCACTTCAGGTAGTGGAATAAAAAAAAAATACTTTATAAGGATATAAGGTCATCATACCTTTTATGTAACTATTTTTTAAATTACTAATTAAGACAGTAAAAATATATTTTATTTTTTAATTTCAAATTAAAGGTCGGTCGCAATAAAAGCGGTTTAAAAATTTAAATTAAGTTATTTGATTTTTATATTTTAAATGTAATTAGTACTAAGATTTCAAGTAATTATTGACATTAATAATTACAATTAAATTTAATTACTTAGGATTAAATCAATTTCTAATAAAAGAACGAAAAAATTAACGCGCTCCACATGGCAAAATTTGAATTTAAATAAAATTCGCGGTATGTTAATTAGTGATTTCAAATTTTTAAAAAGCCCGCGTTATTTTAAAATGAAATTTTTTTATATTCTAGGTCCATTGGAGATTCTGATTTGAGTGACACAAAATTTTAATTTCTTAGTGAAAAATTTACTAAATTTTGAGTTTTATAAATTAGGAAAATTTTTGTAAAATTTAAAAATAAAAAAAGTTGTCTGGTAAACGTCACAATTAATATTTAAATTTTAAATAAATTGAGAATGTAAAAATTTTTAAAGTGAATATTAATTAAAACGTTTACCTCAACACAAGTAATTATATTTTTAGAAATTTTATTAATTAATTAAATGAAGACAGTTTACTTTTCGGTCTTTTTAGCTTTCGTGGATGCCTGTTGTGCTCTGATTACTTTAACGACAATTTTCTGTTCCTCAATAAGGAAAGCACGGACGATCCTGTAAAAATAATAATAACAATAAATAAATGTGTCAAAATTTAAGTGATGAGTGAAAGTAGTTATTGATACCTTTCTTTGACACATTTGTGGCACAAGACACCTCCGTAGACACGTTTTACTGTCTTCTTTCGTTTGCACATACGCGAACGTTCCATTGGTCTTGCGGGTTGGATTCCTCTCAACTTGTCATGACACTGACCACATCTTGGGATCTTCTTGGGTTTCTTGAGGTACTGGTAAACAAGTTTACCACCTGGAGTACGCACACTGTAACATTCAATTTAAACTTGAGTCAAAAAAAAATACCAACACTCAACTTTGATTTCAATGTCCGCTTTTTAAATTTCTTTATACAGCCATTGAAAATTAAATTTAATTAATCAATTTGATTAATTAAAGCAAATAAATTTTGAATTTAAATGTCAAAAACGACACGTGTAATAAACAACATCTGAACATAACCTCAAAGTTTCATCGAATGAATTAAAATTTTGTTTGTAAAAAAAATTTAAAAATTCAAAAAATTAGAATTTTGATTAAAGATAATTTAAATTGAGTAAAATTAAAAACTTACATGCGTCTTCTGTTACTCTTGGTGTTGTACGACAATCGTCGTCGTAGAACCAATCGTTGCACCATTTTGGTTCTGAAATAAATAATAAACTAATTATTAGTTTTAATTATAACTCATTATCCGAAAAAAAAGTTTTATGCACAGAGATTTAATACAACTGATAAGTTTTTTGATTAATAATGAGATTGATATAAACAAATTGGATTTATTTCGGTAAAAAATTGTATTTTAACCCACCTTTAGCGTGGTCCAGATGAGAAAAGGAAGCCAAAAGTTGGAGGTGGCGCACGCGTAAAAACGCGCATGTGCCGTACTCTGTATTTCGAAAGAAAAACATTACAGGTAAATTAGGAAATTATTTTATCATGAACTGATTACTTTTGTTGACAAGTTTATGGGCCCTGATAGCCAAGTTGGCGAGAAACTTGCAGCCGCAACTGGGCACCAAGTTGGCCGCCAACAGTTGGTACCTCCAATAGTTGATAGACATTTTCTGAGAAAGTTGGTGGCAAAAGTTGCTTGCAAAAGTTGGCAATCATAAGTTGACGTTAAGTTTCCTTTCAATTTCCTCAGAAACTTGCATTCCAGTTGCGGCTCCATACTGGCGCCAACTTTCTGAGAAAGTTGGCGGTAACTTGTAGCCAAAAGTTGCAAAAGCTGAAGTTGTCGATAACTTGTCATCAAGTTGGTCGGAAACTAATGAATGACCAACTTTTTCACGATCAACTCGTGTTATCAGGGCGCAGTAGAACCGAGGGTTGATTGTCGGTCACTTTCAACCCTCATCCAGCGGTTGATAACGCAGAGCGTGAACTACCCTATGCTTCTCTAAGGGATGATAACTTATTTTCCCATTCATGTTAAATAAAAAACCGCCCCTATGATAAAACAATTTGAAACTGACTTTGTTTAACATAGAAAGATTTTAAAATAGAAAAATTCTTTCATAAAGTTGTTTTGTCATAGAGATATGCAGAATAGAGAAATATTAAGGAGAATTGTATAGTTATGGAGAAATTTCATAATATAAATATGTTAACACCTAATTCTATCATATTATAGTAAATTTTGTAGAGACTTAATTTTCATAGAGATATATATCGAGATATTTTGGACATGAATTATTTTAGCATATATTTATATTTAATAGAATAAATCTACACAGAAATAATTTTACATAGAATTATTTTGCAACATAAAATTTAATTAATTAAAAAGTATGGGTATAAAATGTTACGATTGAAGTTAGCTGACTAATAACTTTTGAATTTTTTTATAACGATAAATTATGAAAAAAAAAATAAAATAAAAAAATGCACATGTAGAAAATTGAAAAAACTAAAGGTGCATTTTTTTATTTTTATTTTTTTTTTTAAATTTAATTGTTGAAATAAAAAAATAAAAAAAATTTCAATTATTTGCTAACTTAAAATACTGAAATTAGCTGACTAATGACTTTTGGATTTTTTTAAAACGATAAATTATGAAAAAAAAAATAAAATAAAAAAATGCACATGTAGAAAATTGAAAAAACTAAAGGTGAATTTTTTTTAAATATTTTTTTTTTTTATAATTTGTCGTTTTTAAAAAAATCCAAAAATTTGCCGGCTAATTTCAGTATCATTTGAAGTTAACAGACAATCATGAATTTTTGAATTTTTTTTTTCAACAGTTTAATTTAAAAAAAAAAAATAAAACTAAAAAAATGCACATGTAGAAAATTAAAAAAGCTGTAACTGCAATTTTTTGAAATATTTTTTTTTATCATTTATCATTTTAAACAAAATTAAAAAATTATCAGACGTCAACTTATTTCTGTATCTGTAGAAAATTTTGTCAGAAAAAATCACAACAATGAAAATTCATGAAGAAAAATTTTTCAAAAAAAATTTCATGGAAAAATACGTTACCAACTGGACACAGATTCATTTTCAAAAATTATAAATTCGCGCCACTGACAGCCACATTGTAAACACTCCGATGTAAATAAAAATGAAAAGCATATATTTTATCGAATGTATAAGTGTAATATATATTAATAAAAATATTTTGTGATGAAATCCAAATTTTTTATAATTAATCAACTGATTAATTGATTAATCACTTTAATAATTACAAGAAGTTCTGTTTAATTTAAAAAAAAATGTCGCAGTGTCAAATAGGTTAGAAATTTTTTTTTTCATATTTGAAATTTATTTTTAAAACTCATGAGGTTTATAAATTACAGTTAGTTGTGATATTTTATTGGAATTATTGGAAATATCTTTTAATAACATTCTCTACGCACGTCAGTTGTACCCACGTGAAATATTTACTAAAAAAAAAATCTACAGCTCCGCTGTTTATAAATCAGAGCATCCGGAGGTCAATGAGTATTTTAAGAATATTTTATTATCTATCAGGGAATTATTAAATTTCGATGTGACGTCAATTAAAAAAATTAATTTTGTAATTTGCGAGGGAGACCAACAGATTGAAAAATTCGTCTTTGATTTGTTTAATTTCCGCATCACAGATAATGAGTAAGTTTTTCCCTGATTAAAAACTCCGATTGAATTTGACTGAAACTCTATTATTTTCCGATTGAAATATTTTAAATGAATTTCCAATTTCCAATCAAATTCATTCGGAATTTTCCGATCAAGTCCAATAGAAATATTCAAATCCTATTTTCCCCGAAAATGAAAATTTTCCTTAATAATTTTCCGATATCCGATTAATTTTCCATCGAATTCACTCTGAATTTTCCGATTAAGTCCAATAGAAATATTCAAATCCGATTTTCACCGAAAATGAAAATTTTCCTTAATAATTTTTCGATTTCTGAAAAATTTTCAATCGAATTCATTCTGAATTTTCCGATTAAGTCCAATAGATATATTTTCACCGGAAATAAAATTTTTCTCAATAATTTTCCGATTGAAATATTTTAAATGAATTTCCAATTTCCAATCAAATTCATTCGGAATTTTCCGATCAAGTCCAATAGAAATATTCAAATCCTATTTTCCCCGAAAATGAAAATTTTCCTTAATAATTTTCCGATATCCGATTAATTTTCCATCGAATTCACTCTGAATTTTCCGATTAAGTCCAATAGAAATATTCAAATCCGATTTTCACCGAAAATTAAAATTTTCCTTAATAATTTTTCGATTTCTGAAAAATTTTCAATCGAATTCATTCTGAATTTTCCGATTAAGTCCAATAGATATATTTTCACCGGAAATAAAATTTTTCTCAATAATTTTCCGATTGAAATATTTTAAATGAATTTCCAATTTCCAATCAAATTCATTCGGAATTTTCCGATCAAGTCCAATAGAAATATTCAAATCCTATTTTCCCCGAAAATGAAAATTTTCCTTAATAATTTTCCGATATCCGATTAATTTTCCATCGAATTCACTCTGAATTTTCCGATTAAGTCCAATAGAAATATTCAAATCCGATTTTCACCGAAAATTAAAATTTTCCTTAATAATTTTCCGATTTCTGAATAATTTTCAATCGAATTCGTTCTGAATTTTCCGATTAAGTCCAATAGATATATTTTCACCGGAAATAAAATTTTTCTCAATAATTTCCGATTAAATCTGATTAGAATTTTCCAATCAGATTCAATCGAAGTTTTTAATCAGAAATTATTATGAAGTTTATCCCTCTAAAATACCCCGATAAAAAATAAATATATAAATTATATATTTTTAATTTTATAGAAAAGATCCGTATTTTTTGAAAACGGAAGACGCGCTACGAGAACTAACTCTCAAGTTACTAATGTCCGATAATTACTTACATAAATTACCGGAAGATCGCACATTTTTCATTGAAATAGAAACAAATGAGTCAGCCCACATCGGCCTTAGTGAGAATCCACAGTGTCTGGAATTTCCATGGATCAGTAAAGAACCCGCAGGCTCATTAACTCAGGACACTAGTTATTTATTACCATTAAAGACAATAAAAACAGAATATCTAGGCTTACAAATATATGCAGTGACTTCTAATCCTTTGAAGAAATAAATCAGTACACAAATTTACTAGTTTTTAATTAATTATATTTTTAAAAATATATTTTCCAATACAAATTTAATTTATATTCAGTTTTACTTGGATCAGTAGTTTGACAACAAGATGGCGTTTGATTTTAAAATGGCCACTCATTACGGTTCTGGTTGTAATCGTAAATTTATTCTTTTAACAGAAGAAATTTTGTTTTTAATTTTAACAAATTATTTACATTAATTTTAATTATTAAAAAAATTATTTTTATTTTCTTAGTAGTTTTTATAATAGTTAACAAAATTTACAAATACATATTTCAATATTCTTATTCAGGGAGAAAAGGGTCTGAGATACAAAAAAAAATAGGATATGTGATATTTTTTTTCAGAGGAGCTTGTTTATTAAAATTCTCAAAATTTGTGACATTATTAAGCGACATTCCAAGAATATCCTGCTAAGTTTTTGGAGAAAAATATTGAAAAATAAGCCGGTGGTAGTGGGGAGAGACGAGTCAAAAAAAAGTCTCCATGCCGTAGGCAGGATAACTCATGACTGCTTCATCTGAAATAAAAAAACCAAAAAGATTTCTTTAGAACACAAGTTTATCTTGGATTTGAATCAAGGAATAAACAAAATATTCATTTTTGAATTTTTGGTAAAGGTGCAATAAAAAAACTATGATTTTTCCCAAAAATTGCTCCTTTTGTTTTATTAAAAAGTAAGTAGTTATTGAAAAAAAAAATCCTTCGTTCAAATCTAAGATAAACTTGTGTACTAAAGAAATCTTTTTGGTTTTTTTATTTCAGATGAGGCAGTCATGAGTTATCCTGCCTACGGCATGGAGACTTTTTTCAAGTGACTCGTCTCTCCCCACTACTACTGGCTTATTTTTAAATATTTTTTTCTGAAAATTTAGCAGGATATTCTTGGAATGTCGCTTAATAGTGTCACAAATTTTGAGAATTTTAAAAAAGAAGCTTCTCTAAAAAAAAATCACATATCCTCTTTTTTTTTTTATCAGACCCTTTCCCCTTAAAGTATAATTATAATAATAAAAATTTTTAATTACACAATAATTAATAACTAGAACACACAGTAACAATAAATTCATATCAATAAGTCAAATAATTAAAAAAATTATACGCAAATAATCTTATTTTTAAATAAAACAAACAAACCAATACGCGTAAATAATATTTCTTTGGCAGTACAAGATTTTTAAAAAATACTAATTACATATAAAATTAAAAAAAAAGTGAACAATCTAAATAAAATTAAGTATAGGCACTAGAAGGATCACAGACTTGAACACTTGGCAGCCACAGAGGGCGCCAATGGTTAAAAAATTATTGCGTTGTATTTTACGCAAAAAATTTGATGATAACGTAGAACAGAATCGTCATCGCGAGTGAGGAAACTGGTGAAGTAGCCGTAGAAACGTGTCCATGAGCGATTTCTGCTCGGGTTAAGGATCCCAGGGGCACTTCAGCGACGACTTTGGAACTGCGTTCACTGATTCGGACGATGAGTTTCTCGGTTTCCGCGATGCAAGCTCTCAATTGCAAAGCCGACGGCTCTTTTACCGTTGACTGAACAATGACGAATATGTCATTCTCTGGGGTAACGTGCCCGCGCAATGAGCACTGGGCTACTTGAATTTGTCTTCCTAGGGCCAGAAGAAGTTTGTCGAGTGTGACGGCATCTTTGTCGGCTTCTTCTTCCATCATGTAGTAAATCCGATCCAACTTTAAAGTAAACAGTAATATTAGTGTCAGTTTGTCTCTCAATAGTGAACTTATCAAAAAAATCCACGGGGGATTGCATGGGAACTCATAGAAATCTATATGGAAAAGTATGGATTTATGTATGAATCCATGGGAATTAATATAGGATTATATGGATTTATAAAAGAATTTATGTATGAAACCATGGGTATCTGGATTCCCATATGGAAATCTATGGGTATCTGGATTCCCACATGGAAATCCATGGGATGTGGAATCCCACACGGGAATCCATAGGTATCTGGATTGCATATGGAAAATCCACATAGGAAATTGTAGGTACTTGCATTTCTATATGGGAATCCATGTAGGAAACCATACGAGATTCCCATATGGATTTTAACATGATGCGAATCCTCATAGGAAATCATCGAAAAAATCCGCATGGGAATCCATACTAGATTTCCATATGGATTTGGCATGGTGTGGATTCCCATAGAAACCCATGTGAAAATCTATATCGAGATCTATGCTGGATTCCTATAAGAAACCATATGGGAATCCATCCGAAAACGCCATATAGGAACCCACATATGAATCTAGGCTGGATTCTCATATGGATTTTTTTAATGGGGAACAGTAATGTGATTTACCTGTTTTTTGGAGTAAAATATCCGGGCAGCGCCGCCACAAACTGGACAGCAACTTCCTGGAGGAGTAACGCCAATGCAATTCGCAGGATTTAGTCTAGGACACTTGACATTGTCACCACATCTAGGAATGTTTCGATCGCCGATCACACCCACGGCAACGCAAGTTCCCACGTAGTCGACAATAGTCCTATCAGCCCAGGCAGCACACTCGCTGCTGTAAACTTCACCATTCACGGCACAAATCGGCCCCCGAAGACTGCATCCCCGCAAACAAGGCCCGTGGTACGCCAGAATAGCCCCGGATTTTACTAAAGCACATGAGGAATTGTGCTGACGGTTGTCCCGATCGCAGACTGGATCCCCGTCAGCACTCCGAAGATCGCAATCCATGGAAATGCATTCGTATTGTCTGCAAGGTTTGTGGATTGGCGATAAACAGACACGTGGTTTGCGCAGACATCTTTCATTGGTCTTGCATGGATTCGGTTGGCATGGATCAATGGACGAGCAACTTCCGAATTGAATTTCCGTGGAAGATAGTCCCGTGCACTTGGCTAAGCACGCGCTCGCATAAGTGACTCCAAGCCGGCTGCAAACTGGGACATAGTGCGCAGGACAGTCACATGGCAGTGAAGGAACGCGCAACTCAGTACACGTTTTCCTTGAGCAAGTAACTTCACCTTCGAAGCAGTGGCACGGATTGCAGTCCAGGAAAAAGTTGGTCCTATGAGCTACGAAGCGATCTTGAACCCAGCAGGAATTAGGGTTGTAACAGTTGAGTGTTTTACACTTTTCTAGCCCATTAGAAGTGCACTGACAGACGCGATGGCATCCTTGCTGGTCAATTCGTGGTATCTGGACCCAAGTATTCAAAGGAACTAGCAATCGCGACATTTCCCCCAAAGTACACGAGGCGACGCACTTGTACAGTTTGCTATCATTGGGCGTGACAACGCAGACTTGATCATCAGGGCAAGGATTCCGTTTACAAGGAGTCGAAACGTCTGCCGCGGGTAGAATCCCACCGAAAGTTTCTTCATCCTGAGCCTCTTCCATAAACGGCCTCAAAGAAACGCAAGGCATCCCGGGTCTCGGTGGAGACAACTTGGCACAGAGACTCGCCGCCGTATGAGTTCGCCCTATTGCCGTCCAATCAACGCAATTGGCCATCAGTTCTAGGCAGTCTTCCCGACACAGCTGGGTCTCATGAACACGATTCTCGCAAGGCCTTAACTGGAGAACACACGCCGCGGCACGCAATGACTCCAAAGGACACGAAGGATCCGCACGAACCGGAACACCCAGACCCCGGATCACTCCCCCACGGGCCCAATGGTCAGCTTCCCAGCGTGCTGCGTCATCAGCTGACTTCGAACACGACCTAAACAAGTTAACCGGCCGGTTGTTGAACTTCGTGCAGTAAGACAACCCAGTGCAGCCTATTTCGCACGGTTCTTCCGAGTCTTCAATACACCGACGCAAGTCTGCTTCATTCGCAGAAGACAAGCACTCAGTCTCCATTTGCGACCAAGCGACTTCCCAATCAGCTTGGAACGCTTTCCAGCATAGACTCTGACAATTAGTACTTGCAGCTCGCGAACAACACGTCAGCTTCCCAATATCCAGCGGTACCCGCGATGGTTTTATTGGAGTTGTCTGCAGAATGCAGCTCCACAGAGGCATATGTGGCTTAACTTGTCCGCATTTCTCTTCCAACGTATCCAGAATATCGCGAATTGATGATGCACTGAACAAAACCTTCCTACAAGCATCCAGACAACCAGGCGTCGTTGCTTCCTTACAGCAGTTCAAGTCTGAAACAGGTCACGGAAATTAGCATCAGTAACAAATTCGCTGGTAAATAAATCTTATCGTAATTTCTTGGGGCGTATGCTTACACTGCTTTGGATTTTCAGGATTCGCTGCCTCGGCGACTGCTTTCAAGCACTTTGGCACTTGATGAAAGCAACCCTTGCTACTGTACAATTTTAGACTGAATTGCTTGCCCGGTTTATGAAATAAATCACGACAAACAGAGCGGCACGTCGTGTTGGAAACATTGCTGCAGCAACTTTCACCCTCTTCCCGTCTTTCTAAGCATGAATAGAATTCCAATTCATCACTCGGACGGCAGGAATTTTCTAAATGCATCCGTGAGCCTGCTAATGCACAAGATGACTGACACAGGGGATACTGCGCTAAGTGGCAGCAGCTTCTGCCGACCCAGTCTCCATTATTATCAGCCTCTAAAATATTATTATTATTATTTTTTATCTTTAGCTGTTAAGGCCACAGTTCAAAGCAATTTTGTACCTACCAGTCAAAGTTGAATTTACGCATGCCCAGAATTCCGTCTAGAAAATAGAAATTTTTTTTTTTAATTCCGCACAATAACGAAGTGGAAATCGGCTGTAGATCGATCGATTTGGAGAAGAAAGGACATAATGGGCATGGAAAGGAAGAATAGAAATGCACTTAATAAAAGTATTTACCATTTCATGGGAACAGACTTCGGTCAATCTCGAGCTGACATTTTCACGCGCTTCGGAATCGGCTCCTATGGCGACCAATGAAATCTTTGATAACAAAAAATAAAACATATACATATGAGATAACATTTAAAAACTTGGTCATGTTTTTTAAGTCGTAGGTTGTAGCAATATCCTGTTCTACGACAGAATATCAATTGATGAGAAAAAATAAAAAAAGGGACATGAGCTAATAGTGCATACATTAAGTTGATAAAAAATTTGTTTATACTCGAGTCCTCATTGGAGATTCAATAGACGTTTTTCTTATGGTATTTACATTATATTAGTATGTGTCACGTATATTGTTGCATATAACTATGAGTCGGAGAAGGCTCGAGCTGAGTTATAACTTTATATATATATGTAATGTAACTAGTGTATGTAATACAAATGCTTTTGTGAATGTAATATATAAGATAATAAGATGGATTGTATAAATTTTATATATTATATAAGTATTGTGGGGATAGAAAACGGAAATGTATAAGTAGCGACGATTATCTTAAATTCAGAGTACAAGTCAGGGGTCACGTTCTTTTATCAGTTTATCTAGCTTTTGAAAAAAAATGTATAAAATCCTGTTAATTTAAATATTTATTACTATTCTTATTATTTTATCTTTGATAGTTTTGTTTGAATTTTAAAAAAATTACCGGTTCAATGAATCTCGGAAATCCCATGGGAAGTTTTTGACTTTGAAGTGAAATTACGGCAGAACTATCAAAGATACGGTGAAAATGTTAAGGAACAATTTTTTAGAGCGTTTAATTCTCTACAAAAAAGGTCCTGATAACTTTCGATGTAAGTTTGATCGGGTGGAAGCTATGGTCGTTTGAAGAAGAGTAAGAAAATAAAATCGCAATATTTATTAAAATGGATTTTCTTTTTTAATTTTTGTTGTAACTCATAAACTACTGGTTTTTAGTGGAAGTATGTGGAAATGTTTTTTGTAGGAAATTAAATTTCCTACAAATTTGTATTAAAACATTTTTACCGTATCGTTGATGGTTTGGGAGAAATTTATAATTTTAGTGTGATGTTAATTAAAAAATAATAATTGTTGTTTGTAAATGATTAATTGTAATATTTATCCTCTCAAAAACCTTTTGAATAATTTTAAAGCATCTAACTGGAGAGCCGGGTATTTGAACCGCGATATTATTAGCAACAACTTCCTTTTATATTTTTTCCTCAGCTGTGAATTCGCGACCCTCGCAAGAGTACTTTTAGAAGACAAAATAAAAATAAAAATTAAAATAAGTGACGTTTGTTTAAGTATTTAAAAGTATTAAGCATTCAAATTAAATATATTTACTCATAAATCAAAATTACTAATTACTAGGGCCAGGATTTTCAATTTAAAAATAATAATTAATAATCAATGGGGTTAAATTTTTGGAATTACGATAAAAATATTGGTTGTATCAAAAAATTTTTCAAATAAAAGTTGTTCAAAATTTAATTTTTAAAAAAAAATGTCTCTTATAATTTTTCCATAGGACTAACAAGAAAGCCGTAATTATGAAATTAAGATTTTCATAATTATCAAAAATTTGAATCATTCATTATGAATCTTAATTTTGGAATTACGGTGAATATATTGGTTGTATCAAAAAATTTTTCAAATAAAAGTTGTTCAAAATTCAATTTTATAAAAAAAACGTCTCTTATAATTTTTTCATAGGACTAATAAGAAAGCCGTAATTTCAAAATTCAGATATTGATAATTATCAAAAATTTTAATCATTTATTATAAATCTTAATTTAGGAATTACGGTGAAAATATTGGTCGTTTAAAAAAATTATAAGAGAGATTTTTTTTAGAAATTTAAATTTCCTACAACTTTTGTTTGAAAACTTTTCTGATAAAACCAATATTTTCGCCGTAATATCAATCATTTGAATCGTTAATTTCAAAATTAAGGCAAACATCTTGTGCCTACTAATTCCGTAAACTTTTTATTTAAAAATAAAAAAATAAAATATTTTTAAAGAAATAATTCGAAAATTTTATTAATTCTAAGTGGAAAAAATAAAAAAAAATAAAATTCATATCCGGTTTGTCAAAAATAACAGAGGAAGTACTCATCAACAGTCAAAACCATCAGAGATTCGTCACTTTTCATTTATAAT
Source organism: Microplitis demolitor (assembly GCF_026212275.2). Taxonomy (NCBI): domain Eukaryota; kingdom Metazoa; phylum Arthropoda; class Insecta; order Hymenoptera; family Braconidae; genus Microplitis; species Microplitis demolitor. The sequence goes on along the minus strand of NC_068546.1, from coordinate 1,277,031 downwards.
TCCATCTTCACCTTTTTTTTATTTTCATTTCTTTATATATCTTTTAAATCTTAACTCTAGCTTCTTGATCTTTTAAACATGAAAGTTATACTTTGTTTACTTCCTATCAAGTCATTTTTATCTGATAAGTTATCTCGCTAACAAATATATCGATCATGGTAACGGATCTTCGTTAAAACTTCGATAAATATAAAAAAAATATATATATAAAAATGTGTTACCTCAGAACATGCGTTACGACACAGACCCTCTGCAACTGAACAACAAGAAATTTCTGTAAAAAAAAAAATTAATTAATTAATAAAAAAAAAAAAAAACAATTTTTTTTGGCGCGCAATTTTTAAATTTATACTCCTGCTTAAAATCAAAATTTCTCCTAAACTATCAATGATACAGTAAAAATGTACATGTACAAATTTGTAGAGGATTAAATTCTTTATAAAAAAGGTATCTATGTACTTTTACTTAAACTCACTAATTTACAAGTTATAATTAAAAATTTAAAAAAAATGATTTGATTAAATTTGACAATAAAAATTTTTTACACGCAAAATTAAAATATCTTCTAAACTATTGAACTTACGTCAAAAGTCCCTCTGTACTTTTTTGTAGAGAATTAAATTTCCTAAAAAAATGTTCCTATAAATTTTTTTTATATCTCTGATACTTTCGCTGTAATTTAAATTAAAAGTCAAAAAAAAGTCTATGGGATTTTTTCTAACACGATTTTATATACGAAATATCCAGACAAGTTATAAAAGTAAAACTAAACAGTTGTAAAAAATATGTCACTAATTTTTACGTATGTTCTGTGAGATGTAATAAGAGAGGTAGGTCATGTGGTAGAAAAAATTGGTGTAAGTGTAGTATATAGGGGATAGAATAAGTAGAGAAATAAAAAAAGTAAAGAAAAGTAAAAGCAGAATACGGAGCGTATGGTTTTGTTACAAGAGACGTGAGAGACTTTAAAGAAGATGCCGGTCACAGGCACGCCCCGTGTCATAACGTAGGCCCTTTGTGGACCCCACATGCGGGACCGTTTGACGTCTGATCTATACTAGATCCAGAGATCTACAGACCAGAGATCCAATCCAGAGACCGAGGACCAGATACTCTGCAGATGTAATGAGACTACTATCAGACCCGGTTGCTCTCAAGAGTCGCAAGGGTGTCAGTGCGGGTGTAGATCGAGTACGTTACCTAAATGCTTGTACAGGAAATGCTCATTCATTCTACATTATACAGTTGGTTTAAAAATCAAGGGGAGAAATATTGTAGATTTACTTTCGTTTGACTCATTCGACCTTTTGTAGTATCGTCAAATAGACCCGATGATTGTGGAAAATTTTTTTTTTAAATAAATAAATTTATACAAGTGACGTTACAAAAATTATTTTAAATAAATATAGATAGAGGAGAATGGACGAACGAAATACTGAGGCGCGTAATTTTAAATTATTTAAATTTAAAAAAAAAACTGGAGCTCGTTCGGGTTTTTATCGAAATTTTTATTTTTTGGCGCCCCATTGCGCCTGCCCTTAAATATTTGAAAATTGGCTTTTATTATTATTAAAAAAAAAAAAAAAAAAAAAAATTACGGGGCAACACGGGCTCTGACTTGATTTTTTTTCTGATTTTAAGAAAATTTTTAAAAAATTTCTTTACAAATTTTTTTGTGTCCCATGGCGCGCTTTTTTAAATATTTAAAAATTAAATTTTATTAATAATAAAAAAAAAAAAAAAATTATTAAGACTGTAGTGATACTGAATGATGCATGTTGAGTTCTCTGCAAACGAAACAGCAAGACAATTAAGTTAATAGATGCCAATTAGTCTGCAAATTGTTCTGGCATTTCAAGTCATATTTTTAAATATTTTTATTATTATTAATTTATTATCATTATTATCATTCCTAATTTATATTTTTTTTTTGCTATGTAAATTCAATATTCAAAAAATAAATTTATAGAATGTAAACATTGGACCCTTGAATTTTGTTACTTCCGGGAAATATTTAAAAATTTTTAAAGAATTTTCATGTTTACACAGCTGGACCGTTTTATAAATGTCTATATATTATATTTTATTCTATAAAAATAAAATAATTTTATTTAAGTAAAATATAAAATTTATTTATAATTATTAATTTTTTGGATTTTTGCCAATTTGATGTTGGGAGCTCGTAAAATTTTAAGTATCAAAAAAATAAAACTCGCGGGATTTTTGTGGCTTATGATGTGGGATAAACGAAAATAGATTAGACGTTGTGGTGAATATTTAAGCGCAAAGAGAGTAGTCTGGAGAGTTTTATTCGAGTTTGAGTAATGTCTGTGATATCTGGTATTTATTAAGATAACAGACACTTTTAACACACTTTTTTAATCATTTTAATAACAATTCATTCATCATTTTTCAATTTTCAGTAGTACACTTAACATTTTTATCAACCTTTTTTTATTTCTCTCTAATAATAATTCAAATTTTTCATTTTATTTTACTCTGGATAATTTATATTCCCTTTAAAATTACGATTTTTTAAATTAAAACACGAAGCGCCAATTTTTTCTACAACTCCAAGGTCCGTGGATCGAATCCAGTCCAAAGCGAAATTTTAATTTTTAAAAAAAAATTTTTTTTAATAATTTTTCGATCTAGGGATCAAATTCCGTCTATGTAAAGAAAAAAATTCAAATTTTTTCGGATTCAAAAATTTAAAATCAAATTTTTATTATTAATTAATTTTATTTATTATTCTGAGGTTTACAATTCGAATGTAAATTTAATTTTTTATTTTTTTCAAATTTAAAAAATTATTTAAAATTTTTTTTTTATCTATGAAATTTTATTATCAAAATTTTTTTGATTTTTTTTTAATAATACTTCAAATTTTTCATTATATTTTACTCCAAATTATTTATATTCACTTTAAAATTTATTTTTTAAAATTAAAATCCAAACCTTAATTTTTTTCTACAATCCTAAGGTCCACGGATCGAATCCAGTCCAAAGCACAAAACGACTTTTCAAAAATAAATTTTTTTTTTTGTAAAAATTAATAAAATATTTTATAAATAATCAAAAATACCCAATTAATAAATTACTTTAACGAACAATTTCCTCATCTACGGATCAAATTTCATCCGAATAAAAAAAAAATTCAAATTTTATCTGATTCAAAAATTTAAATTAAAATTCTTACAAAAATTTTTTCCTCACTTATTAATAAAGGAAGGGGGGAAAAATGGGTCCCTAAAAATTTGAGGACCCCCCTACCCTACAATTAATTACAAGTAAAAATTTTATCAATTTTCCTGAGGTTCACAGATCGAATCCCATCGACTGTAAATAAATTTTTTTTTTTTTTAACGCTCGTATATTTGAGCCTCGGTTAATTACAATTTAGTCACGTCGTAAAAAAAGTACTTATGCAAAAGATGTCCAGAATAAAATGAAATTAATGCCTGCGTCTTAACTCTCAAACATAAAAAAAAAAATTTAATACTTAACGCTAATTTACTCAATTGCATAGATATTTAAATGACGCAATTACCACATCCACTACTAAAATAAAAAAAAAATAAAAATATAAAATCATAAAAAGTGGTAAATTAAATTTAACAAATCAGGCAGCAATAACCGACACTCGCTACTAGTTTTCACTAAAATTACCGCTACCGCATCATATATTAAACAAGTTTGCCATATTTAATATATATCACTCATAATAAACGATGAATAGATTTATTATATATAGATATTTAAATTCAATAGCCGTTCATCTCTTACTTTATTATTTTTTTATGTATCTTACACATGTGGGTCACTTAAATCCTCAATTTATAATCATATCTACTAACGAGAAGTTGACTCCATGTACTTTGAATGAGCAGTTCATACTTTTTATTCTTTATATATATATTCAAGAAGGATGGATCGCGCGAGAAATTAAAGTGAGCGTGAAATAACTCTCACATTTTATTTTTTTTTTTCTAAATATTTTCATTACCTGGTTTATAAATTTTTTTTTTTTTTTTTAATAGAAATTTGTCTATTTTTTTTTTTTTTAACGCGTGCAAAAAAATTTTTGGCGCGAAAAATTAAAAATTTGAAATTTTATTTAATTATTTAATTTCTTGACAGGAAATTTTTTTTTTATATAAAATTTTTTTTATTTATTCCGGATGTTAAGACAAATGATAATTGCAATAAATATATATATATATATATATATATATGTATATGTATGAGATAAATTCAGTAGTAAAAATATTTAAAAAAAAAAAAAAAAACTTATGGCGGGAAGCTGTCGTCAATATTTTATTATATACATTAATATGAGTGATGACGAATACTTATGACGATGGGTTCAATGAATTTATCATATGTAATATTTAAAAATTTTTTTTTTGAAAAAAAAAAAAAAAAAAAAAAAAAAATGGAGTAAAAAATAAGTTACCTTGTAAAGAGTATGATAAATTAAAAATTCCAAATAAAATCCATGGGCAGAAATAAATAAATTTTTGAACCCACATTTTGGCACTGAATTATTTTTTAAAAAATGAATTCGGAGTAAAAAATAAATAATTTAACGGGTGTATTAATTGTTACATGTTGATAAATTTATGGGAGGATATAAGTGATTTTAATTATGGTAATAAATAATGTGACGAGAAGCGTTTGGTTCAACGCGTCTCGATCGACTGAGTACTCTGGACTTGGGAGCTTTTTGTATTCTAGAGGCGTTGAGAATAAGCTTTGAGAGAAAAGAGGATGGATAAAAAAAATATAAAAGTAGAGGGAGGAGGGACAGAGATAGTGTCGGGAATTACTGTGAATAGAGATGAGAAGCTGGTAAGATGCAGGAGAAGAGGATTAAAGAGAATGTGATGCGGGTGTAAACACGTGCTTTGTTGACAAAAAAAGTTTATTTAATTTTTTATTAAAAATAAAAAAAACGGTTTTAATTTATACTGTTTTGTAATCAAAATTACGGGCTAAATATCAAGAGTACAGTAAAAATGTATGAGAACAAAGTTGTAGAGAATTTAATTTTCTATAAAAAAGATTCTTATGTATTTTTATTTTGACTCAGTAGTTTACGAATTGTCGATAAAATTTTAGTTAAAGTTCAATTTGAATGAAATTTTTGAGATCAATTTTTTTTTGTTCCTTTAATTCGTCATATTTTTGAAAATATTAAATTTACATCAAAAGTCATAAGGACATTTTTTACAGGAAATTTAATTCCCTACAAAATTGGTCATGTGCATTTTTGTCGTATCTATCATGGTTTCGCCATAATTTTGATCAGAAGTTTAAAAAATACTTTTGAAATTTATTTTTCTACGATTCATTATATCGAAGAGTATAAATAAAGATTCAAGCTAAAATATCACAGATACAGTAAAAATGTATAGGAATGGATTTATAGAGTATAAAATTTTCTATAAAAAAGATTTCTATAAAATTTTCTGTAAAGTTGATAGTTTACGAGCCTCATTAATTTAAATATTTAACTAAAAATAATAATAATAATTTATTTATTTATTTAACAAAAAAAAAGTTAAGTAGATTTTTTTAAAAAAATAAAAAAAAAAAAAAGTAAAATAAATAGTTCCGTGAACGGACGCACCTTCTGCAGTACGTGATCTGAATACTGATGATAGGATTCCTCTAACTGTTGATTCCTGGCACTTGTTCATAAAAAATAAGTCAACAAAATAAATAAATATGTAGATATATAATAATAATAATATCAATGCCCTAAATATCATCAATCAATAGTCATATTTATAAATATTAGCTGCAGTTAAATTTAATCATCATTTTAAAATAAATTTCTCATATTTTTTACTCAACGAATTGATCTTTGATGGAATGTCTGTATTTCCTCATTGTTGAGTGCAAATGTAAATGTACTGAGATAATTGAGTATAAAACAATCGTCTCACGTGATGTGTAATTTAAATACCAAAGGAAAACGCATTAAAAAATAAAGATAATGAATAATTGCTAATGAATTCAATTGTCAATTTAATCACGTGCTTATGATTGATAGGCGGTCAATACAAATTTCTTTTTGTTTTTTTCTTCAATGCAATAGTAAAAAGTAATTTTGAGTTCAAAAGATCATTCACCATTTATGGAATAAATTAATTAAATTTCAATCATTTTATGATGCTGAAATTTTAAAATTTATTTTTAAACGATAAATTATTTTTAAAAAAATATTTGAAAAAATTGCGCCTGTGGCTTTTTAAATTTCCTACATGTGCATTTTTTCAGATTTATTTTTTTTGTAATTGATTTTCTAAAAAAAAAAAAAAAAAACAAAAAAGTGTTAATTGTTTGTTATCTTCAGGATCGTAAGTTAGCCATCTAATAATTTTTGAAAGTTATTTTAAATGATAAATGATAAAAAAAAAAATATTAAAAAAAAATGCACTTATAGTTTTTTTAATTTCCTACATGTGCATTTTTTTAGTTTTTGTTTTTTTTTGTAATTAACTTAGAGAAAAAAAAATCCGAAAATTACTAATTATCTGCTAACTTCAGGATTATTTTTTATCACACCATTTTTTAAAAAAACTATTTCTGAACCATGGCAATCATCTGATCCATCAACTCAAGTGTCCACTGAATTTTTCCAAGGTCATATTCAACAATTCCAGTCCTCAGAATCTCCTGATTCCCCGAAACAGCAAAAAAAATTCCCGCAAATTCCTAATTTTGCCTTTTGGCGGGAAAAAAATATTTTTAAACTCCGGTCATAAAATCCATGCTCTAGCCCAGGTGCAAAATAAAAAATATACCAAAATTTAGTTCTAAAGTTCAAAATCATATATTTATAAATATATACATAATAAAAAAGTTAACCAGCAGCCAGTAAATTATTTTTATTACCACTAGAGTAAATCGATTATTTAAACCCGAAAAAGTTTTCAACCCTCATCCAGCGATAAAAGGAGTAGACAGCGAGTCTGGCACAGTCGGGGTGTCTAGTATCTCTGTGTAATGCACATACACAATAGTTACGTGAGGGTAGGTCGAAGTCGAACTCGGCAACTCGCGGAAGTACCAACGCGGGGGTGATATAATCTGTCATATGGGGTCGAGGAAGGCGCCGTGTCGGTTCTTTTGAGCCAACACGGACGCCTTTAAGTCGCATCGATAACTCCAGTTTCAATAATTAAATAAAAAAATATATATAAATTTTTTTTCATCGTATCAATAAATCGCCTGAACTTTATTTATTACACCATTTTCTAATAATTAAATAAAATATATATATATATAATAATGAAAATAGTAAAGTGAAGTGAGTGACAGTTTGACCTGGAGTCTCATTTATAAATGGGTCAATTCAACTTAGCAACCATACAAGTAATTTTATTTTTTATATCCTTGAAAAAAAATATATTTATTATTTTTGTCTTCTCATATATTTATATATTTTTAAAAACATCATTTATATATTTAAAAAAAATTTTTTTTTCGATCAATTATTTTTTTAATTGCACTGTTGGTTAACAATCGATTCGAGCTCCTCTGCCAAGATTATGAAGATTAAAAAATATGAGAAAAAAAAAATAATTAATTATAAATTTAAGTGGTGGTTTATTGATTTATTTTTAAAATCTATCGCTTGTATATTTAGAGAGTCATAGTTTGTGATAAAATTGTCGTTGTTTTTTCCAATAGGAAGAGATTATAAATAAATAAGGAAGGATATAATAATATAATAAATATGGCGACGTGTAAAGCACCGGAAATGACATACACGTGTGAGATTTGTGGTCTCGAGGGATTCAATGACGAAGAAATGAGATCTCACATGGTTTTATATCATCTTCAGGGTGCTGCCAGTTGTCCTTTTTGCGATCTTGGAGAAATATCACCTGCGGAAATGCTTGTTCATGTCAATAGTGCACATTTGGATTATTTGACACCCAGGTAAATATTTAGTTATAGTAATTTAAATAATTACACTGAGACGTAACTAAGGAAATTTGTTGTTTAGATAATTATTGTAATAATAAATAATTTTATGTAAAAAAATTAATCTAACAGACACCAAAGCCAGAGTTGGTTTAAGGCGACTTTATTTATTTTGTTTATTAAAAATTTATTAATTTTATTTATTTAAATATTTCCCGCCCTCGCGGTCATGTGTCATTTTATTTTTAAAAATAAAATTTATATTAAATATATATATATGAATAGAGCAGCGAATCTTATTTTTTAAATTATTTAAATAATAATAAATATTTATAAATAAAATAAATAATTAAAACATTTTTAAACTCGACGATTAATTGTTTAAAATAAAATAAATAATTAACACGCGGTCGATGATAATAGAAAAGAAGTTGGCATATTTATTTATTGTTTATAATTAAGAAGAAAGAAGACAAAGGGCGCCAAAAAATTTAAACAAGACATTTATTATTATTTCTACACACACTCACGTTTGTTTATTTATTTAAAGACAATGTTCAAAAATTTCGATACGTCTTTTTTTAAATTTTAAAGTTTTCAGACCCGCGTTCCCGATTTATGAGGTATTTTTAATTTAAAAAAAAATACCCCATTTTAAAATATTTAAAAATCAATTGACGGTTTACTAACAACAACTGCCTTCATTGTATTTTATCAAACACTGACTCGCTTTTAATAGGAAGGAACTGCGAGTTAAATAATTAAATGTCACGGTCTGTTAATAATATTGTAAATGATTAAGTGAAATCCTCGGGATGATAGTTATAATCGTAAATGCATTTAGCAATAAAGATAAATCAGGCGAACTAATCAAATGAGTTAGAAAAAAGTAGCCTCGTAATATAATGGGGTGTGTAGTGTCTAGTGTAAGCCAAAGGGTCCTTGTATCTAGATTTTCTCATTCATAAAGGAGATGAGGAATGAGGAATGAGGAGATGATATAAGATTCAACATACATTTTTTTTAAAAACCTAAGAAAATTTTAATGTCTTTTTTTAAATTTTCTTTCAATACTCCGATCAAAATTACTTTTGAAATTTTTTTATCATCCAATTATTTCAATTTTCCGATAAATTTTTCTTTCAAAAAATTTCCCAATCCCAAAATTAAAATTTTCATTAAAAATAAAACAAAAATTAATTTAATATCAATTTCATTGAAATATTCACATTTAAAATTCAAACTTTTACGCGGGAAAAATGATTTTATCGACTGCGTTCACAGCTGTCCACTTTCGCACATTTTTTTTTTTATAATCAAAGTCTCTGCACTCACACTAACCTCCATACTCAGTACTTGACAAAATTTCTCAAAATTACATCAATTATCCATCAATTTGAATGAAAACAAAAATTATTTAAAAACTCGCTAAATTTTCCGCCAAAATTCAAATTTTAAATAAACAATTTTTTTTAAAACTCAGCCTAAATCGTAAACAAAAATTTGTAAATCAATAATGACTATAAAAAATCAGACTTTGTGTAAACGAAAACGAAAATGGTAATTAAAAAATTTATATAAATAATTAATTATTAAATTAATTAACTAAACATCAAGAAATTTTTTTTTCATTTAAATTTACTTTTTTTTTTAATTTTGACAGCTAAATTTAATTATGCATCTGTGTGATATATATCTATATAAATATATATATATATATATATATATATATATATATATATATATATATATATATAGTTTGTTATATAATATGAATAATTATCAATTAATTAATTAATTACATTTCAGTACACCCGAGAATGACATGATGGCGTTTATAGACGACGACTCATTAATGGATGACTCGATAAAAGAGGAAGAATCTCAAGATTTGTCATCATCGTCATCGTCATTATTCACACGTCAACATATGGTCAATGGTTGGAGCGAATCATCACCGCGAAATGGAGAATCTTCAAGTTATAATAATAGATCTTCATCTTCGTCAAACGATTTGACTAAAAATCATACCTCGGTATCAAATGTCAATAATATTAATAATAATAATGCACCGGCGACTAGTATCAATGGTAAATAAATAAGTATATCAACATTAAGGGCAGCCCACTTTTTTTAAATTTTCAATGACCACTGTCACGAGCGTATCAAAATTTCATTTATTAATTTTTTAAAAATTGATGACTGAAGTTAACAGACAATTAGAAACTTTCAAATTTTTTTTTCACTCATTAGTTTACACGAAAGAAAAAAAAAAAAAAACAAAAAAATGCACGTGTAGAAAATTTAAAAAACTACAAGTGCAATTTTTTCAAATATTTTTTTTTTGTAATTTATCGTTTAAAAAAAAATCAAAAAATTATTAGACATCGACAAACCAGTATAATAATTTTTGGATTTTTCTTTGAACGATAAATTGTAAAAAAAAAAATATTTAGAAAAATTGCACCTGTAGTTTTTTTCATTTTCTACGTGTGCATTTTTTTATTTTTTTTTATTAAATTAAACTGTTGAAAAAAAGTCCGAAAATTACTAAACGTCTGTTAACTTCAGAATCATAAACTTTAAAATTCTAATTATAAAATTGACATGAAAATTTTATTGAAATTTATTTTTCAAATTTCGCTTGACTCTCAATTGACATCAACAGAAATTTTTTTAAAAATCTATACTCAACGAAATCGTCCTTTTTGAATTAATATTTGAATTTTTTTTAAATTAATCGTAAAATTTTTAAACCTTATTGACAATTTAAAATTTTGAAAAAAGTGGGGGATACTGTCTGAAAATTTTTCGTAAAAAATTTTCTTCTATCTAATGATCAATTTATTTTGATACCACAGGTGAAAATTCAGCAGGACACGGATCTCCATTACGTACAAGTTTAAATTTACAATTACGTTCATACGCAACGCCAAAGCCACGTGTTCAGGAATGCCCAATGTGTCCATTTAGTTCCGACAATCCCTCAAAGCTAGAGGAGCACATCAACCGGCAGCACTTTGACCTCACATCGCCCTCATTTCCCCCGGAGTCGCCGCCTACTCGTGACGGTTCTTACAATTGTCCTCTCTGCGTCACATCATTTCCCAATCCCTCGGACCTTGAGCTACATGTCAACATCGAGCACAAAGATATTCTCAGGTAACTAAACCCTTACTTTTATATCAACTTCCTTACCTTAAACATCCGTAATTACAGCCCAGCAAAAGGCACGACGTCAACTCCTGAAGTGACATCGAATGACCCACCAACGTGTCCAGTCTGCTTAAGCACGTCGTTCCGCACAAACGAGGAGCTAACCGTCCACATAGAAGAGCACTTTGCCAAGAAAAGCAGCACACCCTCGCCAATAGACGTCGCTGACAGCTCCCTGACCTCAAGCGACCGGTTGCTGGCCCGAGACATGGAGCGCCGGGAGAAAGAAGTCCGGAAACTCCGGGAGCAACGAGAATTCGAGATGCTTCGCGCCCAGTACGGGATGGACAACCAGGGGAACTTCAGAGAACAAAGTGTCACTAATATGCAGCGCGCCGTCTACGCGGGGGAAATGTCAGTCGCCGATTACTACGAGCGACAGATAGAACTCAAAGCCGCAGAGAACAACGGGATCGATGACGGCAGTTCCTGTACCCGGGGTCTGGTATCGCGGGTCCGAGCGGTCTCTCAAGCCTGCCACAATGTTATCACCACCTGGATGTGTTCAACAGTCGACCACTATGCGTCAACTTACGGCGACAAAGGCTGGGGATGCGGGTACAGAAACACCCAGATGCTGATTTCTTCTCTCCTTCAGCACACGGGGTACAATGAGCTAGTCTATCGCGCCTGGAGTTCAGTGGCCGCTGGATCGACGGCGAACCCAATGCGGAGCTCAATGCCCTCGATATCGCGGCTCCAGAGGATGATCGAGTGGGCCTGGTCCCTGGGCTTCGACGTCCAGGGCGCGGAGCAGCTCGGGGGTAAATTAGTCAACACGCGAAAGTGGATCGGAGCCACTGAAGTCGTCACTCTGCTGTCAAGTTTGAGGATACGCTGCCAGCTCGTCGACTTCCACAGGCCCACGGCTCCAGACGGCAGCCATCCCGAGATGTTCCAATGGGTCCTACAGTACTTCCAACGCGCTGATGACTTCAAGCCTCCGCTGTACCTCCAGCACCAGGGCCACAGCAGGACCATCATGGGTGTTGAGCAGTTGAGGGATGGGTCAATTACGATGCTCGTACTCGATCCCAGTCACACTCCCGCGCAAATGGGTCAGTTCAATAGCACCAGCAGCGCTCCGGGTGCCATGAGGTTGATCAGAAAGTCCACAGCTGCCATGAAGGCCAGACAGTATCAGATTGTCGCGGTCGTCGGGACCATGGAAACAGAATCGCGCTATCAGGTTCATATTTATTTTTATAAATAAGTAAATACTCATTGATTTGTTTATATATTTATATACTTTTTTTGAATTTTTAGATGAGCAAAGTGCTGAGAACGACTCGAATTCCACAAGATAGGTGAGAATTAGCTGAAATTATCAAAACAATGACGTCTATAATTATAATTATTAATGAGATAATTTATAACTTTAAATTATTTATTGACTATGAAATATGTCGGTTAATTAATCACCGGTACTGTCTGTTGGTTAATTAATTGATTGAGCTATCACTTCTGTCCATTTATATAAAACAAGCTGCTGCTCAATGTTATTATTTTTTTAATTAGTACTGTATTTTTACTGTTGTTTTTAATTATTGTCTAATCACTGATGCTGGACTTGGTGAATTTTTTTTAAAATAAATTTAATTTTTTTTTATGTTGTTTTTTTTTTTTTTAATTTAGAAAGGTAGAAATTCGTTGATCTTAATCAGTATTTTATGATTAATTAAGTAATGGTAATTAATAAGTAATAAATATTAGTCAATAATTATGTCAATCCAGTGTTTGTCACTATTTTTAGTCTCAGGTCTACAAAAAAATTAAAATGTTGATATATTTAAATGGATATATCGTGTCTTTAATACTGAAGCACATGAGGTTGAGCAAATAATAGATTTGGGATCGCGAAGATTTATTTTTATAATTTTTTTCGGGTGGCTGATTTTGTTTCGATTTTGAATTTTTTTGTGCCTGGGTCATATTGATACCGAATGTGGGGGCTAAAAAAATTGTAGTGAAAATAAACTCACTGTTGACATTTTGGTCTTAGGGGTACTCCCTCACCCCCTACTTTATAGATTAAAATAGATAATTATCCGATTGCCAGCCCTATTAGTATAATTATTTTTTAAATTTATTGTTAAACTAAAATTTTTAAAATTCATATGATAATTTAATGACGTAAGGCGCGATAAATAAATTATTTTTATTTCGGAAAATTATCACTCAATTGTGAGATGAATAATTTTTTGGAAGCCAAGTTCTTAAGGGGGATGACAAAATAATTAAACTGAAAGTAAATATTGTTTTTTATTTTTTGGGTAAATTGCCAGAGTTACAAGGACTCTATATATTTAAATAGATATTGTTTTATTAAAAAATAATGGCGAGCTAAAAGGCCTGAATTTAGGCGCCTCAGGTTGTAAATCAGCAAACAAAGTTCATGTCCAAGAGTCATTCAGATAAATAATTAATTATAAAACTATTTGAGATAAAATAAAAGATAAAACGTCCAACACTCGTTGTCACTTTTATCGATAAATTTAAATGAGGCCCCAAAATAAATATCATCCCTGTTATTTAAATAAACCAATCAGTGCTCGGCTTACACTTTATTTTATTATTTAAACAACAACAATATTAAAATATTTAAATAAAAACAGGACGAGTTGGGGCAAAATGGCCAGCGGTCAGATAAAATCGATTTATAATTATTTAAATTTAGTCAAACAATAACTCATTAAATAAAAGTATATTTATTTAAAATCTAAATTACCGAGGGCCTTAGAAGGATATAAATAAAATATAAATATTGTAATTTATAAGTTTTTTTTTTAACGGAAAGACGGATCGCTAGCGGTCATGTTCAGACACAAACAAATAATCTGCCGGGAGTTTTATTTGTTTGTTTAATAAAATCAATAGCAACTCGTTTATTAATTAAATAAATAATTATTAAAAATAAACAGACCATCTTCCGGTTTCTCCCATCAGCTCTATTTAAATATTTATTCTCTCAATTTACCGCTCGTTAAAAATTAACCAAACCTAAAATAAAATCTGAAATTTAATAAATTAATTTATTTATTATCGACACGATATATTCAAATTACTTAAATTTCAATTACTAATTAATTGCAATAAGTTTAATTAATTATACAAATAAGTATGACTAATTATTAAAGAACTTAATCAATTAAAAAAATAAAAAAATAGATAACAAGTGCACGTTACCTCACGAAACTAAAAATCACGAATTATCTGACGGTTAAAAAATAAAAAAATAAATAAAATATGTAAAATTATACTTTCATACTAACAATTGATAATTAATAATTAATAATTAACAATAAATAAAATTAAAATAAAGAGTATATTTAATAACTAAATAAAGTTTTAAGTAAAAAAAAAAATATTAAATCACAATTGACCTTTATAGTTTGTAAGTCCACGTAAATTTGCTGTGAATTATAATTAATCTTAAAAAAAATAATTAATTAATTAAATTAAAAATTGTCACTAATAAATAAACAAATAAATTATTTATCTAATTAACGCTTAAAAAAAAATTTCACAATTAATTAATTTATTTAAAAAAAAAAATTAAATATTCTAGACTGTTATCAAAATTAAGACTAAAATTAATAATTATATTAAGTGATTAATTAATTTATTTATTACTGTACGTCTGTGATGGAATTGGACAAGAAAAAAGTGATGAATGTTAAGTTTTTGTAATTAAATAATTAAAATAATTGGAATCGCATAATAGAAGCACTCATTTATTTATTTATTATATTAATTAATTAACAAATTAATTTACTATTTAGTGTAATTAATAAATTAAAATAAATAATTGTCATCAATAAAAATTTATGCTTTGTTAGAATATTATATATTTATTTTTTTCATATTTTACCCATCATTAATTTTAATTTCTATTACATTTATTAATTGCTATACATTTTACATTAATTAGAGTATTTGCAAAAACATTAATTTTTAATGAAAATTCAATTAACAAAAAAAAAATTGACGATTAATGGAATTAATAAATTTATTATTTGGTAATTAATCCTTTACATTTTAATTAATAATAAATTAACAGTAAGTACTCAATACTTAATAATTAATAATTTAAATATTAAATCCATAGAAACGCATACAGGCTTTGTGGGCTTCTATCAAATGTCCGCACTCCGATTCTCCTTTCTCAATTATACTGTAAAAAATTAATTATTTATTATTATTGTTATTAAAAATGGAGCAGGATTTAAATTACGTTGGTTTTTATATGTATTTAATTTTAAAGGCATTAAATTAATTTTTATATATTAAGGAAAATTAAATGACAAAGTTAGCGAACATTTAAAAATTTTTTTATTTTTTCAACAATAAATATTTTTAAAAATTGCACATACAGTTCATCAAATTTTTCATGTGCATTTTTTTTAGGAATTTTTTTTTTTTATTAGTTTGTCAAAAAAAAGTTTGTTTTAATTTCAAATGTCTGCTACCTTTACTATCATAAAATTTAATTGTTCCTTTAATTGATCGTAGTAATTTTATATTTCGACGTGATTTTAGATAATTGATCTCTTGAGATGAGCCATCCTGATAAGATTTGTCGCGGGATCGGTTGATATGAAACTGAAGATTAATTATGGGAGTAATTATTTTTTGGTGTGAATGTAAGACAGACAATTTTAAAATTATTAATAGAGTAAGAATTAATAAATTTAAATTTTCAAAAATTGGATATTTAATTAATTAGCTGTCACATTTAATTTGTTTTTTTTTTTTTTTTTATTTCAGGAAACACTTTTTTAAATTTAAATAATAAATTTCACAAATTCAAGTAATGTTGCATCATATTATAGGTTAAAACCAACTTCTTTTTCAAATGTTTTCTGAATAACAATTAAGACGTCATTAAAAAGTAATAAATTAATACAGATTATCAGAAATTTAATTATAATAATTAATAAAAATTATTGATGTAATTAATTTAATAAACTCACCATTTGTCACGAATTTGTTTAGTCTCCGGACAAGCACAGCAAGGTTTCAATTTTTTATCATCTTTAGGTTTACTATTAACTTCTGTTGGTTTCACTTCTGCTGTCGTAGCTGAATTGCCCATTTTTAAATAATAGTTTTTAACAATTTAACTAATTATTAAAAATATATATATAATTAAATATCAAACTGTGTAGTAAAGATATAAATTTTATAATTATAATAGTTTTGGAGGTTAGGTAATTCGATATCTCGATTTCGAACTGTCAGCGCACGTAATTTGAAAATTTTAAATTTTATCTATGATATTTTAAAAGAATTTCTAGAATTTTTTTAGATTTTCTAGTTTATTTTAGCTGAAAATAGAACTTTATATATATATGTATATTTATTTAATTAATATAGAACGTCATTTAAGACAAATATTCAACTCGAGGTAAATTTACGTTTTGAAAAATTTGGTGGCCCTGAAAAGGGCCGTTTGGTTTAATAATTTGAATTAGGAAATTTATTTGGAGCTGGTGTATTTAGTGACAGCTTTAGTTCCTTCACTGACTGCGTGTTTTGCCAATTCACCGGGAAGCAGAAGACGAACTGCGGTTTGAATTTCCCGGGAAGTGATGGTGGAGCGCTTGTTGTAGTGCGCAAGTCTTGAAGCTTCAGCAGCGATACGCTCGAAGATGTCGTTGACAAAACTGTTCATGATGCTCATGGCCTTGCTGGAGACTCCAGTGTCAGGATGAACTTGTTTGAGCACTTTGTAGATGTAGATAGCGTAACTTTCCTTACGCTTCTTCTTGCGGCCTTTCTTATCATTCTTGGTGATGTTCTTCTGGGCTTTACCAGACTTCTTGACTGCTTTACCACTTGTTTTAGGAGGCATGATGACGGACCAATAAGTTGACTGTTATAGAATAGTCGGACTGTGCCAGAAATTTTTTTTCGCAGTGATAGGATGACTTATGAATCGGTACCTGCGAAGCCAATGAAATCGCGTAAAAGTAAGTGGAGGAGATAAATGTAATCTTATTGGCGCGCTGGTACCGACCGCTGAAAAATAATAACAATAGTAATAAAATCGGGACCTGCGAGCCAATAAAAACGTAGAAATAGCGGAGGAGATAGAAACTCTTTCTGGATTGGGTCGCAGGTCCCGATGAAAAGTTCATAACACCTCTTATTTCGGCGCCATGTTGTATTACAACGCAAGAGTTCGCTCCGTTCACTCGTGTCACATTTTCTAACCTCAAAACTTATCATCATGTCTGGCCGCGGTAAAGGAGGCAAAGTAAAGGGAAAGTCAAAGACCCGTTCAAGCCGTGCTGGACTCCAGTTCCCAGTCGGTCGTATCCATCGTATGTTGCGTAAAGGAAACTACGCAGAACGTGTTGGTGCTGGTGCTCCAGTCTACCTCGCAGCTGTCATGGAATATCTGGCCGCTGAAGTTCTCGAGTTGGCAGGCAACGCTGCTCGTGACAACAAGAAGACTCGTATCATCCCACGTCATCTCCAGCTGGCCATCCGTAACGATGAAGAATTGAACAAACTTCTCTCAGGAGTCACCATCGCTCAAGGTGGAGTTCTTCCCAACATCCAAGCTGTCTTGTTGCCCAAGAAAACCGAAAAAAGCAGCTCTTAAATTTAACATCAATTCATATAAAAAACAAAACGGCCCTTTTCAGGGCCACCAAATTTTTCAAAACGAAAGAATCTTATTCAAGTTAATAATTAACTATAAAATTTTAAATCTCGATCGATGAAATTAAAGCCTTCTTTCTAAGAACACCATACTCATCTCAAAAATTATTACAGGTCATATATTTGAAAATTATCGATCCTGATAACTTATTTGTTGGGTCAAAAAAATGATCAATCTATTCCTAAATTAATATATCAGTTGAAAATTTCAGTAACAAAAATTTGGCGCGAAATTTTTGATATTTCAAATAAACAGTTTCTAGAACCTTTTATAGAATTTGCATAATTTACCGATGGGGTCTTGCAATATTTTCAAACAAGACAAATTTAGCTGCAGCTTTTCCTACCTGTCAATTTTCGCGCGAGATAATTATTTATATTTCATTACTTATAAGCATGGCCGCAATGAACATAAATCGTAGCTGACAAAGATGAATTTTTTAATTGCAAAATACCGCTTTGCTAATAAAAAAGCATAACTATTGTTATTGTTAGTTGTCATAATCTATGGGATTTCAAAATTAATCGATTATTATTTTCTTTAGTCTTTAGTATAAGTTTAGTAGCTAATCATTGCATGAATTAGTAATAGTATTTAGTTTTATAAATAAATGGAGTGATTGACAATTGGATGTCAACTTAATGCCATTCTCCAACGGTGCCCCCCACTTTTTTCCAAAAAATGTGGCGCCACCTGGTGGCCGACAGCCGCACTAAAAAGTACTAGAGCTGAAAAACTTCATAATTAAATTAAAATTATTTAGAATAAGCAGATGCAAAAAATGTAAATTTTATAATGAATAAAAATAATTAAGATTATTTTTTAAAATCATTAGTTAGTTTAAGAAAAATTTAAAACCTGAGATTGGAAAATAATATTTTCATTGACCTTGAACTGTCAATGTCATGTTTATTTTTTATGAGTAATTAAAAAATAATTTTAATATTTATCTAAAAAAGGCCAACGTACAAGGAATTTTAAAGACACGCAGAATATTTAAAAAATTACTTACAGTAATTATAAATACCCATTTAAGCGTAGTTTCTTTAATAAAATTCAACATTATATTTGCCATTTAGTAACTTTTTATTTTGACAGATGTAAACATCAGGTCTGTAGTATTTTGTAGGCGCGTGCAGAGCGCTCAAATATAGTAGCGGGAAAAATTAAATTTTTTAAAAATTCATTTCTTTCAGAAATAGTAATAATAAAATTTTATTTTGCACATAGACAAATAGACAAATCTAGCTGATTTTTAGCTACTTTTAGACAGATTTAGACCATTATTAGAATTTTGAGGGCTTTAGTGTACCTATTTATAAAAAATAGACAAATCCAGCTGATTTTTAGCTACCCTGACGGTTTTAAATTAGCCTGGAATCACCCTGGGAGTGGAATCACGGTTGATCCAGGGTGGTTACAGGATGGGTTTGTGCCATTTTATCACCGTGTATACACGATGGTTCCATCGTGTTCCCGGGACGTTTCCAGGGTGAATCAAAACCGCGAGTGTACAGGTAAATAATATTATCGATGTCTCGAAACTAAGTGTGCCAAAATTTTTTTTAAGTTGCGTCATGATAAGTGAAAAATTTATGTGAAAGGTTTTGATCTTCCATAATTTCTTACGATCAGAACTTTTACAAATTAAAATATTTATTTATTTATTTTATTTTCAAATTTTCACATAAGGGTTCGAACGAAATTTAATATTAAAATCAATTATGATCAATCAAATTAATAATCAATTATTAAACAACTACGGTACAGATCTTCTTTTAATACTTTTTTAATGATACGAAATTCAATTAATTGATACCAATAAATAAAAATCGCGTGACCTTGACGAGTCCGTTTTAAAGCACAACTCCTCCGTTTCGCGTTCGAGGCGTGCAAAATAAAATTTTATTATTACTATTTCTGAAAGAAATGAATTTTTAAAAAATTTAATTTTTCCCGCTACTTTATTTGAGCGCTCTGCACGCGCCTACAAAATACTACAGACCTGATGTTTACATCTGTCAAAATAAAAAATTACTAAATGGCAAATATAATGTTGAATTTTATTAAAGAAACTACGCTCAAATGGGTATTTATAATTACTGTAAGTAATTTTTTAAATATTCTGCGTGTCTTTAAAATTACTTGTACGTTGGCCTTTTTTAGATAAATATTAAAATTATTTTTTAATTACTCATATAAAATAAATATGACATTGACAGTTCAAGGTCAATGAAAATATTATTTTCCAATCTCAGGTTTTAAATTTTTCTTAAACTAACTAATGATTTTAAAAAATAATCTTAATTATTTTTATTCATTATAAAATTTACATTTTTTGCATCTGCTTATTCTAAATAATTTTAATTTAATTGTGAAGTTTTGCAGCTCTAGTATTTTTTAGTGCGGCTGCCGGCCACCAGGCGGCGCCGCATTTTTTGGAAAAAAGTGGGGGGCACCCTTGGAGAATGGCCTTAACAGAAAAAAGGTGGTCTTCAACTCATTGAAATTAGAAAAGTTGCGAAAGGAAAGGATTCTTATAATTGGTTATTTTAATTATAATTAATTAAAAATTCCTGATGAGTCGGCTAAATTTTGAAGGCAGTCAAGTAGGTTGGGTAAATAAGGATGAATGTGGTAATTGTATATTAAATTTAGTCATTGAAATAAATGAACGAGTTAAGTTTTCTTTGTTTAAAAAATTTGATGGCCCTGAAAAGGGCCGTTTGGTTTTGTATGTTTGGATGTTGAGGCAACTTAAGCACGTTCTCCTCGGATACGACGAGCCAACTGGATGTCCTTGGGCATGATGGTTACACGTTTGGCGTGGATGGCACAGAGGTTGGTGTCTTCAAAGAGACCAACTAAGTAGGCTTCGCTGGCTTCCTGGAGAGCCATCACAGCTGAGCTCTGGAATCGAAGATCAGTTTTGAAATCTTGAGCGATTTCACGAACCAGACGTTGGAATGGTAGTTTACGGATGAGAAGTTCCGTGCTCTTTTGGTAGCGACGAATTTCACGGAGAGCTACTGTGCCTGGACGGTAACGATGAGGCTTCTTGACTCCTCCGGTTGCTGGCGCACTCTTACGAGCAGCTTTGGTAGCGAGTTGTTTACGTGGAGCCTTTCCACCGGTCGACTTACGCGCAGTTTGCTTAGTACGAGCCATTGCAAGTTAAGAGAGAATTGACGTAACGATACGGTCAAGAGATTTGGGCGAATTAAAAAATGCCGCCTCGTTTTCGCCTTTTTGTCAACTTTCTTGCCGCGTGGCGCATTCTGATTCGTTCATTTTCGGTAGAGGGAGATAATTTAGCGAACTTCTCTGCGATTGGTTCGAATCGAAAAGTGGGAGAAAATTTGACAGCTTCGTTGGAATCGAGCGGAGAGGGAAATCGTAAGAAAGTGCTTAAATACGGCCATTTTGGATTCCAAAGTCATAATTTGTCTGACTCTCGTCGAGTAAACGTCTCCGCTCTTTAAATTTGTGACAATGACTGGCCGTGGTAAAGGAGGAAAAGGATTGGGAAAAGGAGGAGCCAAGCGTCATCGTAAAGTTCTTCGTGACAACATCCAGGGAATCACCAAACCAGCGATCCGTCGTCTGGCTCGTCGTGGTGGAGTCAAGCGTATCTCCGGTCTGATCTACGAGGAAACTCGTGGAGTTCTCAAGGTCTTCCTTGAAAACGTCATCCGTGACGCTGTCACCTACACCGAGCACGCCAAACGTAAGACCGTCACCGCCATGGACGTTGTCTACGCTTTAAAACGTCAAGGCCGTACTCTCTACGGTTTTGGAGGTTAATTTCCTCACTCGACTCTGCTTATATCAATCAAACCAAACGGCCCTTTTCAGGGCCACCAAATTTTTTTCACGTAAAAAATTATTCAAGCTGAAATTTTCTCAATCTTAAATATTCTACCAATCCACTTCCTCAAAATCCTGATTCCAAATTTACACTTAACTTATTAATATAATAATATATAAATAATGTAGTCTTTATCTACGAATCATTTAATTAAATAATATAATAAGTATTACTATATATAATCAAGTTATTGATCGTCCATACGAACAATTGTCTCCTGAGAATTGCGGCCTACATCTAATAATTAATATTTCTAATCCTGTCTTTTATAGAAAATTTCATCAGTAATTAAGTGATTAATTACCACACATTACTCATTAAATTACTACACATTAGTAATTTACTATTTCAAGAGTTCATTTTACAACAAAGCTGTTGGGGTTACGCCTTCTACCAGCTGTTGCAGTAATGCCAACTTTTTAACGCTAAATTTCATTTTATTGACATCTTGACATCAGTAAACCTATGAATTGTCTTCTATTCTATTTTATATTTTACCAGATTAATTATATTGCCCCTATCACTAATTTTGCTAATAATATCGATCGTGTTCGATTTATGACCAAATATCGAACAGCTTAATGGAATTATTCCTACTAGGGATGACAACTTAAAAAAAATTATTTTACTTAATCATTAAGGCGCCTCCATACTCAAAATTTCTATTTATGAATTATTACAGCGACTTTTCCAACTTTTGAAAAAACTCACAAAAATTTCCTCGGAAAATATACATTATTTGAACCCCATAAATATTTACAATTTAATTTAAAATCTTTTGTCCGATTTGGATTGTCAACTTTTAAGTAGGCCGATAGAAGATTCGAATCTTCAAGACGGAAGTTCTATTTAAGTCGATCGAATACTTTAGTACTATGGATTCAAATCAGCAATTGACGTCAATTTGTAAGAGCAGGTTTTTTTAAATCTATTGAAAATTAATTGGAGTCTTATATATTAGTGAGGTTGACTTTTAAAGTTGAGAGTAGGTTACGTTTTAAAAAATTTGGTTGGTCCTGAAAAGGACCGTTGGTTTTTTTTTTTTTTTATATGGTTAAAGAATACGTTTTAAAAAATTTGGTAGCCTTAAAAAAGACCTTTAATACTTCAAGTATTAAAAATAATCAAAAATTCCTAAGAATTTTGAGTGAAAATTTATTTTTTGGCTGCGGTTTTCTTAGCTGTAGCTTTTGCTGTTTTTGGTGCAGCAACTTTCTTAGGCTTGGGCGACTTGGGTTTAGCTGTTGGAGCCTTGGCAGCTTTCTTGGCTTTTGGAGAAGCAGCGGGTTTAGTTTTAGCTGCTGACTTCTTGGGCTCAGATTTTTTAACTGGTGCTTTTTTGGGCGACGCAGGCTTCTTGGCAGCTTTGGCTTCACCGGTTGCTTTCTTGGCTGCTGGTTTTTTGGCAGCTGCAGGTTTCTTAGGTGCAGCGGGTTTCTTCGCAGCTTTTGGTTTGGGTGCAGCTTTTTCAGCTGCTAATTTGAATGATCCAGAAGCGCCTTTTCCTTTGGTTTGAACCAGAGTTCCCTTGATAACGGCGGCCTTGAGGAACTTCTTGATGAAGGGTGCTTGCTTTTCAACATCAACCTTGTAGGTTGCAGCGATGTACTTCTTGATGGCCTGAAGAGATGAACCCCCACGTTCACCAAGAGATTTGATGGCAGCAGTGACCATGTCTGCAGCACTTGGATGAGTTGCCTTCGTTGATGGTTTCTTGGCAGCAGCTTTTTTAGGCGAGTCAACCTTGGCCGGAGCTTTCTCTTCAACTGGGGCTGGAGATACAGATGTCTCAGTCATCTTGACGAATAGTAACACGAGCAAAGCTTTCAGTCAACCCAAAAATAGTTTCTAAAAACTGACGTTAGTAGATTGTGGCGCCACCGCCGCTGAACACACACCAAACCTTTTCACGCGGACCATGGAGAGAGACTACTCTACTTCTCACCAGAATCATGTCGACAAATTTTACTCAATGGTGTTCGAACCTGACATTTATTAAAATTTTTTAAAATATATCCCATGGAATTTTGAATAAATAATTTTTTTTTCTTTTAAAAAAATGTTTGATAATAATTTTCAAAAATTTATTTCATCGAAAAATAACAAATATTGAGTGCACTTGGCATTTTACCAGAACACTATGGGCTCAAAAACTATGAATGCCGCTCTAATAACTTAAATTAGTAATAATATATAAACATAATCATCATATATATAATTATTAAAGATACCTCGATGTTTATCGAAGTTAAAAAAAATATCATACCAATCAAAACATATATTATTACATGTAATTTAAATATATACACTCGGGTCTTACGAACAAAGATCACGTTCAATCGGTTCTTACTTTTGACTCTTTAAATTTTTATTCCCATAAAAAAATTTATTGATGGACCATAAATATTATACTGTTTAAAAATTTTTGTACTGAGTAATTGCGAAAAAAAATTATTGACAATTATAATTGAGTAAAATTGACAACGTATTGACGTGCTAAGCAGATAAACATTATTGTTGATAGCTATCAGAAAATAATCCGGCGCAGAATGCAACAATATTTTAATTTAAATTAATAAATTTTCTAGTTTTTTTCTATGAGAGTTCTGAAAATTTTCATAAGTAGCCATCGGGTCGAAATTTAAATCGTATATCGAACTTCCTTTTCATAGAAAACGTAAACTACACGGAGAGAAAATTATGGTAACAGTTACAATATATTATGGGAATGGTTCCCATAATGCATGGTAACCGGTTTTTTTCAAATGTTGATTATAGGAACGGCACTCATATATATTATTGTAATCATTCCTATAATTATGGGTATAATTCCCATATGGTATCGGAATAGTTCCTATGGAATCATGGTAATCGTTACCATGTAACTATGATAATGGTTACC
The DNA here is from genome assembly GCF_026212275.2 of Microplitis demolitor. Lineage (NCBI taxonomy): Eukaryota > Metazoa > Arthropoda > Insecta > Hymenoptera > Braconidae > Microplitis > Microplitis demolitor. The sequence goes on along the minus strand of NC_068546.1, from coordinate 1,252,437 downwards.
ATAATATTATGGTAATAATTCCCATACATTATGGTAATCATTACTATAATATTATGGTAACGATTACCATAATATCATGGTAATAATCACCATAATATTATGGTAACCATTACCATAATATGATGGTTATATTTACAATAATATATAGGGCTTATTCCCATATATACTTAGGAACCATTACAATGTGGTTATAGGATCAGTTACTATTTGCTTATGGGAACTATTCCTATGAGTATGGTAATCATTACCATGATTCTTTCACATGCGATATGGAAACTGTTACCATAATGATAGGAATTGTTCCCATACTTATGGAAACTTTTCCCAGAAAGTATGGGTCTATATCCCATGATCCCAAGTAATCATTACCATAACGGTATGGGATGATATTTCATAAACGTACTAGGAACAGTTACCATAATTTTCTCTCCGTGTACATACACTCGGACATCATCTTTAAATTAGTCAGAATAACTTCCTAGAGCCTCAAAACGTCAAGATCTTTTAGAAATTCAACTTTCGAAAATTGGACCGAAACCAATAACTTCCCGAATTTTTAAAAATTTTAAATTTTCTTAGCGGGAAGTTCAGAAGGTGACTTTGAGATAAAAAAAAATTTGTCTTATCCTTTTAAAAGATATCTTAGTTACCTCTGTGTTACTTGGGATTAAGTAAAATTTCCCTCGATTCATTTTGAAAATTTGAATTTCGCGGGCATCAGCTGTCATCTCCAAAACTCCGTTAACTAACAAACTCATTCACAATCGACGACAAACACGTACACAGACATATATCACACCTACAAAAACATATATATGTCTTTTTTGACATCATCAACACAATACTCTAGCTTTATTACCATATTTATATTATATTTACTCATAATTTACCCGTAAACATAAAACTACAAGTTTACATCTGATCTATGACGTTTGTTATGACATCAACTCCCATATTTCGTGAACCAAACCCGCCTACATATTTTTCAATCATCAAAACATATATTAAATAATTTTTACCCATATAATTCCACAGCTAAATATATGTAAGTAATTATTTATATTAATCATATTATTTTTAAACATCAATTAGATACCACTGTCTCTTTCTATATATATCAGAACTTTGTAAAGTGATTCATTTATTATTGTTTTCGTTTTGTAGAGAAAAATGATTGCTCCAGATATAGGATCGACTAACGCAGACCGTGTAAATGTGAGAATATCCAGTGAAAAAGCTCCACTGATTAACGGCAGAAGTGTTTTTCGTAGACTAGGAAATTTACTGGGTATGACCAAGTCCTCGAATCCTGAAACTGATGGATACGTTGAGTTTAGCAGCCTCGGGGTTGATACCACCAGGACACTCGGTACCTTCGCGGGTGTATTTAGTCCCGTGACTTTGTCTATGTTCAGTGCCTTAATTTTTATACGAATGGGTAAGATATTTGTTTATTTAAATGCTCAGTTTTCCTGGTAGTCTGACCCTACCGAGGTCTACTGAGCTCGTCACTGCTGCGTTGGTTCATCAACAAAAACAGTCTTCTGCATCCGCGATGCCAGAAACTTCCCTGGAGGAAATTTTTCTGACTTTTGTCTGAAAAAATCTTTAGAACTGAGTTTTTCAGAAAAAATTCCGAAAAATTTACACCAGGGTTACGATGAACAAGTTGGTATTCTAGCTAATGCAGATACAGAAGACTTTCAAACCTCCGTCTGACACAGGGTAAAGTTTGTCAATTTCAAACAGGAGATCCTGATATATTTGTTTGTGCTCTTCTGTAACTGATATTGTAAGCAGCTGAGAATGACGTAAATGTCACGAGTTTTATGGAAGAGCACAATATCAGATGTGATCAATCCTGAGTTGTTGCGAATGTCACGGCAACGGTCGCTCTCAACAACTTGGAATATCTCCTGGTGTCTTATTGATACCGAATGTGTCACACTGTCGGTGATAATAAAGTACTCGCAGAGCAGTGATTGCTATTGTTTGGATGTGATAAATATGATATTTTGTTTATATAGGATACATTGTGGGTAATGCCGGATTACTCGTGACGTTGACGCAGTTCTTGATAGCTTATGGTATTTTACTATTTACGGTAGCATCTGTGTGTGCTATATCGACAAATGGAGCTGTTGAAGGAGGTGGGGCATACTGTATCCTTTTAGAAAGTACTTGATTTATTTATTTATTAATTTAAAACAAAAAATCAAAATTTCTAAAAATTATTTACTCATATTTTTTTTTCGTTGCTTTTAATTTAAATTCTGACTAAACTATTGATAATGCAACAAAAGTGAACATAAACAATTTTATAGGAAATTTAATTCTCTACAAAAAAGGTATCAATAATTTTTAACCTAACTCGAATAGTTCACCCAGAATTTAAATTTAAAGTCCCGCAATAATAAAATTAAAAATTCTTTAACACAAATATCAGTTATGATCAGCCGTACCCTAGGTCCAGAATTCGGCGGTTCAATAGGAACGCTATTTTTCATGGCGAACATAGTGTCAAGTGCTCTGTGCATTTCAGGATGCGCTGAAGGAATAGTAGAAAACTTTGGGCCAAACGGTTACTTAGTCGGCACAGCATCAGTCTTCCCGGACGGTCGTTGGTGGCGATTTCTCTACTGCACAATCCTGAACACCGCGAACCTGCTGGTCTGCTTAATTGGCGCCTCAATGTTTGCAAAAACCAGCGTAGCGATTCTCGCAACAGTCTGCATCTGTCTCGGCAGCGTAGTCCTCAGCTTCCTGATCCAAGAGCCCATGGAGGTCCCGATTCCCGACGGGAACACTCTAGTGAAAAACATAACCGAACAGCTAAACGCAACATACACCGGCCTGCGTGGGTCAACTCTACGAGACAACTTGTACTCAAACTACAGCGCCGACTATTCCAGCGACGGGCGCATGTCAGACTTTGCCAGTGTCTTTGGTGTCCTCTTCAGCGGGGTCACCGGCATAATGGCCGGCGCAAACATGTCAGGAGAGCTCAAAAACCCAAGTGTCAACATACCCCGCGGTACCTTGTCAGCGGTTTTATTCACATTCATTTGCTACATCGTTCTTTCAATTTTAGCCGCAGCAACATCCAGCCGTTTCCTTCTCCAGAATAATTTCATATTCATGATGCCCATAAATTTATGGCCGCCATTCGTCGCCGTGGGCATACTGACAGCAACATTCAGCGCTGGCCTAAGCAACTTGATAGGATCCAGTCGCGTCCTCGAAGCTCTCGCCAAAGACAATATATTTGGATCCGGTTTAAATTTTATTTGCCGCGGGACCTGGAAAGGCAACCCCGTGGCCGCTGTATTTACATCCTGGTGTCTAGTACAAATAATTTTATTAATCGGATCTCTGAATACAATCGCGCAGATAAATTCCGTCCTATTTTTACTGAGTTACCTGGCGACGAATCTCGCCTGCTTGGGTCTTGAATTAGCAAGTGCTCCTAATTTCCGGCCGACCTTTACATACTTTACTTGGCACACCGCGACGATTGGTCTGCTGGGTACTCTGATAATGATGTTCGTCATAAACAGTATTTACGCATCAATAAGTATTATAGTTTGTTTAATTTTAATAATTGTCCTGCATTTATTTTCTCCAAGTAAAAATGCCGGATGGGGCAGCATCTCCCAGGCGCTGATTTTCCACCAAGTGAGAAAATATCTGCTGATGCTTGACTCACGGAAAGACCACGTCAAGTTCTGGCGACCGCAGATGCTGCTGATGGTCTCGTCACCAAGATCCGCATGTCCGTTGATTGATTTTATAAATGATTTAAAAAAGGGCGGGCTGTTTGTTATCGGTCACGTCAAAGTCGGCGACTTCAATCAGACTGGGCAGAAAGTAGACCCGACTTTAGACGAATATCCTCAGTGGCTGAGTCTCATTGACCATCTCAAGGTCAAGGCATTCGTTGAATTGACGATCACTAAAACGGTACGCGAGGGTCTGCAACATTTAATTCGCATTTCCGGTATGGGTGCTATGAAACCAAATACGATAATCCTAGGATTTTATGATGACGAAATGCCTAGGGATTTTTTCCACGAGTCAAAGTACGCGACGGCGATGTTCGATGACGTCAATAGCGGCGTCAATGGGGGAGGAGTCACGTTCCCGCTGAGACAAGGCGACGATAAAATCGTCGACGCTCATGAGTACGTGGGCATGTGCATTGACGTGTTGAGGATGAAGAAGAATTTGTGTCTCTGCAGGCATTTTTCAAGCTTAGATAAAGTGGCGATAAGTAAAAATTCACATGTTGAGTATGTCGATGTGTGGCCGGTCAATTTCTTCCAGCCGAGTGACCAGGATCCGTTTGACACGACGTCGCTGTTCATGCTGCAGTTGGCCTGTATTATTAATATGGTGCGAGGGTGGAACAATTTAAATCTTCGGGTGTTTTATTGCGAGATGTCTGACAATTCTGCGAGCCTGAGCATCACTGAGTCTCGGGGGTCGACGAGTATTGAGTTCCCACGTGCGTCGACGGAGTATCGTTTGAGGAAACTGTTGAACATGCTGAGAATAAGCGCGACGATACAGAAAATTCCGGGGCTGGGTAACCAGTTCGCGGGACTTAAGGGAAGGCCGATTATTGAAACCGGAAGCTTTGACTCGCAGGATACGCCCCATGAGCTGAGTAATTTGTCGAGGACTTATATACTGGGGGTGAATCAAATGATTCGGGAAAACTCGGCTAAAACGGCTGCTATTTTTCTGTATCTTCCGCAACCGCCAGTTACTAATAATTGGAATCAGGACGATTTATTCAAACAGTATCTGCAAGTTCTTACCGAACTCACGGCTGACTTGCCGCCTACTATTCTTGTTCATGGACTCAATGCCGTCACATCGACAACTTTATAATTAAATTATTTATGGATTTTATTTCGAGTAAACTGCTGGCTTTTAGATGATTTTTAGTCGTTTGAGGATAAAAAAAAAGAGGATATGTGATTTTTTTTTTTTCAGAGAAGCTTCTGTATTAAAATTCTCAAAATTTGTAACATTGTTGGGTGACATTCCAAGAATATTCTACTAAATTTTCGGAAAAAAATATTGAAAAATAAGCCGGTGGTAGTGGGGAGAGACGAGTCAAAAAAAGTCTCCATGCCGTAGGCAGGATAACTCATGACTGCCTCATCTGAAATAAAAAAACCAAAAAGATTTCTTTAGAACACAAGTTTATCTTGGATTTGAACGAAGAAATAAACAAAATATTCATTTTTGAATTTTTGGTAAAGGTGCAATAAAGAAACTATGATTTTTCCCAAAAATTGTTCCTTTTGTTTAATTAAAAAATAAGTAGTTATTGAAAAAAAAAATCCTTCGTTCAAATCTAAGATAACTTGTGTACTAAAGAAATCTTTTTGGTTTTTTTATTTCAGATTAGGCAGTCATGAGTTATCCTGCCTACGGCATGGAGACTTTTTTTTGACTCGTCTCTCCCCACTACCACCGGCTTATTTTTCAATATTTTTTTCCGAAAATTTAGTAGAATATTCATGGAATGTCACCCAACAATGTCACAAATTTTGAGAATTTTAATAAAGAACCCACTCTAAAAAAAAAATTACATTTCCTTTTTTTTTTTGTATCAGACCCTTTTCCTCTTTAAGTGATTTTGTTATCCGGTTTTGATCTTGGGATAATTAACAATCGTTGTCTAATTGACAGAGTGACTGAAGAGTATTTTAAATGCTGACTATCGCTGTAGGAATTAGTTTATATTTTATGATCAATATGATTTAAATTAAAAGTGATTTTATTTATTGTGGACTTAGCAGACTTTTATCGTGAATTTAAATCACAAGACTTTTGTTTTAACTCGAAAAATTAATCAAGACTTCCTTGATATCGTACCAGATTAAATTCGAATATATACTGGTTCAAAATAATACTTGAAAAAAATATAATAAACTTTTTATTTTATTTTATTTTATTTTAATAGATAATTTTAAAAAATAAATGGATTTATGTTGCCGTACAATAGATACTCGTGTTAAGAATAAAAAAATCTACTCATTCCAAAGCCAGCAGTTTCTCATCTTATATTAATTTAAAAAACAAGGGAATCATAAATTAATATAAATTTTTTTTTTAAGAGATTATTTATTACACTCGATTTAATACTGTGATAAAAGTTATAAAATAAAAAATCTCTTTTTTTTATACATCGGAATAGTGTAATTTTTATATAGTATTTTAACACTATAAATAAATATATGTCAATATATATAATAATATACATAATAAATCTATTATACTTTTAATGAATAAAAAAGATGTGATGTTTCTTTTATAAAAATTTCAAAAATGTCTTGACTAAATTTTATACGTGTAAATATATAAATATACATAGCAATGTGCATTAGCCGCCAGCGGATAAATTTAAAAATTTAAATACAACAATTATAAACTCTATATTATCAACAAATAAATAACTTGGTCGTTTATGTATTTGCTAGGAAGCAATTGACTATTAAATAAATTCAAATTCTTGAATCCTCGAGAAAAATATAAATTTACTGAGGACGGACTGATTACAGTACTCTATCAGCGACACGATATAAAAATAATTATATAAAAAATATTTATCAAGGATATAAATTGAGGCACTCGTCAGATTTCGTCACCCTGAGCTTCGAATTAACGACACAATTTCTACTACCTTTCATTTCAGTGTAATCAGACGTGGACTTTTTCAAAACTCCCTCGTCGTCTAGCACATCCGTGGAACGTATTCTCACGCCAACGAAGTCCATAATCTCAACCAACTTGTCCGAGTATTCAGTATGCCCCGAAATTAGACCACTGAGATCGACATTCGTCACCCGGGGACATTTGATCGCAGCGAGACCAGCGACTCCGGTGCTCATAGACAACGTGCGGTACAAGAACCTGAGTAGCCAATCGGCGCTGCAGTACCCGTTGATCATTTTACCCGCGACGACTCGCGAGCACTTTTCCCATTGACTAGATTTGTCAGTGACCGGAGCTCCGAGCATGATCGCGTCCTGGATAATTCCTTCTGCGTGTCCGACATCAGCGAGTTCTCTGAGACAGTAGAAAATAACCCGAGCACCCAGACTGTATCCGATTAAAGTGACCGGTCGCTTGCCGTGTTGTCTAGAGAGCAGAACATGGGCGAGATGTTTCCCGACCTCGGAGCTCCGGCGGCAGCAAACGGACCACGGGTTGTCAATTACCGAAGCGATTGACAGCAGAGCAGCCGGCCAAGCAATTGCGCTCATTATTCCCGAGAGGATCGTGTACTTAAGAGCTTCCTGGGTGGCAAAAGACACTGCCATGCTCAAGATGTACTCCAGTGCTTGTCCCAACTCGACTAAGTACTTGGTCTCGTATCGCAACGCGTATTGCTCACGCGAAAGCGCCAAACATCTCCAGGGTTTTATGATATTGTCGACATCCTGGCTCTTCAGCCAACCGGTGACGGCAATCGCGACGTGTAGCTGCTGGTCTGTCTCGCAAAAACGCGACAGTGGCTCGAAACTGAACTCCTCTACGCGTCCCACCCGTTTGTTCATTTTGTAGCCCGTCAGTCCGGCACCGGCTACTCCGAATATTGAGCCTATGATAGCAACGCCGGCTGTGCTTGTCAAAGCTGCGGCACTGGCACCTCCTAAAATGGTACCGACTCCCACGCCGATGAATGGAGCCGCCAGACCACCGGTTAGTCCTATCAATGTTCCTCCGGCGACAGTTGCTATTCCTATTGACGTGTAACGTTTTATTTTTCGTATCTTATCACGTCTCTTTGCGTTATTGTCTTCTTCCCTGTTGATTAAATGATAATTAGTGATAAATTTGGATTAAAAATAAGATAGTATCTATCAGATGGCAAGAGCTAGACTCCATGTATTTTTAATCACCGACTAGATACTATGGTACATATCAGTAGATAAATCTTATCAGCAAGTATAGAACCGCGGATTAAAGATTCTTTTTTATTGTTAGATGAAAAGCTGCAGGGTGCGAGACGTAAAAGTAATGTAGTAACGTATGAATTAATGCGTTTAAAAGATATTTTTATATGAATTTTCTTTGGATATTTTACGAACAAAAAAATGTAATTTGATTTGATTGTTGATTATTGCTCTAGAAAGCTAAAAATTGGTTTGAAAGTAAATCTCGATGCCCTCCATCGAAATCAAGCAAAATATGAATTAATATTTTACAAGAAAGCCATGCAGGGGGTTGCTAGGCGGTAAAAATGGGTAGAGATCTTGAGTTTGATGGCTCAATTCCACTTAGAAAATATAATTAATAATTTAAAACTTTCAAATTGTCAATACACAATGCGGCGTAGAACGACAATGGAATGATTTTTAAGTCAATCAATAGTACTTAATATAAGGGGGAAAGGGTTCTAAGATACAAAAAAAAAGAGGATATATATATTTGTGATTTTGTTCTAGAGAACCTTCTTTATTAAAATTTTTAATATCTGTAACATCATTAAGCGACATTCCAAGAATATTCTACTAAATTTTCGGAAAAAAATATTGAAAAATAAGCCAGTGGTAGTGGGGAGAGACGAGTCAAAAAAAAGTCTCCATGCCGTAGGCAGGATAACTCATGACTGCCTCATCTGAAATAAAAAAACCAAAAAGATTTCTTTAGAACACAAGTTTATCTTGGATTTGAACGAAGGAATAAACAAAATATTCATTTTTGAATTTTTGGTAAAGGTGCAATAAAGAAACTATGATTTTTCCCAAAAATTGCTCCTTTTGTTTAATTAAAAAATAAGTAGTTATTGAAAAAAAAAATCCTTCGTTCAAATCTAAGATAACTTGTGTACTAAAGAAATCTTTTTGGTTTTTTTATTTCAGATTAGGCAGTCATGAGTTATCCTGCCTACGGCATGGAGACTTTTTTTTGACTCGTCTCTCCCCACTACCACCGGCTTATTTTTCAATATTTTTTTCCGAAAATTTAGTAGAATATTCTTGGAATGTCACCCAACCATGTCACAAATTTTGAGAATTTTAATAAAGAACCTACTCTAAAAAAAATTACATACCCTCTTTTTTTTTGTATCAGACCCTTTCCCCCTCAAAGTTTATACTGTAACTAGACCCTCAAGTCTTTACCACCCATCTTACCGCAATATATAAATATTATTATTTCAAATTCAAAATTATTTATTTCCACGAATTAGTCAAGTCAACAAGTCATCGAGCTATTTTTCAACCTTGAGGATACGATACCACGGTACCAATCATCAATTAATTCATAAATTTACCAGTCTTTAAAATTGTAAAATACATGGAGCCGTACAATTACGCAGTTATCAAGTAATTTATCATTAATTAACTTACTCCGTACGATCATTAACATCTTTGCTCAATAATTCCACTAATGAATGCTCGTATAGTTCTATCAAATCAAATGGGACGTTCAATAATTCTGCTAATCGACGCGCTAATACTCTCTGTCTTGCGTCATATTCACCTGCAATTTAAATTTATTCATTACAAATATAATTTTGCTAAGCATCTACGTCGTTCTACATTTATACCTGATGTTATTCCTGGAAACGTTATTGCAATTTATTATAATTATTATTATTAATTATTTTATTTAAATTTAAATTTAAAAAAAAACACTAGGATTTTTTGGCAACTCACCGCTTTGTACAGCAAAAAGTACCGCGTCCTGGACAATAAGAATGGACTTTTTATGTAAATTTGGTTCTTGAAGCAAAAGTTCAATGTAAGGCTCGATAACATGTCCGGAGTTTCCCTCAATCAGGACCAGCATCACAGACTCAACTTTTTCTGGAGCATTCAGGTGCTTGCACATTTTTTTTATATATTTTTTGTTGAACTCCTGATTCCATTCACCCGGAAATAATTCCGATAGACATATCGAGCATATTGATAAGTACGCATACGTACCACTCTCTGATATATCTAAGTGATTATCTATTGATATAAATTTATTTTATATAAATAATTAATTAGGACACTGAATTTAGTTGGAGTCTACTTATTTTTAGATTTAATTATTTCATTTTCAGATAAATTATACAAAAAAAAATATTTCGAAAAATTGCACTTGTAGTTTTTTTAATTTTCTCCATGTGCATTTTTTTAGTTTTTTTTTTTTTTTGTAATTAATCAGTGGAAAAAAAAATTGAAAATTGTTAATTGTTTGTTGATTTCAGGATCATAATTACTTACGTTTCTGTGAACGATCCATTGTTGAAATAAATTTCTCATATATTTATATATATATGTATATATAAATTGATTGTCATACGATTCATTTATATAGGAGGTTATATTATTGAATTTTTCTACGTATTATTTATTATTGGAGTTATTAAAAAAACTTTTTTTTTTGTTGATAAGAAAAAATTTTTATTTTTATGGAGTAAAATTTTTTTATATTTTGGTCGGTTTTTTTTTTTAAATATATAGAATATATGAACTATTCTAGGAAGACACTGTTTACATTTTCTATAAATAAATATATATATATATATATATATATATATGTATATAAATCTATATTTGTATATAGATATGTATGTACTTATTACGTAGAATGGGCGGTGGCGGGAAACGAAATGAGTCTCAGGGGTAAAATGAGTCATTTAAAATTTTTTATAAAATAAAATTACAAGGGGCAAGATGGGTCTCGAAGTTTTTTTTTTAAACTGTATGTTAAGTTGACATTAACTTGATGGGGTAATTCGGGCCACTTAGAATTACTCATAAAAAAATATTTAAACAAAATTTTCTAAATCAGAAACAAAAAAAAACTGGAAACTGGGGTAATTTAGTCGCAGATATTTTAAAATCACTCTTATATATTTATATTGATATATTGTATATATTTCTTACGCAGAGAAGTACAGGCGGGAAAAAATTAGCCTCTGGGGTAATATGAGTTATCTAAAATTTTTATATCATAAAATTAGAAGGGGCAAGATGGACATTGATCTTTTATTTATAACTTTTAGGTCCATATAAAATTGATAGAGTAATTTGGGCCACTCAAAATTATTTTAAAAAATTAAAAAATCTTGGAATGATCCTGAAGTTAGCAGACAATTAGAAATTTTCGGATTTTTGTTTTCAACAAATCAATTATAAAAAAAAACAAAAACTAAAAATATGGATATATAGAAAATTTTAAAATCTACAGGTGCAATTTTTTCAAATAATTTATTTTTTTTTTTTAAATTTAAAAATTATTCGACGTCGGCTAACTTCAGTATCATAACTTGTAGCTTTTATATATAATTTTTTTAAAGGACACATACAATATATATATATATATATATATATATGTGTGGGTATGTCAAAAAATGATTGTAAACACACTCACGTACCGCATAACCTCAAAACAATAACAAATATATGCTGGACCTAAATTAAAAAAAAAAAACAAACAATAATTATTTAAATAATGGAATTACCAGATACATTAAAAAATAATTTACGTACAATAAAAGCAACATTAAGTGATGAAATATTTGATAAATTATTATCAGATTGTAACAACATGTTGATGAATATTATTACTGACAAACCAAAAGATAAAATGAGTAAGTAATCAATAATAATAATAAACTATTTAATTATTTAAATTTATAAAAAAAATTGATACTCAAGTTAGCCGACCAATAATTTTTAAATTTTTTCAAATCGAAAAATTATATAAAAAAAATATTTTTTAAAAATTGCACTTATAGAATTTTTAATTTTCTACATGTGCATATTTTTAGTTTTTTTTTTTTTTTGTAATTAATTCGACGAAAAAAAAATCCAAAATTTTTATTCTCTACAAATTTGAGATCCTGGAGTTAGCAGCCAATTAACAATTTTCGGATTTTTTTTCAACAATTTAATTATCAAAAAAATAAAATCTAAAAATATGCACATGTAGAAAATTAAAAAAACTACAAGGGCAATTTTTTTTTATAATTTATCGTTTAAAAAAAAATTAAAAAATTATTAGACGTCGGCTGACTTCAGTTCCGTTACAAATTTCAGGTAAAAAATTAATTATTTATTTTTTTTTTTTTGCAGAAGTGACATGGAGTAATGACACAAAACCCGAAATTTGTAAAGCAATTTACACTGATTACATCAGTATAATAAAAGAAGCTGCGCGAAATAATTATGAGCCAAATAATTTATCAGATTATTTACAAACAATAGGAATTTTTAATGACGGTCAAATACTTAAACTATGCGACGTTTATTACAAACAAATTAAAAATCCAATGGTACTGCATTTAAATAGTATCGGAAATTGTCATCCATGTGTTGTCGACATTAATTGGCGACTTGATTACTGTACAAAAGTAAAAATTCATTTTTTTAAATTTAATTTATTTAATTTTCTAAAATTTAGATAATTTATTTATGAATAAATTGACTTTTTTTAGACAAGCATCGATAATTATGCAAATTACTGTATTTACCACATTAAATTAACAGTCAAAAAAGAAGGCGTGATAAGCGATGTCGAGTTTTCTTGCACGATCGAAGGATTACATGAGTTAGTCTACAAGATAAAGGACATTGTGAGGCATATGGACAAATTAATCCACCGTAATTGCGGAGATAAAATGATAAAATAATCATTTTCATATTTATTATTATTGGAATTTAATAAAAATATTTAAATGTTACGAAATCTTTATAATACCGGAAATAGCAGACATTAAAAATTTTTTTTTATGAAAAAACCTCAGATTCTATGTCTGCTACTTTTGGAATAGGAAATTTTTATTGTATATTTTGTAATTACTTATATATTTATATACTTTAATTATTAATTAATAAATAAAATTTTTTTGAGCATGAGTTTAAGTATTTTAAAAAAAATACAAAATTTATATTTATTCTTATAGAAATTAAATAAGAATTCATGAGAAATTCGATGTTTCAATAAATGTGCATTAAAAATTAAATTAAAAAAAAAAAAAATATTTTGACTGGATTTTAATGGTAAATTGGATTAACAGGATAAAAAACATTTGAATTTTTATATCAAGTAATTATGGAAATTTAAAAACACGATTCTGAAATTAACAAGCGATTGACAATTTTTGGATTTTTTTTAAACAAGTCAATAACAAAAAACACAAACTAAAAATATGCACATGCAGGAAATTTAAAAATCCATAAGTGCAATTTTTTAAAATATTTTTTTTTTTATAATTTATCATTTTGAAAAAAAATTAAAAAATTATTAGACGTCGGCTAACTTCAGGCGAGTGTGAATGTAGCAGACAGACAAATTTAAAATTATAAATAGAGTAAATAATTAAAAAAATAATATTTTCAAAAAATGCACTTGTTAATTTTGAAGTTTTTTAAATGCCCATTTTTTAAAATTTTATTTTATTAATTATTTACTCTATGTATTAATAATTTTAAATTTGTCTGATGACTGCTACATTCACACTAATTTTTAAAAACGTGGTACGTTAAAAATTTTTTTTATATCAATAATTATTCGTTATAAGTACCATATATATTTTCATATACATTTATTAAAAAGCTATTATTTTAAAATTACAAACACACTTCACATTTGTATAAATAACAAGCGCCTCAATTAATTTTTTAAACTCCAGTACCAAGAATCGTTTTTCAAATCTTTCGGCAGAGGTCCGCGTTTTCTCCTCCGCCTCTCTAGAATACCAACACTAAAACATATTGTTTATCCGCCATTTTGTATATCTCTGCCGTTCACCGTATATAGTACTCCGTTTTAAGTGTCCATAATAAAATTTCTTATAATCTTTTCATCGTGAAAACATTTATATCCTCACTTACGTATTGAAAAATTCGTATAAAAGTACAATTACTTTAAACCTGGAAAAATATCAAATAAATAATTTATTGACAGCAAGTGATTATATTTAATAATTAAAATATAATAATAATAATAATAATGATAATAACACAAATGAAATAATTATTGTTATTAATGTTTAGTTAAAAAAAATTTAACGCGCATGACGTGTATGTGCGCGATGAAAAAAAAATTTTTAAAGCGGACTCCATAAATATAATCCACTTATTTATTATTAATTATCATAAAACTTTTGATAATTACTGTGCTAAATAATTAATTTTCTTAAGTATTGTCAATTTATTTACTTACAGTTATAAAGTTCATTTTACCCACGATTTTAATTGTATTTATTTTTACCCGCAATGTTATCGTAACATCAATTAATTAGTTTATTTATAAAAATAATAATAGTAATTATTATTGTGTGGAAAAACAATTTAAATTTTTAAATATTATTAATTTAAACTTGTAATTAATTAATTAAAAATGAGGTTAATTCGACACTTGTAAATAAATTTTTATTTATAAATAATTACGTAAGTGTTAAATAATAATTTAAATATTTTTAGTTTCCCGCTAAAAAAATTTTATAATTTAAAAAAAAAAATTGGCAAGTCATTGATTGAGTTTTTGGTTTAATTAATTAATTAATTAATTAATTGCAGAATGTCTGGACAAAGTGGAGGTGGAGACGGTGGCGGTGGCGGCAGAATTAGACTGGCGAATTTAAATGACCAGTTGACTTGTAAATTGTGTAATGGGTATTTTATTGATGCGACAACAATTATTGAATGTTTACATTCATGTATGTATATATATTTGTATATTTGTCTGTAGATTTCATTTATTGGGTTCGGCAGACGTTGATTTATTTGGTTATTTTTAGTTTGCCGCAGCTGTATTGTCAAGTACTTGGAGAGTAATAAATACTGTCCGATATGTGAGGTGCAAGTACATAAAAGTAAACCGTTACTAAATATCAGACCTGATCATACATTGCAGGATATTGTTTACAAGCTGGTTCCAGGATGTTATCAAAGTAAATATCTAATTTTTCAGATATTCAAATTAGCCGTCTAATTTTTTAATTTTAAAAAAATATTTTGGAAAATTGCACCTGTAGTTTTTTTTATTTTCTACATGTGCATATTTTTTTTTTTAATTTGTTAAAAATTCAGAATTTTAATTGTCTTCTAACTTCAAGATCTTTTCCTTGGAAATAAAAATATTTTTTGAAGGCATAGTATATCACACCTAGAGAGGAAAGTAGGACACTCTCACCCGCGTGTGTAGTCTACCCGAGCCGGCAACAATTTTTCACCAGATCTGCATCTCAAAGTTTAAATTTTAGCTTCTGTTTATTGGAAAATGGCACATGCCCTAATTTTTGTTAATTACTTTCTCATAAAAAAAAATAACGAATTTCTTCGCTTCAAATAGAGCAGGAATTTTAACTTTTGTACGGTACGAGACCTAGTACCTGATCATTAAATTTTAGTAAACATATAAAAATTAATAGAATGATCGAGTACTAGTTCAATCTTTTACCTTATGGTGAAAAATAAATTATTTATTAAAACTCCGATTTTTCTCGATAAATTTTTGTCATACTTTTGACCTTAATCAGAATTTAAATTCAAAGTCTCTTCAATTTAAAGCCATGACTTTTGCCGTCCATTTAAAATCTAATTAATAAAACAATTCTTTTTTAATCAGATGAAATGCGCTGCCGCAGAGAATTTTACGAAAAACATCCAGAAGCCCAGCTGTCAACAATGTCACCAGAAGCACGTGGCGAGCCGATAGAATCCCACATCTACTCGCCAGACGAAGTGTTGACTCTGTCCTTGGAGTACTACAACCCGAATCTCATCGATACCACAGGCGTGGGAGTAGTGATTCCTCTAAACGAAACTAAAGAATTAACAGCCTCATCAATATCATCAGGTACTGGGTCAGCAAGTGGTGGATCGAATGAAGTCTTACCTCGCCGGTACTTACGCTGTCCCGCAGCAGTGACAGTTTTCCATCTTCAGAAATTGATTCGCGCGAAAAACGGACTCAGTGACGTCCACCGCGTTGACATTATGTACAAAGAGGAGTCGCTCTGCGGTAACTACACTCTCATGGACGTCATGTACATTTACCACTGGAGACGGAAAGTTCCTCTGCACCTCAGCTATCGTATATTCGAGTCGTCGCCCAAGAGGTTGAAACTTTCCGATGACAATATTCACTACCGGGAGTCGCTTACTAAAACCGGTATTAATTTTGTTCCTTCTTCAACGTCATCCTCATCGTCGACTTCGTCTTCGACTTCTTCGACTTCGTCTACATCACCGACGACCAAAGAATCCGTTAAAAGTGACAGCAAAAAGGACGAATGGAAAGAAGTACAACTGAAAATATCCGAAACTGGAGAAACTAGTGTCACCGTCATCACAAACTCTGACCTCAAAAAATTGTCCAAGTCATCAGGGTCATCGACTTACTCACGCGTCAATGAAACGCAGCCGAAAAATTCAATAAAAGCTGAACTGACGGCTCCAATTGACGCTAATTCGACAAAAACTGATGACAAACATAAAAACAATGACGAGTCCAAGTCTAATAGCAATGAAAGTGTCCCAGTTAAAGTGGAGAAAGACAAAATTAAGAGTGAAAAAAGTGAAACTCCAGCTGCTGGAGTCAGCGGGGGATCAAAAATAGACGCGCTGAGTGTAAAACTCCAGTTCCAACCTAAAGTCGGTCAGGTAAACAACACGTACTCCAAGAGAACGCCGAAAGACAAAGGAAAAGTCACGATAACTGACAACAAGTTGCTGAAAAAATCTGATACCCGTTTGTATTTAAACGACAGCCAGAAACCCAAAGTCGCTGATAAAAATCGTTCGACTTCCAGTACTTCCGCCTCTTCAACCCCCACATCAAAGCCTTTGTCCTTTACTTTGGTGTCATTTCCGCAACGAAATGCCGATAATGATAAAGAACAAACCCCAGTGAAACGTAAAAATGACGTCAATTATAATCAAAGGTCTGGGCTGACAATAACGACAACAACTTGCACTTCTTCCTCTTCTTCCTCAACTAGCACAGCAGGTGGAAAAAATTCACGTGTTAATTCATCAAATGAAGACGCTGGAATTTCTGGTAAACTGACGATAACTCAAGCGACGTTTCCTTATACTGTACAAGACTTGGTATCAAATGCCAAGAAGTCAGTCACGAAACCCAGTGATTCCCCGTTGCATTCACCGGCTGTTACTTATTCGGTAACGACAGCCACCACTACCACGTCATCAACTTCTGCATCTTCAGCATCATCAGTATCATCGTCAGCATCAGCATCAGTATCAGCAGCAGCAGCATCACCTGGATCAAACACATCAAAGACTCCAACTTACACGAGTCCATGCAATAACAAAAGCAACGATGTAAATAATAGTACGATTAAGATAAATAGTAATAGTAGTAGTAGCAATAATATAAATAATAATATAAATCAAAGTGGAGGAAGTACAATAATAGTACCGCCGTGTCCTGACGCGATACCGATCGCACTAATGAAGCCGACGGTTCGTAAGACAGAAATTATTACCAAAGGAACGAATCTTAATGAAATCTGCGCTAAAATTGGCGGCAATGCTGCTGCCTCAGCAACAAGTGCGTCAACAGCGACCCCAGCAGCATCAGCATCTTCGTCATCACCGTCAGGCTCGAAAATAAATGACATTTGCGCTAAAATCGGCGAGAGTACGAAGGAAAAAAATAGCAGACTAGAAATAAAATCGCGCCCAGAAATACCGGATCTGTTAAAAATAACAAAGAAATCGATGTCTTCGACAAACACCAGCGACAATAACACCAACGCGATGATAAAACATATCGCTAATATTCCTAATATCCCAATTTACACGCCCAGTTTGTCGGTATCTGAATTGCGCGGTAATTCTGGCAACACGACGTACTCAAGGGATTATTTGAAAATGTCAACTCCAAGTATTACCGTTACCACAACGACCTCAACATCGCCTAGTATTAACTTGACTCCCACTACTTCGTCTATCACAATAACGCCAACTTCGTCTATGGTAATCACGGCAGCGGGTCAGCATCAAAACGCCTCAAGTTTTCAGCGTAAAAAGGTTATGTCAAAACACGGCAGTGGAACCGGGAATTTGAGTACCGGAAGTGGTGGTGCCAGCGGCAGTTCAATGAGTAACTACAAGACTCTACGCGAGCCGCCGAAGTCATGGAACCCTGTGCTGTCAAAAAATAATTACGTCGCTGCGAAAAATCAAGCCGCCAAGGATTTGCAAAATCAAACCCAACTGAACGCTGGATCTGAACCAGGTGACGGGAAATCGATAGCGTCCAAGCCGGCTAAAATATTCAAGATGAGAAACGTCCCGAGATTTTTAGGTAACCCAGCATCTGGAGTCAAGCCCATGTACAATATCAATAACGAGTCTAAAGACAAAGAATCATCTTCTTCTTCTTCTAATTTATCATCAGCCTCAGCAGCAAAATTAAATTCCAGCGGACTGAGTATGACCAAAATAGACCCTAAGACCCTGTCACCGATAACGATAACACCACGTACGAATACAAACTCTCCCATAATAACACCGCCGCCTTACTCACCAAATACATCAAGTAGTTACCAAAATATCCCATTTTCCCGCGGTGGCGCCAGCGGATCCACGACAAGTAACTCAAGTATAAATACTCCATTATCACCACGTAATTCCCCAGTTAATTTACTGTCAACTAGTCCATTTATTCCTTCGCAAACACCAAATACAAACCCGCGTTTAATTTACACCCATCACTTCCATCCGTCAGTCCAACCACCGCCGCAATATTCAAACGCAGACCTTGTCAGATTTTCAACAAATCCACTGATAAGAACAAGTCTCAGTTGTTTGCCGTCAGTTCCACCAAACGCGGCCTTCCACAGCAGCCTGCCACCGGCGATTAGCAAATTTTTCCAACGCACTACCAGCTACATACCGCACACTACTACGGTGACTTACTCGCAGCAGGGTCTTGCTAATCAGTCTGTTGCTATACAGAGAATACCGAGTATAAATAATTTTACGACAACAACATCCGCTTCGTCGTCGCTGATATCAACTCCTAGTAAATCCAAAACGACGGTAACAAACTCCCAGACTTTTAATTCTGCGAAAACTGAACCTAATAGAGAAAGAGAGATCAGTAATTTGGTTAAACCAACGCCAGAAACGAGCGCTTTTAATCTTTCCCAAGCTTCCACTGCGACTTCGACGACAACAACAACGGCAACGGCAACGTCTAGTAATTTGAGTAGCAGCAATTACGCATCGGATTTAACTAAAAATTCGTCGCCTAAAGTATCTGCGGATAGTCAGAGTTTGAATAAAAATGTGCCTTGTGACGGTAGCAGCAAAGGTAAAGACAGCAAAGATCAGGAAGAAGACAGAGATAAGGATAAAGATAAAGAAAAAGTTGAAGATAAAGTTGATAAGGATAAAAATGATGATGATAAATGTAAAGTCAAGCAGGAAGATGATAAAGGGGAAGATGACGGCAAAGTTGCAAAGAAGAAGATAAAAGATGATAAGAAGACAGTGAAGAGATTGAAGAAAGATGAGGAAGATGACAAAGTTGATGCTGATGTCAAAGAAGAAAAAGAAGAACTTAAAGTAAATGGAAGTTCAACATCCGCGACTGGGAATCCAACTTCCGCTGAGGCGAGTGTAAATAAAAGTAATGAACAAGTGGGTAAAGATAGTAAAGGAACGACTGAATCAGCAGCGACAGCGAATCCAGTTGCGGAAAAAGACAATCCGGTTTTTAGTGAAGATGATAAGGGTAAAGAAAGTAAAGTAGAGACGGAAGAATCAAATGGTAAAAATAAAGACATTAAAATAAGCAAGCCGGCTTTGAATACAGAGTGATCAAGATTAAATATTATTTAATTAGAAGTAACCTTTCGTAGGTCGCGTAGGGGAATCCCCGCCATGTTGGTTTTAGTGCAAAGTCGCCGAAGTTTCGTTAATTGACATCAGATTATTCATTTTTTTTTATTTACATTTTTTTAAAATGAATATTTTTTATGAAATTTATTTATTACTTATACGACTAGGCTCCATTTTTTTTTACTGATTAAATAAATTGATAACGTTTTCTATAAATATGGCAACGTTGCAATTAAATTTTACTTACTGAAATTATAGAAATTTAAATGATACTGAAGTTAGCCGACGTCCAGTAATTTTTTGATTTTTTTTAAACGATAAATTATAAAAGAAAAAAAATTTGGAAAAATTGCACCTGTAGTTTTTTTAATTTTCTACAAGTGCATATTTTTTTTTTGTAATTGAAATTTTTTACATCGATTAGTAAGACATCAACGCATTGCTGAATCGGTCTAGGAAAATAATGGTTAATTTTTTGAAAATTTTTAATAAAAAAAAAAAAAAAAACGGGGATTTCCTCATCCGGCGCACGAAAGGGTATATATATATATATATTAGGGTGGCCCAAAAAAACCTACTATTTTTTTTTTCGAGTCTGTTATGAAAATTCAATGACTTACGATGTTTTAAGAAGTCTCCAAAAATCGGCTTGATAAAAAATTTTCAAGAGGTCACTCACGAATTTTTAAAATATCAAAAATGATTGAAGTTTGGATTATTTACTTCTAAATTTTTTCTTTGTTGTGGCAACAATAGTTTATATTCATTAAGTCATGTCTATGCTGAAAATTTCAGCGCGAAATTTAAATATTTAAACGGCGCTCAAGAATTTTGAATATTAACTGATAATATGTGACTAATACTTTGAATTAGTTTTTGTATTTTTTTATAACTCAATTACTGTCATTTCACTAAAATATAACTTTTGCAAAACCAAAAATATACAGGACAGTCTTAAGCAATAAAATTTGGTAAGTTTTGAATAAGCGAAAAAACCTACAAATTGAATTAAAAAATAAAAAAGTATGTAAATAACTTATTACTTCTATTTCTCGGGTTATATTTTTATTAATTGTGATGCTAATTGATGGTAAAAAAATCGAGAAGCTTTATAATTAATATTCAAGGGTCGCTCGAAAACGTTCAAAAGATAGCACTCGGAAACATCCAAAATTCTTGAGCGAGGTTTAAATATTTAAATTTCGCGCTTAAATTTTCAGCGTAGTCATGATTTCACAAATATAAACTATTGCCGCCACAAGAAAGAAAAAATTTTGAAATAAAAAATTCAAATTTCGATGATTTTTGATATCTTTAAAATTCGTGAGCGACCTCTTGAAAATTTTTTATCAAGCTGATTGTTCGAGAGGCTTTTTAAAACATCGCAAGCCAACAAATTTTCATAAGAGACTCAAAAAAAAAAAATAGTCGGTTTTTTAGGGTCACCCTAATATACATATATTTTTATTGAAATATATAATTATTATTTAAAAATTGTCAAATTAATAAAGAAGAAATAATGAAGATTAAGAAATTTAAAATCCGGTGCGTGTGCAATTAATTTATGTACGCGTGCATTTTTTAATTAGTTATGGATTTGCGATTGATCAAGTTGACGGTGACATTATTGGTAATTAATAATTAATTATTATTATCAATGTAAAAGCTTGTAAAATAATGTACATATTACACGCATGAAAGAAATCATTTTTACACATCGTAGGATACATTTATTATATTTTATTTTATTTCGGGGGGCTTTTTATTGTATTTTTTTTTTTAACTATTGAATGATTTGTATTTTTTGATTTTTTATTTGCTGGAGAAACTGGGAGACAAGTTTATAGATGATACGATAATTATTGTTTTAGTTAAAGTTTATAATATAATTATTATTATTATTAAAATTATAATAATTGTATGCTGGATAATATAAATTAGTGAATACATGAGCCGTTCGAGCGCTCATTAGCGACAGATGTACACATTTATTAAATTTTATTATTATAATTTATATTTAATATAAATAATTGACAAATATTAACTATTAATTTTTTAAAAATCACACATTTACACTTTATTATATTAAATGCAATGTAAATTATGTCCGAATTTAAATATGTAATAATATTAATCACTAATTGTGTGTGATTTCATAATAAAAAATAATATACAAATTTAAATATCTATTTTGCTTTTTATATTTTCTTTTACATTTCGATTTTTTTGGAAAGTTGTAGAACTGGGACTTCAGTTATTTTTGCCCATAAAAAATTAAAATATCCACAATTTTTTTTTTTTTTTATTTGTTCTATCCCGGCAAATTTATGAAATAAAAAATTACGTCCTTGTAGGACTTGTCCTCAGTAAGAATCCATGAAATAAATAATTTTTTCCCGCCAGTTGTTCTTAAGGGAAGAAAGGGTCTGAGATACAAAAAAAAGAGCAATTTTTGTGATTGTTTTTTCAGAGAAGCTTCTTTTTTAAAAATTTTAAAATTTGTGACATGATTAAGCGACATTCTAAGAATATTTTGCTAAATTTTTGGAAAAAAATATTTAAAAATAAGCTAGTGGTAGTGGGGAGAGACGAGTCAAAAAAAAGTCTCCATGCCGTAGGCAGGATAACTCATGACTGCCTCATCTGAAATAAAAAAACCAAAAAGATTTCTTTAGTACACAAGTTATCTTAGATTTGAACGAAGGATTTTTTTTTTCAATAACTACTTACTTTTTAATAAAACAAAAGGAGCAATTTTTGGGAAAAATCATAGTTTTTTTATTGCACCTTTACCAAAAATTCAAAAATGAATATTTTGTTTATTCCTTCGTTCAAATCCAAGATAAACTTGTGTTCTAAAGAAATCTTTTTGGTTTTTTTATTTCAGATGAAGCAGTCATGAGTTATCCTCCCTACGGCATGGAGACTTTTTTTTGACTTGTCTCTCCCCACTACCACTGGCTTATTTTTAAATATTTTTTTCCGAAAATTTAGCAGAATATTCTTTGAATGTCACCCAACAATGTCACAAATTTTGAGAATTTTAATACAGAAGCTTCTCTGAAAAAAAAAATCACATATCCTCTTTTCTTTGTATCAGACCCCTTTACCCCTTAATATTTTCTATTTAAAAAAATTTTTCAATTTACAACCATAAAGTTAACGTATTTTAATTGAAATTTATATTTATTACAATTATGAATTAATTACAAAAAAATTACAATAAATTATCTTCGGAACGAATATATTCACCAATATCTGATTGATGAAAACAAATAATGGACAATGGATCGGCGTTTCTGATGTCATTACTGCTTTTGGAAGTCACACCGAAACCCTAAATAACATAATAACTATATTAATAAACTGGAGGAATTATTAATTAACTAACCACCTAATCAATCAATCAATAAATTAATTACCAGAGGTACATCATTCATGGAATATAAAACAACACCCTGACGATGCGGAGTGTTTTCAGTAATTCTTCCCATTCCACCTTTAGTTACATTATGGCCATACAAAAACTGTTGCTCCGCTGATGGTTTCAACCAGATTTTGTGCTAAAATAATCGAAAAATTATTTTTATTTATCAAAACACTTTAAATCCATAACAATTAAATCAGTAGACAAATAAAAATTTTATGTTTTATTTTTAAAAAATTATTATAATGCCCAGAGGCCACAAACCGGAAATTATCATGGAAATCTCAGAGAATTTTGAAAAGTATTCGGGAATTTAAATGCGACAGTTCAAAATTTTAAAACTTCATTAATATACTAGACAAAAAAATTAACGAACATAATAATAAAATTGAAAATATTTAGGTAATTGTCAATAGGTTGTAACTCGAGGGAAAACGGCCATACAAGGAAAAAAAAAGTCAAATTATCGCTTTGAGTGTCTAGTTTTAAAATCTGGTCATGAAAATTTTTTTATTATTCATAATTCCGAAGTAATCATCAGAAAGCCATCGGAAAAAAAAATTTACAAATTTTTGCTCGTCTTAAAAACAGTCTATGGGCTTTAATAAATTTTTTCCGATAATTATGATTGATTTTAAAATACTTTGGATCCGTTGATAATGAAAAAAAATACAAGACCAAATCAGAAAACTAGATCAGACACTCGAAGCTACAATTTTTCTTGGAGTTACAATCATTTAATCAATTAAAAATTCATGACTTTTTGAAAAAGCGATATAAATATTCGAAAAAAATAATGGGTGCGTTTTTCAACGAGAACTATAATTTGTAAAAAAATTGGCTAAATAAATAATGATCGGTCCATGATCTCAGTGATATGGCGTAGAACTTCCTATCATATGCAAATTTAAATTTGAATTTAAATTTATATAAATAAATAACTTACCTGGGCATACGGCGCTAAATAATGAAGCGCAGTAATATGGAGCATAAATTTACCAGATTTTGTAAATTTACCAATGCATGTACCAAAACTAACAAGATTTTCTGGTGCAACAGTCGCTGCAAGTGCTAATATTTTTTCAGACACATAATAAACGCGGTCCTTTTTCTCGCGGAAACAATAAATTCCATCTGGACGGTCTACTAGTATTTTGACATTATCTCCAATGCTGTTAAAAAATAATTTTAATTATAAATTATTATTATTAGTAATTTTGTAATTATATAGATTGCAGATTCATTACTTACTACTTAGTTAATTTTTCTAAAACTAATTTTGTTTTTTCTTCTGTTAGTCTTCTCATATTTTATTTTATTTATTATTTCAAATTTAAATAATTTAATTTATTATTTATTGATAGATAAATTTAATGTAAATAAATTTTATGTAAACTTGAAACTGAGCACGTGCTTGACCAAAAGTATTGACATGAAACGTAACCTAAAACTTAAAATTATTTGAAAAAGATGGCGCGTTATTTCTGGTGAAGAAGGGAAGGGGAATAAGAAATAAAGAAAAAAGTTTGATTCAAAGTTTGACACACTGAAGTTAGTTGACGTCTAATAATTTTTGGATTTTTTTAGAAAGGATAAATTATTTTTTAAATTTCCATACAGTTTTTTGAATTTTTATAAACCAGCCTTAAATTTTTCAAATAAATCCTGTTTCCACGAACCGAAAAAAAAAAATAATTAAAAATGTGCGTGAAAGAAAGAATAATTAACGGGGTCCATAAATGATCAGGAGATAAATTTTTTTATCATAAATGTTGTGTATAACCTTTCATTTTATTTAAAAATACAAATACAAATGAGAGCCGAAAATTGACAGCAGTCAGATGCTGCCCCCTTTGGTAAATTTAAAAATTAATAGAATATTTAAAAATAATCGTGAATTTGCAGTAATAAATGTAAAAGTTAATTGTTAATTAATAATTTAGTTAAATAAATAAATAGATAATTATTTAATTTGAATTTTAAAGTTTTGGCGCGAATTTCAAAATCTTAAAAATGCACATGGTGGACTTCAATCTTCTACGCCTTATAAATTCTGCGTAAGTCGACAATTAAGATTTTAATTATTGTTATAAAAATATATGTAATTATTTAATTATAATTTTTGAACATAATTTAATTTAATAATTAATAATTTTAGGGAAATGAACACAAAATTAGTTACTAAAATCAGCGATTTTTTTTTAATCATGATAATACCGCAGACGTCACAGTTCTTTAATTTTTATTAATAAATCAATTACTCATGACTAGAAAAAATTTAATCAACAAATGAGAGTTAATAATTCAAAAAATTGTAAGTAATTTAAAATTTATTGTTTTAAAAATCTAAAAATTCCATTTATAAAAACCATGAAAAATTTTTCCCAGCGGCTTTAAAAAGAATTTTAAATTTAAAATCATCAAAATTATCAATTATTCAAATTTCAAAACCGGACTTTGTTTAATTTTCCCACCAATTTTTATTTTAAAAAATTACGCACTACTAGAAAAATTAAATTAACAAATGGGCGCTAAAAATTCAAAAAAATTTCGGTAATTTGAATTTTATTTTCTTAAAAATCTAAAAATGCGGGAAAAAATTTCAAATTTAAAATCTCGTAGATTATTAAATATTAAAATTTAAAAACCACGCTCAAAGTATAAATTATTTAAAAAATAATTACCCGCCATATGGAATAAAAATCACTCTAATAATATTTATAAAAAATAAAACCACTAAGTATTCAAATATAAAACGATGAATCATCTTTGAATTCATCATAAAAGATTTATTATAATTATGCAAATATAGATACAAAATATATAAACACTTCCTTTTTTATTACATGATACATAGATATATCCATTTAAATATATCAATTCATCCTGTACTTAAAATCAAACTAAAAAAATTCAATAATTACATTTTTAAAATTAAAAAAATAAAAAAAAAATATATAATCGTGACAAAGTAGGTGGTCACCTCTCTATTTTTCATCGTGAGTTTCACCCACAGTCTTTTCTCTCAGTACCAGTACAAAGTCACTTACAACGACTTACAACTCACCTCCTCTTCATGCCTCTTCACTTTTAAATTTATTTGCTATATACATTTTATACTGATTCTATATCCAACTCTCTCATTATCTCTACATCCTATCATACTTTCTTACTCATTCTATAGAAACTTACATCAACTGTACAACAACACACCTACAAATACATATATTTATATATATATATATATATACATACATTTATAGGTGCACACATCAAGTCGCGGAAATTTGCGATTTCGCGAACCGAACCAGCGACAGTCGACCGGCGACTTCGGCATCGTCGTCGTCGTTGTCATATAAAATATATAAATATAAATATATACAATATAATATATATTTATTATTTAAATAAATAATAAGTGAGGTGATTGTGAAAATTAAAAATTTTTTTAATTTAAAAAAAAAAATTTCTAAAAAAATTTACTGCAAAATATCAATAGTTTTATTATTTTTAAAAATATATACATATATTTTTTTTTTGACATAAAATATCAACATTTCTTATACTCAATGTACGTCTTTATTTAATTTAAATATTAAAAGATAAAAATTAGATTTTATCACTTTTATTATTATAGTTCTTATCAAGTTTTTTTTTTTCATGACCTCGCAGTCATTGATTTTATATAAAACTTGATGAATATTTATACTAAATTACGAGACCTAATTTCAAATAATTAATTTTAATTTTTTATATTTTTTTTTTAAATAATATATTTATGAATATTTAAATATTTCCGCTGTTAATGTGACAAGTACTTAGCAGTTGTAACAGGTATACTTAAATGTTAAAATATATATACATATATATATATGTATATGTATGATTATATAACAGTTATTGATAGTAATAAGTACATATAAAGCGCGAAAATGAGTGGGTCGCGATAAATACGCGAGTATAACAAATTAATATATAATTTTAATATTTAAATTATTATTTATTATTTTTGAATAATAATAATAATAATAATACCTTAGTGGATCTGAATTACAGTAAAATACCGTAATTTACTGCATTTTTCTGTAATTTACCAACAAATTCGACATTTCTACGACAAATTTGCCGCATTTTACGGCAATTTACGGAAATATTATGGAATAAACGGTAATTTACGGCGAGCTACGGTATAATACGGCAATTGCCCGTAATTTACAACAATTTTACCGTAAAAGAAACAGTCTATTTGTTTATTTTTACAGTGCAATACTTTACTTTACGATAAAATACCAAAATTCTTGCAATTTTACAATAAATTACTCTTCTTTTATCGCAAATATACAGTAAAAATAGCGTAATTTGATGTATAATGCCGTACGCTCCCTAGTAGACCCAATTTCGGTAAATTACTAAATTTTACTGCAATTTACTACAAATTTGCGGTATTTTGCCGTAATTTCCGTAATTTACCGCTAATGACCGGTATTTACGGTAAAATAGGCATTTTGCAGTAATTTCGAGCAGTTTTACTACATATCGTAAATTACGACAATGTTCGGTAACATACCGCAGTATTATCGCAAATTTTACGGTGAATTGCCGCAATTTTACCACAAATTTTCCATAAAATACGACATTTTGCGGAAATTTCGGAAAGTTTTACTATACACCATAAATTACGACAATTTTCGGTAACATACCACAGTATTGTCGCAAATTTTACGGTGAATTGTCGCAATTTTACCATACATTTGTCGTAAATTATAGTATTTTACTGTAAATTACCGTAATTCGGAACTGCTAGAGTTTATCATACCGAATTTTACCGTAAACTGCCGAAAACTATAGAAACCTACCGTCAATTACGGTAATAATAATAATAATAATAATAATAATAATAATAATAATAATAATAATAATAATAATAATAATAATAATAATAATAATTAATGAAGATCATAAAAAATAAAAATATCAATATTGTCTGGAGTTTTCTTAAATTCTATTTTTGACTATGAGTAATACACTTATAAAAATTTATTATCGAACTTTGTTCGGTATTCATAAATATATATATATATATATATAAAATATATAACACATATACAATGTATATATATAAGATTATATCGCGTAAACAAAAGTATCTATAGATTAGATAAAGAAGAAAAATAATCTTGTAATTATAGAAAAAAAAACTAATTATTATTATTATCATCATTATTATTTTTTTTTTAAAAGTGTAAATTAAAATTTCTCAACATTACACACACACACATAAGTTGTTTTTTAATATTTAACGTACAAGTTTATTATCACTGACTTGCGAACTCGCAAACGATAAGATCTTGCGTGTTTCTTCTATTAAATATTTTTATTTTTATTTATTGCAATTCTGATGCGCAACAATAAATTTTGAATTTTAAATAAAGAAAAAAATATTTTTTTTTTATTTTTAAACTTTTTTATTTAAAGACAATTCGAAATAAAAAAAGTTAAGTCTATTTTAAATCTACCGGTAGAATGTCACGGGCTTGCTCTAAAAAAATATTTCGTACTCACACACACATATATATATATATATATACCTACATATATACATATAAATATATACATGCATAGTTCTTTTTACAAAGCAATTTTAACCTGCGGTCAAAACACCCGCAAATATATATACCAAAAATTTATAATAATAAAAATAAATATATAAATATATATACATACATATAAAATATATACATATAAATTAATTGTTTAAATGAAATTGCAGCCTTAGTTACAAGGATCAATTTAACAAACTAGTCATCAATTAATTTAAAAAACAGTAGTATAAATTTAAAAATGACATATTACATTATTATCAACATATATATAAATATGAGGATTAAAAATTTATAATTTATAAACAAGTACGTAAGCAAACTAATAAAATTATGTACGTGCTAGTGTAACAAATGATTCGTCAATTTTGCTTACACCAAGATCATATATATATGTATATATAGATGTATATATATTTGTAATTCAAATGGACTTTATTCCGCTGGCATATATTGCGGTGCGCGTGTATGACTGGGACAGTCTAAATATATACAGTTATGTGCTCAAAAAAATTTTTTTATAATTTCATTTTGAATATAAATATATATAATTGTTTGAACTGTTTATTTAATACAACATTTATATTTTTTGTTTATTAGGTTACTGGAGAATTTTGAATTTTCAAATTTGAAATTGTAAATGGGCTGGAAAACGGGAGAGAATAAAATTAACAAGTAAAGAGAGAATGAGATGTAATAGTTGGGTGACGGCAGTTGTTACGGTGACGGCGGATGATCGTGACACGGATCTACGATATTTATAATACGTATATATATATATATTTGTATATATATTTTTTTATCGGTGGTAAATGTTTTTGATTGCTAATTGATTGGGACTTTAAGTGGATAAAATAATAATATTAATAATTGTTATTGCAAAAGTGATATGATGATGATGATGGCTGATAGCGGGACGCATTCATCTAGAAGACCGAGCATTTGTAGTTATGATTATCCAGAAGATTTGAATCCATTTAAAGATGAAATGGAAAATAATGAAACTGATGATCAAGTGACATTGAGACATCCGCGGCCACGGCCACGTGCTTTGGATAATTTTACTGTTAATAGTAATAATAGTAATAGTAATAATAATAATAGTAATAAAAATAATAATGATAATAATAATAATAATAATAATAATAATAATAATAATAATAATGATAATAATAATATTAATAATAAATCAAAAGATAAAGATACGAAAAATAAATTTTGGACATTTGGACGAAGCAGAAAAAAAAGATCTAATAGTTTTTCTATTAAATCTACTTGGTAATTTAATTTGTTACTTTGTAAATTAGCTGGGGGATAATTAGTTTAATTTAAAATTTTTGTGCAGGAATGGAATTTTTGGAAAACGTAAAGAAGATGAAAAGAAACCGACGATTGCCACAGGTGAAGTTTTGGAGTTTTTATTTGTTTTTTATGGAAACTATTGAGTTTAGGAAAAAGTTGTCAAAAGCTTTTTTGTAGAGAATTTTATTTTAAATAAAATTGTATCAGGGCATATTTGCTGAATTTTTGATAGTTTACTCAGAATTTGAGTTTGAAGAAAATGAAATTTTTGGAGTTAGATTTTGGATATTTATAAGTGCGATTGGTTTTATTTAATTTATGAGTTAACTATCAGAGATAGGATGAAAATGTACAGAAACATATTTGTAGAAAATCAAAGTCTCTACAAAAAAGTATTCTTTACATTTTTTTGTAAACTCAATATTTTGTGAGTTATTTTAATTTAAAGTGGTAGTAATTTTTTGGAAAAAAAAAAAAGTTATTTTTTTCTTTTTTTTTTTTTTTTTTAGTCTCATCGACGTACAAAAGAACAACTTATAATAATTACCCGACAGAAACACCAGGCTCAAATTTATCTAAAGATCAGCAAGAGTTTGATGAAGCGCTCGGTACTTTAACGAGACGACGTAAAAATACTTGGGATTACGCGTCGACAACTTCATCGCGATATGGATCTAGTTTGACAGTAAATGGTGATCCCGGAAGAATTTACGATGCATGTCCACCCCAGGAAACTACGATGTCGATTATGGGTGAACTTACACCTAAACCTCCAGCTCGACGGTTCGTTACTTGATTAAAATTAAAAAAAAAAAAAAAAAAAAAAAAAATTAATTTTTTAAATATTTTTTACAGTTTTGGTCAAGTGAGCTCCAGATCACCTCGTGATATTCCTCCATTAATTTACAATAAAGATGTGGAAAGAGATGATAAGACGCCGATTCCCCCGAGGTAAATATTTTTTTAATTAATTAATTAATTAATTTGTTGATTTGATTAAAGTAATTAGTTTACTTGATTTAATTTAAATTTCAGGCGGAGTAATGGAATAAGAGCATCTCAAAGATTGCATGTACCCAGTCCTGATTATCATAATAATAATAATTTGAAATCAAATACGTCGACGGTGATAACGGATGAGAACGAAAATATGCCTGAAGATTACGTATTCAAAAGGGTTAATCATGATACTATGGCAGCTGTACGAAAGTCTAATTTATCAATTAACAGCTGCGTATCTATGACAAGTGTTTATGCTTCTGGTAGAAAAAAAAGACGGGCTCCTCAACCACCAAGTCCGCGAGACATTAAACTTGAAGATGTATCTAAGGTAATTTATTTATTTATTTATAATTAGGGAGTGGGAGGCAAAAAGGCCTTATAGTCTCCAATTAAAGTCTCAATGTCATGACCCAGTCACTAGATGACCGAAATTTAAACTTGCAAAATAAGCGCGCGAAAAAATTTTTTTTGAATTGAATTTTATTCTTTTATTTTTGGTCATTTGTAATAACTCATGTCCATTTTGCCTCTTAGTAGATTCAAAAATAATTAGTGGTCTATTTTACCCCTTGTACTTAAAATTTTTGTAAAAATTATATGCGGCCTATTTTATACCCTCTTTTCCTTTCTAAATTTACAGTTCAATTCTCTAGTCAATTGATGAAATTTCTCGTTGTTAAAATTAATGATAAATAAATAAATTAATTAATGAAATTTTTTGTGGTTCATTTTACCCTGTACTATAAATTTCCAAAAAACATTGTGCGATCCATTTTACCCCCTCCCTTTTTTATTAAATTAATAATTAAATTTTTGCTGACTCATTTTACCCCTAGCACGATAAATTTGAAAAAAATTAATGCGGTCCAATTTACCCCTTCTTTTCATTAAAATTAATTAATTAAATTTTTGTGGTTCATTTTACCCCAAGTACTGCAAATTTCTAAAAAATTTTATGCGACCCATTTTACCCCTTCTTTTTTCAAAAATTAATAATAAAATTTGTTTTTAACAGGAAACGGAAGAGATTACTAACGAAATTAGTCAGATAACCCAAAACATCGAAAACCTAAAAGCCACATCTATCGAAGAATTGAAAAACGAGTCCAACATCAACAATAACCCCGATGACGTAAAAGAAGTAGGTATCGAATTAATAAAACAAGAAGAAACAAATCGTGAAATCGTAAAAGATGTCGAAATAGTAGACAGCGACGATAAAGTAACGTTGAGAAAGAAAAAGTCCGTGGAGAGTTTAATGGGCAGCGATAGTAGTTTTTCAGTGAAAGATGAAATTGAAAAAATAGAACGTCAGATAAAACTACTGGAGGCTACCAAAGCAATTAATAACGACGAGAAAGCATCAACACTCTCCAGAACACGAACCTACTCATTATCAGATGATAATTACGAAGCGCCTGGACGTTTGATTCGCGGCAGCGGATCGCGACGGAGTCTTCAGGAAAACAGGCGTAATTTTTTCAAAGATTTAACTTCACGATCTAATAATAATTTTAATAATAATAATGATAGAGTTAAAATTGAGATAAAAGAGTTGCCGCGTCAGCAGAATGATATTAAAATAGTTCATTTAACCGATGACACGGACAGTAAACAAGTTGATAAATTTGATGATAGTGCTGTTAAAGTTATTGAACTTCATATTTCGGAGCCTATCAAAGTCAATATTGATCAGGTTAATCCGATTCCAAAACCTGTTAGGCACAATAGTAATTGCAGTTTAGACAAAATATCAAATAATAGTAATAATAATAATAATAATAATAATAATAATAATAATGTTAATAATAATAGAGAAAATGAAGAACAAGAAACGAGTTCATTGTAAAATTTTTTAAAAAATTTTATGCTGAAAAAAAATATTTACGCACATTTTGCCAATTTAAATTTTGAATATCGCGCTGCAGGTGACAGAGCGCACAATTTTTTTTTTAAATTATCTGTGAAGAATATAACTTTTTTTTTAAGTGACGGAATTTCAAAATTTTAAAAAATTTTTTACTAGTATCGGAAAACTTTTAATTTTCAAATTAAATTGAAAAACAAAAAAAAAACTACGCACATTTTGAGAATTGAAATTTTGAATATCGCGCTGCGGGTTTTATCAGCGCGTAGAATTTATTTTTATTTTAAAATCTTCTTTGAAAAATTTCCATAAAAATTCTAAAATAAGAAATTTTTTTGCGGTACCGAGAATAAAGGTATGAAAAAAAATCAATACAAGTAAAATTTTTAATTTTCAGATTAAATTTAAAAAAACCAAAATTACTCAAATTTTTTCAATTTAAATTTTAAATTTCGCGCATAAAATTTATTTCTATTTTAGAATCTTTGAAAAATTACCATAAGCATTAAAAAATAAGAGAATTTTTTTTCTGATACCAGAAACATAAGGGCGGGAAAAAAATTCAAAATTTAAAAATTAAATTTGGAGCCGCGCCTGTAACGTGATATATTTATTTCCGTTCTGCATTTTAATTTATGATTTTTTTAAAAATAGAGAATATAAGACTATCACTTGATGGTCTTGTTTTTTTCAAAATATATATTTATATATAATAATATTAATAATAATAAACAAATGAATAAATAAATATGTGCCTTATAGAAACTAATATTTGAAAGCACAAGCTTAAGTATTTAAAAATTGTTTTATTTATTATATTAAAAAATAAAATTGTTATTTAAATAATTGCTGTACAATTTATTTATCACATAAGCGATGGAAATTTACGAGCGGTGGAGAAAGAAAAATATGGAACGTCATGTTTGTGAATTAAAGGGACAGACATCGTGGAGCCAATTGAAGCGACTGCCGCCTAACGCTAAATTAATTGCGCGACTTAAACGTAAGTTGCAGAAATTAATAATCGTGTCGGACAGACATCCGTACACGAAATATCATCTGCGTAGTCGGGCGGCGGTCGCTTTTGAAAAAAAACGCCACAATAATTCGAGCTACTGGTGGATTTTGCATCCGTACAGTCGACTTAGGTAGGAAATATTTTTTAAAATAATTAATTTATTAATTAATTAACTGATAAAATTAATGTCATTAATTAAGATTTTTTTGGGACAAGGTAATGACCATCGTCCTGATATATTTTTTCATAACTGTCCCGTACATAAAAGCGTTCTTTCGTGTGTGTGATAGGCCATTATATAATCAAGTCTATTATATTTATCCTGTATATACAATATGTACATTTGATATCATAGTTAGATTTTTTACGGGATACGTTTCTAATGATGACAACGGAGTTGTTATTGATCCGAGTTTGATTGCCAGGTAAACGTATTTTTTTTAAGCGACTGGTTTATTATTTTTAGTGAGTCGCTGAAAAAATATATCATCATTATTGCAGACATTATGCGCAGAGTTTTTTTTTAATAGACTTAATTTCTTCTATACCGTACACGTGGTTTTTTGAAGACGATTTGATAACGTTGAAGAGAAATTATCATCGTAATTTTCTAGCTTTTATAGGAGAACTTCTTCCTTTATTAAAAATATGCAGGCTTACTACCTTACGTTATTACGTCAAACAAATAAATGCTGTATAATTTTTTTTATTTACTATATTTCTGAAAAAAATGCTCTATTAGTTCGTATATGACTATTTTTGATCACATAAAGCAATATCTGATCCTATTTGACCATATCTGATCATATATTAGCAGATATATTAATTTTAACCTGATCATATCTGATCAGGTATGACTTTATATGATCAGATGTGGCCATATATGTTCAAGTATGACAATATATAGTCACATATTGCTTAATGTGATCAGAAATGTCCATATATGACGGCTGTGCTCATATATAATCAGGTATGATCATATGTGATCAGGTATAGCCATATGTGATAAAGCATGGAAACATATGTAGTCAGATATTGCTTTATGTGACCAAGAATGCTCACATATGATCAGGTATGACCATATTTGACCATATATGATCAGGTATGACTATATGTGATTATATATGATCAGTTATAGCCATATATGATCAAGTACGTGACTATATGTAATCAGATATTGTTTAATGTGACCAAAAATGCTCATATATGCTCAGGTATGACTTTATGCGATCAGATATGGTCATACATGATCAGGTATAGCCATATATGATCAAACGTGACAATATATAGTCAGATATTGCTTAATGTGACCAGGAATAGTTGTATGTGATCGACTATGCTCAGATATGTCCCTATGTGATTATAATTTCTGTATCTGATCAGAAATATGTTTATATAGGTCATATATGATCAGATAAGAACGTATTTATCAGTTTTTTTATATTTGATCAGATATGAGTGTTCATATAAATCACATATAATTCAAACTTGATCATATAAGATCATATACGAGTATATATGATCAGATATGGTCATATTACTCATATATAGTCATATACGAACATATTACTCATATATGGTCATATATGAACATATATGGTCATACAAGAGAATTTATGATGGAAAATTTTCATATTCGATCAGATATTAATAGTCATATATGATTATATACGACTATTTTTTGTAAATTTATCAATTTTTCTCCCATTTCTTTACAAAAACGATTTGAAGGCTTGTGGATTTTCAAATGTCTCAGATATAAGTATATGGCTATCAATATTAACGATTTTGATATTTCACTGGAGCGCTTGTTTGACTTGGGCATTTCCTTTTATTGTTATTCATGCAACACCTTTACAAACAATTAAAAGCTCAAATGTATACGCAATTCAAAGTGGACTATATCAAAATGACAGTACATGGATAATTTACGTAATTAGCTTACATATGGGTATAAGTAATTTAATAGGATCAAGTTTTATTGAGCTACAAAATATATCACCTGCTGATAAATTGATCCGTTGTATTTTATTGCTCTTTGGCTCGGGGTACACTGTCTATTTAATTGGTAATAAATGAAAATTAAGTGGCCAATTCAATTGTCAATAATTTAATTTAATTGAATATATATATTTATTTGTAGTGGTTGTATTACAATTAATTGAATCATCATCAGAACCAAAATTAAAGTACCAAGATATTAAACGTCAAGTCAAAGAGTATATATATAAAAATAATATACCGCAAGAACTGGGTAATAAATTTTATTTGTACAATCAATATCGTTTCCAAGGATATTATTTCAAGGAAAATACTATTATTTCTTCATTGCCAAGTAAATTGATTTTTATATTCTTATTTACGCGCCAATATATATGACGTCTAGTCGCTCTAAAACTTTTATTTCAAAGGCTAATTGCTTTTAATTGCTCCAATTGATGCTTTTAAATATATAAAATCATGAGATCCGAGTGAAACTAGGTCAATGCAACTCGAAAAGTTTTATCTGCATTAATAGACTAGCGATCTTTTAAAATTTTATTATTCAATTTGCATCTGCAGTAAGATGCGCGATGAAAATTTATTTCGCGCGAGATTTTCAAAATTTAAATTCATTCACTTTTAAATTCATTCCCAAAATTACTTTACTACATTTTGGAGGTCATAGTAGCGTAGAATTTAAAAAGTATGAAGGAAAAAATGTAGTTAGTCATAAAAATACGCATGCGCACTAGTTTGTTTACTTTGCGCACGCTTTAGTATTTATTCAAATCAAGTTCTGTCATCTTCAGGTCGAAAATGACATTTTTTGTGCATCTATTAATAGATGTTGCTAAATCGCGCATGGTCATGTATGATCAGGCATGACTACATGATTTATGCTCGGTCATGTATGACCCAACATGATTTTGCAGGCATAATCATGTATTACCTTTACATGGGTCATTCATGATCAGGCATAAATTCATATAAACTACACATGATCAGGCACGATTTTGCATAAATTATGTATAATCATGTATGATCGCGCATTACTTTGCATAAATTTATATGAATTACATATGATCATGCATGATCAGGCATAGCTTCACATGAATTACACCTGGTCACGCATAATCATGTATTACTTTTCATAAATCATGTAAGATTAAGCATGACTTTGCATAAATCATGTATGATCAGGCACGACTTTGCATAAAGAATATATGATCAGGCATGACTTTGCATGATTTTGCGTTAGTCATGCATGGTCAGGTATACCTTGCATGAATCATGCATGATTGTGTATGATCAGATTTGTGTCATGTATGATCAGGCATACCCTTACATAAATCATGCCTGATCATGCATGCTAATTTTTTTCTGAGCTGTATAAAATATTTTATGTATGAATTGAGTTTAAATAATTAAAATTTTATAGATCATTTGAAACAAGAAATATATATACGTTCAAATAACGGATTACTTGAATCTGCAAAAATGTTTAATAATTTATCTAAAAGCCTAATTTCAAATATTATGAGTAAGTTTTGCAATAAATAAATTAGGCATATTTATAAATCAATTGATTGATTAATTAATAAATTCAAATTAGCTGTTATGAAGCCGATAATTTATTTAAAAGATGACGTTATCTATAAATATAACACTGAAGGGGACTGTATGTATTTAATAGCCAGTGGAACTGTTGCGATTATCAATTCGATGGGCAAAGAAGTAAAGTAACTTAAATAATTAAAATGTTTACTATTTAATAATACTTAATTGCAATTAACTGATAATTTAATTGTCAGCTTCATTACCATTTGGAGGACGGTGATCATTTTGGAGAAAGATGTTTGATAAATCCTCAAAATCGTCGTCGGGAAGTTTCAACGGTTGCCGTTGAAACATGCGAGCTTTTGCGTCTTCATCGTCGGCATTTTAATCGTTTGATTTTACCCACCTCTGAATTGTACAAAAAATTATCTGAAATAGCTGATGACAGGACAATGGAAATTGAACATCTGAACAAATTGTCCAAAGAAGAAATTAGAATGCGGAAGAGACGGAGTTCAGAACTCCGTAGATTTCTTATGAGAACAGATGATTTAATGATTGATTTTTCATAAACTATTTATTTTAAATTGTCATATTTAAAAATTTATCAGATTTTGATACAGAAATAAAAAAAATTTTCTATATTTTGCAGTCACTTATGATCATACTGGAATTTACACCTGGTCATGTATATGCTCGTACTTGAATTAATACCTGATCCCATATGATCATATATGACCATACAAAAATGTATGCCTGGTCACCTATGACCGTACTTAAATTCATACCTGGTCACATATGACCACAGTGAAATTTGAAGCTAGTCATGACCATACTGGAATGTATGCCGGGTCACATATAATTGTACTTGAACTCATACGTATGTCTGATCACAAATGACCGGATGTGAATTAATACCTGATCACATATGATCATATATGACCATACAAAAATGTATGCCTGGTCACCTACGACCATATTTAAATTCATACCTGGTCACATATGACCACAGTGAAATTTGAAGCTAGTCATGACCATACTGGAATGTATGCCGGGTCACATATGATTGTACTTGAACTCATACGTATGTCTGATCACAAATGACCGGATGTGAATTAATACCTGATCACATATGATCATATATGACCATACAAAAATGTATGCCTGGTCACCTACGACCATATTTAAATTCATACCTGATCATATATGACCACAGTGGAATTTGAAGTTAGTCACATATGATCAAATTCAAATCCGTACATGACCATACTGGAATGTATGCCGGGTCACATATGATTGTACTTGAACTCATCGTATGTCTGATCACAAATTACCGGATTTGAATTAATACCTGATCACATATGACCACACGTGACCAAGCTCATGACCCAGTGGTTTTAAATTCCCGCCAAAAATCCATTGACTGAACCAGTGACGTTCGAGTAGAATTTCCACAGATGAAACCGAAAAATGGGTAAAGATATAAATAAAAATGTATATCATGTTCGCGTTCAATGGTATATATTTACAATTGAATACATTGAAGGCATTTTAAGCTTGCTACAATGTTTTAGTTTCTTGTTAATTTTTGTTTTGTTCGTGTCGTACAAGACTTATTCGCGCCATTACAAATGCTCTATCATTCATATTTAAATATTTTCTTACAATTCATAGTTGCAGAATAAATTTCTATTATATATTTCTTCAATATTCATTTATTTATTTATTCATCATTAATATTTTTATTCTATATAATTTATTTTGCAACTCGTTGCCATTCTATATCTTTCATGTGTGTGTAATATGGAATGTATTTTTTTTTATTTCTTTGCGCTAGAGCACACTATATATTATATAAACTAACAATTATGATGATTAAAATAACTTGATTCATTTACAACTTGTATTGCTTGTTGTACAACTCCCGAAAAATAAAATAATTATTTTATTAATTCATTTTTTTTTAATACACACTCATTACCCATTAATCAATATAACAATTAATAATTAATAATTATCAAGCCAATTTTTTTTTTTTTAACGCAATCATCAAAGTCATGATTTAAAAAGTTTATAAAAAACAATTATAATAATAAATAAAAAATTACGATATGTTAGTATCACTTTCTAAAAACAAAAAAATATTTTTTTTTAATTATTTATAAAAAAAAAAAAAAGTTAAATAATTCATGACGAAGATGGCGCGAGAATTTTAAAAAAGTCTTTGGTATAAAAATTATTTGGTTTTAATATTTACGTACAATTATTTATAATTTCATACATACATACAATTATTTCGGTAAGTTGCACTTAGCAATTGTTAATTAATTAATTATTTATTTATTTAATATATATTTATTTATATTCATCGATATAAAATAATAATGATAAATCGTTATGACATGATGATAATGATACGTTGATTTTAAGGGCTATATTTTTGCGCGGACAAAAAAAATGAACAATCAACAACAATGACACTCTTAGTATCACACAACAACATCATTATAACAACATTGCGGGGGCACATCTTTAGTACACTGAGCAGAAAAAAATTTATTTTCAAATTTAAATTTTTGATAATTTTAAATTTCGCGGATTATTTAAATTTCAATGGGGGAATTATAGACCGGCGCTGGGATTCGAACCCGAGTTCTACGGAGTAATAGACCTGTGGCTTTCGCACTTCGTCACAATCGTGAATTTTTCATGGATTGTTTTTTGATTGGAAGAAAAAAGAGAAAATAGACGCGGAATAATAAATTGCAATTAAAAAAAAAAGTTTAGAGACTACAGTTGTAAATAGGAATTTTATTAAATTTTTGTGGCAGTAATTTATTTTTAAATTTAAAAATTCGCGGGTCATTTAAATTTCTGTGGCGGATTCTGGTACCGACATTGGGATTTGAACCCGAGTTCTACAGACACTAGATCTACGGCTTTTGCACTTCGATACACTAGTAAATTTATGGTCAATGGATTTTTTATTTAAAAAAAAAAAGCACGGATCTGGAAATAAAGAATTTAAAATTAAAAAAAAAATTCTCAAGTAAAATTTTAAATAAAAATTTTATTGAATTTCTCCGTAGTTTTACGAAAAATTTTTTTGATAAATAATTTAATAAAATTTAATAAATTTGGTAAAGTAATAAAATAATATTTTTTTCACTCAGTGTAATGTAGTTTACATTTTAATATTTATATTTTTAAAAATTATTAATTATCCCTACTAGCCTTCTCTCCTTTATTTAGTTTAATTTTTAAAAAGTTTATTTTAAATATTAAATCGACTAATTCGCTTGATCGTTGTCGCAAAATTTTTAACGTGTTAATTCACTCAAATATTATTATTATTATTATTATTTTTGACTATCCTAAAAAAATTAACCAATCATACGCTCACGATTGTAATAATATTTATTTACTTTTTAAATACTTCGCTTAAAATTTAAACCATCGATCGATCGAAGCCACAATTGTGCGTTTGTCAAGTCTATTTATTTTAAAATTATTATTAATAACAATAATAATTAATTTGTTAATTAAATATGAAATATATTAATATGGGATTAATTAATAAATTTAATTATTCAATAAATTTATTTTATTTTTGATTAAGTCAATTAAATAATTAATAAGTTATAAATAAACAACGATGGCACCACTAGTATTATAAAAGCGTACTACAAATTCAATTAAAAAAAAAAAAAATTATAATACTGTAATTTTTCTAAAAAAAAAAAAATATATTTATTTACAACAATTAATTTAAAATTAATGGGATTATGCATTTCATATGAAAATTTATTCATTTATTTATATATATATATATATATATATATATATATATATATATATATATATATATATTTATATATTTATATATATATAAATTTATGGTAAAGTCAAACATACGATCGATCGACAGCCGCGACAATTTATTTAAAATTATTTTTATTCACATAATTAATCACGTCTATTTAAATATTTATATTTATATTTATATATTTATATATATATATATATTATTTTTTAAATGTCTCAAGTCAAGATTACCCACGTGCATCACGTGTATATATTTTTCACTTAATAAGTCTGTTTAGTATTTTTTAATCATTTTTTTATTTCGGTATAAAATGCCCGCGATTAAATCGTATTATTATAATTATCATTATCATTATTATTACTATTATTATTATTATTATTATTATTATTATTATTATTATTATTTTTATAATTTTGAATCTACGTAGAAATGTTTAATTTTTTATATGCGCGCACATTCATTCGCATTTAATATATTATTTATTTATTATTTTAATAATAATAATATACTTGATTAAATTCTTTTAGTTTTTTTAGAGGCAGGCATAAAATAATAGATTTTTTATAAGACGCGATAACCTTATCGATGATTTTTTTTTATATTTCATTATTTTTATAAGAATTCTATTCAATAAAAATGCGCTGATGTGATTATATCTGATCAGGTTTAAATTCATGTAAGATCAGGCATAAACTCTTATCTGATCATATATGAACTCATATGAAATCCTGATCATATGTAAACTCGTACCTGATCACACATGAATTCATACCCGATCACATATGAACACGCGCCTGATCACATGGAAAGTCATACCTGATCATATGTAAGTTCGTGCCTGATCACGTGTAAACTCATATCTGAACATATGAAAGCTCTTGCCTAATCACATATGAACTCATACTTACAAACGTTACATAGGTATGTATATCTGATCCTACATAACTACATATGATCATATATAAATTTATACGACCTGATCGCATATAAGCCCATATCTGGTCACACATGAACTCATACCTGATCACACATGAGCTCAACCCTGATCATGTGTTCATATATGACCTTATACCTGATCACATACAGCCATACTTAAATTCAAACCTGGTCATATATGATCATATCTGATTATTTATTCCCGCGTATAATTCAAATTCAAATACTCATTAATTATTTGAAATAATAAATTCAAATCATCGACGTTGTCAAAGTTAATAAATATTAAATTGTAATGTATTTAGTTATGACAAACTATTCGGATCCTACTATAAATATTCATGCAAATATTTATATAATTGTTTTAATGATTATGAATTTAAACCGCCCAATTATTAATTATCATAACACGCACACACTCAAAAATTTTTACTCATTTTTTCATTTATATT
This sequence comes from Microplitis demolitor, assembly GCF_026212275.2. NCBI lineage: Eukaryota > Metazoa > Arthropoda > Insecta > Hymenoptera > Braconidae > Microplitis > Microplitis demolitor. Next base: position 1,209,629 of record NC_068546.1, on the reverse strand, counting down.
TAATCGGTAACTAATAAATAAATAACGAGAGTTAATAATTGTGCTTGTGCATACCCACTCTCGTTTTTTAAATATAACTCTCAATAATTTCTCACATTAATTAATTAATTAATTAATTAATAATAATATAATAATGTGTATAAAGTACAGTTGTCCTGTGTTAACATTTTTTTTTTTAATACGAATACTCGATGGTTTTGTTGTATCTTAAATTTCATTTCATCATTTTTCATATGCATATTTGTCTATATATTTAATAAATTATTATTATAATTATTATTATTATTATTTATTATCGTAGATACATAAATATGTAATCAGAGATTGTGTAAAGTATCAAGACTATTTTTTTTTACTTTTATAAACTCGCACTTATTTTACTGTTAAAAAAATTTATATTTTAAATTCAAAATTTAAATCTGAAAATTTTCATTTACTCAATGGCACAATGGAGCCACAATTTAAAAATTATTAATAATTTAAGTGATTATTTTTTTTTGTGCGATTTATGATGCGTGCGCATTTGCATTCTTCAAGTTACACGATTTATAATACAACGGTAATTTTAAAAATAATAATTATCATTATTATTATTATTATATATGATGAAAAAATTTATGATACTAATTTATTATTTAATGATTAAAAAAAAGCAACAAATAAATAATTCAGCCCGATGGAATTATTGTCACTTGGAGTTGCCGTCTTGATTTCTTCATTTTTTTATTTTATTTTTACACGCACTCTTACTTATTTAATTATTATTTTTTATCTATTCTCTCTCCGTTTCCACATTTTGTTAAATCATTTACAATACTAGGAATGCGACTTGATATATTTTTTCACCATTAATTAGCGGTTTCATATTTTTTTTTTTTTTAATATTAATAATAATTAAATTACATTAATATATTAATTATATAAAGCACTGAGTGCTTCCGTTTCTTTAAATATCAATATTTATAAATATATATATAAAGGGGTAAAATGGGCCGCAGACTAAAAAAGAAGTCAGAAATTATTTAGCTGTCCATTTTCCCTCGCGTTATAAATATATGTATATATATATTTGTATAGATATCAATAATTTACTCATAATGAAGTAAATTGATATGAACCTGCCGAGTGATTGCGAGTAAAAACAAAATACCGTTACCCTCACTGCATCGATACTCAAAAAGCGCGGGCGCTTTTAAAATTTATGTATTGTTTTATATTATTAATTACTCCGTAAGTTTTAAATGTACAGCGCGGTACAGTAGCTGCGGTAGACTAGACGTGATGGGGTTGATGATGGCGTGGTAATGATGGCCTGGCTGGTAAATTTGATCAAGATTTCAAACTGTTTGATTCGTCTGGATGCCTCTCCGTGCCAACGGTAAGTAAATTTGAAAATTCCATTTCCAATAATTGTCTTGCCTGTAATTATTTTAATTATTTTTATTTTCCCGCGCTTTTTATTATTCGAATAATTCAAATTTTAAATACATACTTGGGTATTTTGGGTTGGTATTTGTAGAGTAAGTGCAAATGAATTAGCGTCGAAACTGTCGTCCAGTGCAATAAGAGCACCATGAACTCCAGATTCTAGTAAATTGTTCCCGTATTCCTGGAAATTTAAATAAATTTATTAATTTTTAAATTACACCAGATGTTATCTTGATCCCAGACTATTTTTAATTAATTTTTCAAATTTTCCCGCTCTCTGTCAATTGATACCGTCAATTATGGGTGCCTAAGAGAGATCCGAACGAAAATGTAGCCAACGCAACAAATACAAGAAAATTTAAAAGCAAAATTGGTCAATATCAAAGTATATACATTCCACAGCTTATATATTACACTAAATGAAGTACAAATCAAAATAAAAACTCTAAATTGATCATCTTATAACTAATTATGTAATTGTATTTTTATATAAAAAATGTAATTAAAAAATTTATGTATTTGCAAAATTTTTCAAATGGTTTTCTTTAGACTAATTTATTATTAATTACTTTATAACATTTAAGCATTTTATAATAATTTAAAATTATAAAAAAATTTTTTAAATTCCATAATAGCTTAAGACTTGATTACCTAGTTAGTCAGTTCCTACAAAGATTTACTTTACCGACGGTTGAGTTTTTGTTCGATGTGATGTGAATTGTCTCTTTTTTGAAAAATTTAGCTTAGATACTTTTAAAGAGTTTGTTATTCATACTATTTGTTTTTTTCATGTTGGTAACTGGATTTTTGTTCAATTATCACATTTTACGATTGAAGTGTCAGTGTCATATCAATTTAGAGTTTTTATTTTGATTTGTACTTTATTTGGTGTAATATATATACTTTGATATTGACCAATTTTGCTTTTAAATTTTTTTGCATTTGTTGGGTTGGCTACATTTTCGTTCGGATCTCTCTTAGGCACCCTCAATTATTTATCAATAGAGCGGGAAAATTTCAAAATTAGGGAATTCAAATTTAAAAAATGGCGCGCTTGAGTAAAAACAAATTTCGCGGGTTTTTTTTAAGCAAAATAAAAATTTCATGTCAAGATTAAGATTTGTAGAGGTAAGAAATCTATTAGGAATTAATTCAAATAAATTGTGGCAGTTTTTTTAACACTGGGATCAAAATGTCTATAAGATTTTTATAATTTCACAGACGTGTAATTTAAAATGTTAAATTTAAAATAATAAAATACCTTAAGACCAATTGATTGAACCCATCTAATAACACGATCATTACTCCATACTATAACATCAACATTCGCACTCTCAGCCATTCGTCTTCTGTCTTCCAGTTGTTGTCTATCATAATTCAATCGTTTCAAACATGAAATTCCATATTGAAGACTTGTTCTAAAATAAACAAATTTAAATAAATAAAAACTGTATCAATACAGCCGACTTGTCATGAGCCTGATTTAAAACGTAAGGAAATTTTTTTTGTCGCATGGACAGAATCTATCAGGCAACGGAGCATAAAAATGATTGTCCGCAATTGAATATTATCAATGGGTCTGTTGTTGGAAATGAAGACTGTCTTTATTTGAATGTTTATACACCGAAAGTAATTGCAATAAGTGTAGCATCTAAAGTCGATGATTAGATTTTATTACTAACTTTTTTTTATTTACTTTAGATCTGGGACACAAAGTTACGGCCGGTAACGGTTTGGATTTACGGAGGAGGTTTTGAAAGCGGGTTCAGTAGTCCCGAGTCATATGGGCCCGATTTTTTAATTGAAGAAGACATGGTGGTCGTTGCGATGAATTATCGCCTTGGAGCATTGGGGTTCCTGTCTCTCAATCACAGAAATGCTACCGGGAATGCCGGCTTGAAGGACCAAAACTTTGCGCCTCAGTGGGTTAGACAAAATATCAATAATTTTGGTGGAAATCCTAAGAGAGTTACGATTTTTGGACAGAGTGCTGGTTCTGTTTGTACTTTGTACCATGTGCTTTCTGATTCATCAGCTGGATTATTCCAATCAGCGATAGCTATGAGCGGATCTCCTTTGAATCGCTGGGGGTTCATTCCTCTACCCGAAGCAGTATCTCGCGGTTTCGCTATTGGTAGATACCTCGGAATAGATACAACAGACGCGTCATTAATGTTGCAAAAATTTTACACTTTTTCTGCAGATGATTTTGTCCTGGCTGTCGCCAATCTCGCAAACGCAAGTATTTTCACTTATAGTCGCGTCTAAAGGAACCAAAGTAATTTAGTAAATTTTCCAATTGGTTTTCGTGCCCTACATGACCCCGACAATTGAAGATCCTGAAATAGCAGGGTCTCCATTTCTTACCAAATGTTCGGTAGATAAATTTATTACCGGGAATTTTAGCCAGGTGCCGATTATGATGGGAATGACGCACACAGAAATACTGTCATACATCGGATTTAGTAAGATTTAGTAAGCTTCAATGGGTTTTGTCTAAACAAAATATCAATTTCGCGAGGAGAGACTTATAAAATACAGGCTTATGGTGCAACAAAGTCGACTGTAAATAAACAAATGGTGTATCCATGAATATTTAATTTTAAAAAAATACAAACCTGTGGAAACTGTCAACCATTCTCAGCTGACCACGTAAGTCCTTTTTGTTAAGATGATCAAGCATCCGTGCATCGACAAGGCACTCCATGAACGTTGATCTGTACTGCGGTAACCCAAGACTCGGTAACCAGACGTTGCCGATCCATTCATGGTTCATGTCACCAAAGGCCAATGTCGTGCGCGAGGTCTTAGGAGCCGATGGGCTGGTCAGCGACACCATTTCTTGAATTGCCAGTCGTAATTTCAGTCGATGCAACGGATTGCTAATTCCTATTTCGCGCTGTATCTCCGTGTCACTCAGAGCGCTCATTATAGCACCACTTTTAACATTTGCGCGACATGCAGCGACGTACCAAGCGGGCATACCGACCCACAGTTCCAGCCAGGCGACAATTGTCGGTCCATTCCATAGTCCGAATGGCGTTCCGGCTTTCATTGCCTCTGCCAGTAGTTCATGTCGCGACGAATCCAACATGCTGTTACAGAATAATTATAATTTATTTATTCATTGATATATCTATCATATATTTAAGTAAATAATTAACCTTTTCTTTTTCCTACGATCAAAATCAGTCTTACTGCCACTCAATTGTGTCCCAACTACAGTGACACTGTCACCATAATCTGGATCTGCTGGTGTACTCGCGCCACCAGGACCAAATCCAGCCATATCAGCTCCCATTGAATTGTCCTTGGATTTAATCTGAAATTTATTTATTGATTAATTAAAAATTAAAGTGGAAAAAAAATCAACTGATACCTTGTCCTTTTTACTGAAGAATCTTCCAAGACTACTTTTGATTCCCTTCTTTTTCTGAGCAGCAGCAACAGCGGCAGCAGTAGCAGGGCTCATGCCGCTGGCCTGCATTTGCAAGTGAGAACTTGACAGCTGACCCAGTGGTAAACCAACACCTGGATGACTCATTCCACTGGAGGACATTCCGATGTAGTTGTTTTTGTGTAAACTGTCCTGGCTGCTATGACGTGAAGACAACGGTGAAGGTGGTGTCCCACAATTCAGCGTGCCGTTGTTATGATGCCCATGCCTGCTAAGCATGTAGCACTAATCTAGTCTCTAGTTCTATTTCTATGCCTACTTCTAATTATTATAAGCTACTTTTGTCTAGTTCTAGGTTAGCGGATTAAAGTAAATAATTAGAGGATTAGTGCGAACCTGTGGGTCGGATAACCGGCATTGGGAAATCCGGTATGACCTGTGCGTCTCCGTAATTCTTCTTGGCTGTGCGCTAGTGCCTGGACGACACGTTCGAGTCTTATGGATCTGGCTGTTGATGGAGATGCTGCGTCATTATTCATACTTAGCCCGCTGTTCATTCCACCGCCCATGCTACCGTCGCGCTCGTTAACGGAGTGCAATTCTTCACCTGACAGCTGTAACTATAAATATATTGTCCTTTGTGTTTATACGTTTTATATATATGTCTGTATATATTTATATAAATCAGGATTACCCAGAAAAAAAATAAGGTTTTTTTTAATTTTCAAAAATTTCCCGGGATTTTTAACGTGTAAATTTTTTATGAAAAGTAAATTATCTGAAAACTTGACATCAAAAATGCCTTTTCAAATATGATTTTTAAAAGATTCAAAATTTTAATGGAAAATTATTCATCTAATAAATTGACATCAAAATATTGATTTTTATTTAATTTTCTGAAAAAACTGATTTTTAAAAATTTTCCGGGATTTTTAAAAAATATGAAATTTTTATGGAAAAAAAATTATTATCTACAAACTTGACATCAAAATATTTTCCAAAATCTAGATTTTTGAAGTAAAACAAAAATTGAATCTCCCGCAAGTTCTAAAAAATTGAAACTTTTCATCCGATTAAAAAAAAAAATTAATAAATTTTTTTCGCGCCACCCCAACATTAATAAAATTATCAATTTAACACAATATGTACTGACTAACATTAACATGCACTTGTATTAAGCGTGAGTGTCGCATTCAGCAAATAAATCCACACATCCACACAAATATAATCTCCCATTCTGTTTATTTATTATCACATGTGTGATTGAATATAAATAAATAAACAAATAAAAAAAAAAAAATTACAATAACAGTGTGTTGGTTTAAGAATTCGGTGAAGAGGAAATGTCTGACGCTTGTGTGCGAGCTGTAATTAATTGAAGAGAGAGAGAGAGAGAGAGTGAGTGTGAGTGAGTGATAGTGAGAGTGAGTGGGAAATGAACACGAACCTGGCTGGCAGGCAAAGACTCAGACAGTTGTCCCGATGGGCTAGCCAATGAAGATGCATATTGATGAAGATGCGCAGGTGACATTGAGGCTGGTGCCTGTAACAACCCATACCCATCCCAAAAGGTTTTATGAATCCTTAAGGACAACAAAAAGGACATTCACTCTTGCAATTAACACACATTCCTATTGACAGTCGTGAATAAAACCGTAAATCTATTGGATAGGATCAGGATTAGGACTAGGATCAGAACCAGGACTAAAACCAGGACCCGGACCAGGACGAGGACTAGGAGTGTTGGCAATAACATCAACTGATGATTAAAAATGAATTTGAAATAAAATATCTTACAGTATGATATTTATGGAGATAATCGCGATTGGGACTGTGATGAGATTTGGGTGTTGACCGACCGCTCAGTGGTGGAGAAGCACGCTCGTGACTACGACCACGTGACAATAGGTTCATGTGCTCCAGACTACCTACTCGTGATTCTAATTCTTCGGCACGTGCTTCGGTACTCTGTTTCTCTTCTTGTATCAATCGTATCTCGATGTTTATTGCGTCGAGTTGCTCTTGGAGAATCATCGCGAGTGTCTGGGCGTCTGTTTGATCAGATGGGCTGATCATGTCTGCAGCTGAGCTGAACAAACTTTCGTTGTCGCCGTCTACTTCTGCATCGCTTGATACGTCAAATGCTTGCTGTACATTTGCCAGCACGTGGGCTTGCTGTAATTTTTCCCACTCTTGTTCTGCTAATGTGCGAGCTACGTAACTCTGAAATTCATTTTTGTTATTATTATTTAACGAGCTGGGAATTTTATTTTAAATTTCACTCAATTACGCGCCAATTTTTGACTGTTTGAATTTTTAAAAATAAGAGTAGAAAATTTTATGGTCTGTTCGGATTCTTCACTCGGCGCACTGGGCGCTTGCAATATACCCGGGAAAATTTTTAATTCATAATTAAATTTAATTAGTAGAAAAAAAGTGAATTACCAATTAAAAAAAAAATGTATTAATTATCAGTGTATTGATTAAAGTTAAATTTAAGTAAAACGAATCTTACTATTACAAATCGATCATTAATTAATAGAAATTAATGTTAATTTCGTGTGCGAAAAAAGCATCAAATTACCCTGGAGTGGCGGATCCGAACACACCAATAGAAATAAAACAACAAAAAATATATAACTAATGAATTATTTTAAATATATATATATACATATGTATAAATATATTTAAAATACATATGTATATATATATTTAAAATAATTCATTAATTTACTTTTCTCTACTAATTAAATTTAATTATGAATTAAAATTTTCCCGGGTATATTGCAAGCGACCCAGTGCGCCGAGCGGAGAATCCGAACAGACCATTAGATTTTTACTTAAATACGCGCCATTTTTTAAATTTCTTATTAAAAAAAAAAAAAAAAAAAAAACTAATATATGGATGATAAATTTCTAAAGAAAATGAATCGAAGGTTTCGATTGACGGCATAAATAAAAAAAAAATCTGATGTCAACATAACAGCGAGTATCATTGAAAGATAAATTATTATTATTTTCAAACATTACCTTTGCGGAATCATCATCAATAATCCGTTTACCAGTAGCACGTCTTGGTAATGAATGAGTATCAAAGCTACTGTGACTAGCACTTCTGGAAGATGACGCTGGTTCAACTAACGTCACGGCATTTGGTGATAAACTACGTGTCAGTGCATCAGTCTGTTGAATATTAAATGCTATTTCTTGCTGCAACATTTGACGTTTGACGCTGTCTATTTCTAATCTCGCTTTAGTCAATTCTTTAATCAATTCATCTTTTTCATTTTGCAAATCTTCAGCTATTTTACGCATTTTTTCCAAGTTTTGGGTCAGCGCATTTTTCTCCTCCAGTGCGTGCATTCTTTCTTTCAAATGCACTTGCAGTCTTTCATTTGATTCTAGCAAATCAAAAATTATATATAATAAATGCAAGTATTTATTATTTTTATTTATCAATTTTCGAAAATCGGGCCGACACCAATAACTTTCCTTTTTTCAAAAATTTTAAATTTTAGGCGGGAAGTTTCAAAAAATTAGTCAAGATTCTACTGCGCAATTTTTATTGAAAACTTTTTTTTTTATTTCATTAAAAAAGTTTTTTGAAAATTATTTTAAAAAAATCAATTAATATTTCTTTCAAAAATCATTTTACAAAAGATTTTTAAAAAAATCGATTGAAAATTTTTTACAAAAATTCTTTTCAAAAAATTCTTTTAACGAGTCTTTTAAAAATAATTTTAAAAAAATCTTCTAAATGAGTCTAGCAAATTAAAAATTAAAAACTAAATAATTTTTATTTAAAATTTATAATTAAAATTAAATTACCTGACAATAATTTATCAACAGTACTGCTTAGCCGTGTATTGTGCTCTTCATTCATCTTCAAACGCTGATTAAGACGCATCACCTCTCCATTCTTTTCTTCTAATTGAGTTTCCAGTCTTTGTATTCTATCCTCAGCGCTGCCATGTTTTTCTTGCGCCTGCTTATTTAATACATCACAAATCTGTTCTTTATTATTAAATATCATAACTCATTATCTTTCATTTTTAATTAATCATTTAATCAGTAATTAATTGATTAATTAACTAATAATAGGCAGGCTCATATTTTTTTAAACGAAATCAAAAAATGATAAAATGAAAGAATGAAATATGAAAATGAACAATTTTCTTTCTTTCTTTTTTTTTTTATCTATGTGGCGATATATGAATTCCCTGCGTACCTGGTTGGGCCTCCTCACCTGCGTCAGTGCCTCCATCCTCTGCTTCAATTGTTCCTCCATCTCAGGTAATTTAGCATACTGCGCTAACTTTTGTTCTGCGAGTTCTAATTTTTCTTGGATTGCTGCGATTTTCTTTTCTTGTAACTGGAAAAAATTTTTTTTTTTACTCAAGCCCGGTTTTAAAATTCAAAATTAAATAAATACCTTGAGCTGATCTTCCTTGTGCTTTAATTCTTGTTCGAGTTTTTCATTCAAATCATGCACGCTGGTAGATTCCCGCTGCGCATTCAAATATCTTTTTTCCAGAGTCGCTATTCTCTCTTCCTGGTCTTCTTTCTGAGCGACATTTTCTCTCAGGTCGCGTTGCAATTTATTATTCGCTTCTTGGGTCTTCATAAACTCTTTTTGTGTCTTATTCAAAGTCTCTTCTAACTCAGCAACACGCCCGCTGAGCTCTCCTACCCTTCGTTGCCACGTGGCGATTTCTGAATTCTAAAATTTTTTTGCACCATTAGAACAATCGTTAATTTTTTTTAAATTTTACTCAACATACTGTTCAAAAGTAGTGTCTTCACA